>NC_141916.1:20917500-21223333 GCF_057802395.1 Ceratotherium simum simum
CTATCTTGATCGTCATGATAATAATTTTCTTGCTTATTTTTATAGTTTATCACATATTTATACAACACTAACCAATATAGTGTAATTTTGCCTGTTTTTGAACATTATATGGAAGGAATCACAAAGAATTTATACTTTTGAACTTTAAATGAATGGAATCACACAATTTGTCATTTTGTGCTTGCTTCTTTTTCACATTATCTTTGTAAAAGTCATCAATGTGTTGGGGGTACCTCTGCTTTGTTCATTTTCATTCTTGTACTCTATTCCATTGTGTGAATATGCTGCAATGTATTTATCTATATTCTACCATTGCACTGTACTGTTGATGGACATTTCAGTTGTTTTCAAATTTAGGCTATTATTAACAATGCTGCCATGAATATTCTAGTACACGTCTCTTGGTGCACATAACAGAAGTTTTTCTAAAGTTTATACATACAATGGACTTGCTGAATCATAGGGTATGCTTATCTTCAGCTCTACTAGGAAATATCAAATTGTTTTCAAAAGCAGTTGTAATGATTTACACTCCACCAGCAGGGTAAAAGCTCTCATTGCTCTACATTCTCTCCAACAGGTGGTATTGTCAGACTTTTAATTATTAATCTCTATGATATAATCCCAAGTGCCTAGAACAGTACCTGGCTCATAGTAAGCAAGCATTAAATATTTGTTCAATAAATTAATATTTCTTACTTCCAAACATAAGAATTTTCTGGTTGTCTTTTTTTTATTGATTAATAGCTTAAATCCATTGTAGTTGAAGAACGCTTCCTGTTCCATATCAACCTTTCAAAATTTGTTGAAATTTGCCTAATAGACAAGGCTTTGTTTATAATTGTTATGTATGTGCATTGTGAAAGAATATGTGTTTTGCATTTTTTTAATGCAAGGTTTAAATATATCCAATAGTACAAATTTATAAACTGTTTATAAAAATTTTCTACATCCTAAGTGATTTTGTCTACTTATATTACAAATCACTAAGAAGGGGTTATTATAATCTTCCACTATGTTTGTGAATTTATCCTTCTGATAAATTTATTGTAGTTCTGATAAGTTTTGCTTTATATATTCTGGTGCTATGTTGTAAGTGTAATTTAAAATTTTAAATTGTCATATTTTCCTGGTGAATTGAACTGTTTCCATTATTTCATGTTCACTAATAATGCTTTTTGTCTTAAAGTCAGTTTTGACTTATATTTATATAGATGCCCCAGCTTTCTTTTGTATGGGGTGCATGATGTATCCTTTTTCATTCCTCTATTTTCAACTTCTGTTTCCTTAAGGTTTACGTATGTTTCTGGTAGATAGCATATAGTCAGATTTTGTTTTGTTTTGCCATTTATCCATTTTGGCAGCCTTTATCTTTTATCTAGAGCACTTAGTCCAATTATATTTGATATTAATAAAATTAGTATTTAGATTTAAACTATATTTGTGGATTTATCTATTCCTCATTTCTATTAGGTTTTGCTTCTTATTTTGTGAAGCTTTCTTATTAGATGTTTAACAATTTAGGATTGTTATGTCCTTTTGTTGAACTGACCACTTTATCATTATGAAATGGCCTTTCTTTATTCCTGGTAATAGTCATTGCTCTAATATTTACTTAGTCTAATATTAATGGAGTCATTTCAGCTTTTTTTACATTAATGTTTTCATGGTATATCTTTTCCATTTTTTCCTTTCGTCATATCTGTGCCTTTATATTTAAAGTGGATTTCCTATAGACAGAATATAGTTGGATCTTACTTTTATCCAACCTGACCATCTCTACTCTTTTATTGGGACGTTTAAACCATTTACATTTATTACAATTATTGATAAGATTGGGCTTCAGTCTATCATCTTACTGTTTGTTTTCTGGTCGTCCCATCTGTTCTTTGTTTCATTTTTCTTATTTCTGTTCCAATGTTTAGATTAATTGAATTTTAAAATGATTTCTTTTTACCTCCACTATTGGCTTGTTAGTTCTTCCTCTTCTTTTCTTTTTCTTTTCTGTCTTTTGTTTTGTTGTTATTACTGCTTTAAAACAGTTCTTTCCAATAGAATTTTCTGTGATGATGGAAGTGTTCTATATCGGCACTGTCCAGTATGGTAACCACTAGCCACATACGGATATTGAATACTTGAAGCATGGCTAGTATGACTAAGGAAATAAATTTTTAATTTTCTCTAATTTTAATTTTAGTAGCCACATGTGGCAAGTAGCTATTGTATTGGACAGTGCAGCTGAAGAATTTATATTATACATGTTCAACTTATCACAATCTACCTTCAAATAGTGTAAGAACCTTACAACAACATATTTTCATTTCCTCTCTTAGGTCCTTTGTGTTTTTATTGTCATACATATTACTTCTACATATGCTAAAATCCCAAGTGCATTTTTATTATTTTTACTCTGGTTATTTATCTTTTGAAGAGATTAAAGTGTGAGAAAAATTTTTTATATTTTTCCTGCATATTTATCATTGCTCATACTCTCTATTCCTTTCTGTTGATCTGAATTTTTATGTGTTATTTTATAAAGGAAGCCTGAAGAACTTCCTTTAATATTTCATCTTTTGTTTGTTTAAAATAGTTCTTATTTTACCTTTCTTTTTGAGAGATATTTTTGCTAGGTAAAAACTTCTGGGTTGACCTTGTCCTCTGCTTTCCATAGCTTTTATAAGAAATCTGCTGGCATTATTTTCTTTGTTCCTCTATAGCAGAATGGCAGTCTTTTCTGCAAAGGGCCAGATAGTAAATTTTTCAGGCTTTGCAAGCCATACAAGCCTTTTAGGCTGTTGCAACTACTCAACTCTGCCATTGTAGCACAGAAGCAGCCATGGCAAATACACAAATGAATGTGTGGAGCTGTGTTCCAACTAAATTTTATTTACAGAAATAAGAGATAAGCTAGATTTGATCCACGGGCTGTAGTGTGCCAATCCCTGCTCTATATATAATATGTCTTTTTTGTCTGCCTGCTTTTAGAATTTTTTCTCTAGCCTTGGTTTTTAGCAGTTTGATGATCATGTGCCTTGGCATGTTTTTCTTTAAGTTTATTCTGCCTGGATTTCATTGAGCTTTCAAATTTGGAAATTTTTCAGCCATCATTTATTTAAATAATTTTTTAGCCCCTGACTCTTCTGAAACTTCTGTTACATGTATGTTAAACATCTTGATATGTGTCCCAGATCATTTTTGCTCTGATCCTTTCTTTTTCAATCTTTTTTCTCTCTGTACTTCATTTTGAATAGTTTCTATTTCTATGTCTTCAAGTTCTCTAATCTTTTCTGCTGTAGTCTATATAATTTACTATATTTCCTCCTGTGAAAATTTTAAATTTTGATAATCCTGATTTTATTCAATATTAAACTTTAAAATTTGTGCCATATTATCAAGGCATTACTTTACACAATAATATTTTACATTTTTTAACTCAACACAATTACAAAATAAAACTAATTACTTAAACAATACAATTTTCCTCTAATAAAAATAGCTTTATATAGAGGCTGCACCAGTTTGCATTCTCACCAGCTGTGTATGAGGGTTCCTGTTTCTCCACATCCTCTCCAACACTTGTTGTTTTTTGTCTTGGTGATTATAGCCATTCTAACGGGCGTGAGGTGGTATCTTAGTGTTGTTTTGATTTGCATTTCCCTGATGATTAGTGATGTTGAACATCTTTTCAGGTGCCTATTGGCCATCTGTATGTCTTCTTTGGAGAAGTGTCTGTTCATTTCCTCTGCCCATTTTTTGATTGGGTTGTTTGTTTTTGTTGTTGTTTAGTTGTGTGAGTTCTTTATATATTAGAGATCAACCCCTTGTCAGATGTATGTTTTACAAATATTCTCTCCCAGCTGGTTTGTTGTCTGTTCATCTTGATTCTGGTTTCATTTGTCTTATAGAAGCTCTTTAATCTGATAAAGTCCCACTTGTTTATTTTTTCTTTAGTTTCCCTAGTCTGGGTAGGCATGTCATCCGAAAAGATTCCTTTATAACCAATGTCAAATAGTGTGTTGCCTATATTTTCTTCTATGAGTTTTATAGTTTCAGGTCTCACCTTCAGGTCTTTGATCCATTTTGAGGGAAACGGTATGGAGATTCCTCAAAGAATTAAAAATAGAAATACTCTATGATCCAGCTATCCCACTACTGGGAATCTATCCAACGAACCTGAAATCAACAATCCAAAGTGGCTTATGCACCCCTTTGTTCATTGCAGCATTATTCACCATAGCCAAGAAGTGGAAGCAACCTAAGTGTCCCTCGACTGACGATTGGATTAAGAAAATGTGGTATATATATACAATGGAATACTACTCAGCCATAAAAAAAGACAAAATCGTCCCATTTGCAACAACATGGATGGGCCTGGAGCGTATTATGTTAAGTGAAATAAGCCAGAAAGAGAAAGACAAACACTGTATGATCTCACTCATATGTGGAATATAACCAACACATGGACAGAGAAAACTGTACTGTGGTTACCAGGGGCAGTGGGGGTGGGGGGTGGGCACAAGGGGTGAAGGGAGTCATATATATGGTGATGGACAAACAAAAATGCACAACCCAAAATTTCACAATGTTAAAAACCATTAAAACATCAATAAAAAAAAAGTTAAAAAAAATAGCTTTATATAACAGGTTTGACTTCAAACTGTCATTACAGTTCCACTCTTTGGCCCCCATTGTCCGGAGACAGGCACATTTTAACTCATGTCTTTAATGAATATTTTGCAACAAGTTCCTGAAGTTTTCCATTTCTTTCACACTGTAGAAATTCTTCCAAATGCCTTCAACAATGATACTCTTTCTTGTCTGGTTAGATGGAATTCATAAGTGGGCCCACTTTCTGGCATGTTTGCTGTTAATTTCTCTGAAAACAAGACCTTCAAAGCAGTGCCCAAACCTGACTCTGAATATTTTCCCACAGTCGACATTTAAACCAACCAACACAATCTGTAATTTTTGAAACATTTCTATAGTACAGCCTAAAGTCCGCCTTTAGTTAGCTTGCTCCTTTTTCTATCCCAAGCAAGAAAAAAAAAAAAAAGAATTCCACAAAAATGCAAAAGAAATTATTTGACTTCATGAAATATTTCCAGAGTAACTTAGTCTTCTGAATCTTAAACTTCATTTCTAGTGAATAGTTGAAATTCTGGGTGCTCAGAGAATGGCAGCACTTTAGACAAAGGCTTTAACTCTTTTTAAGTAGAGAAAATACAAGTTCTTGAGCCTTCTGGGACCTTCCCCTTCAGTCAAAATTCCATCAAACCCACTGGGAAAATTCTGTAATGTGTTTCCCCATTTCTTTTCCAACAGATATAGTAAAGGCTGTCTTGCACTCAAATGCACATTAACGCTTGCATATAGTCCAGATATAAGTCTGTAGAATACCATCTGCCCCCCTTTTTTTTTGGCATGGAGACCTTCTAGCCATCCGTGAAAAATATTCTCTTCACATTTCCCTTGACCAGAAGCCAAAATATTTAAAGGTCTTTTCATTGTCTGTGACTTGAAACAGTTTTCTTCATAGATGATGATATTCCCTATCTTCCAAGCATCTGGTCCCTTATAACTATGTAATGCTCAGGATTAAGAACAATTTACATATGCGGTATCAGGGTACTATACATCATCAGCTTCACAGAAGTTCTCTGAGGACTCGTCATGCTTGGCCCACTGCAGAACAGTCTTCCGTGTTTCCTCAGAGATTCATCCACAGCTCCAAATTGTTCAGCTTGTTCATATTCTTCAGTGAAATTATTGCCTTCTTCAGAATACCTGTAGCTTGCAGATTTAATTTAAACACTCGAGTTTTAAGTTTATTGATTTTACATTATATTACTTCTTACACTGAACTTATTCACTTTATCCTATGATATACATAAAACAGTTTCATGATACCAATATTAGTACTAGCAACAAAACTACAAAATGAAATTTAAGCGTTCTTTGCAGTTTGCTCTGTTCTTAGCATATATCCCACTTAGGAAGGAGAAAGTCCTGTGTTCAAAAGTCATTTGAAATAAGTCCTTCTTCTTGGTTATGTTACCAATCTCATACACACTTAAATTTATTTCACTTGCTTCCAATTTTAAGCATTGCTTTTGTTTCCTTTTTTTGGTTTAACTTACTTTTTGAATATGTAAAATAATTACCTGATTCTAAAGTCAAAACTACATAAAAAGGTATACTCAGAGGAGTCTCCCTTCCATTCTATCACCTGATCCCAGTTTCCCCTTTCCACCTCCTATAAATAACCATTTTTATTAGTTTCTGGATTATCCTTCAATGTTTCATTTTGTACAAAAAGTAGCTATCATATACACTGTTCTGCACCTTGCCTCACATAATATATCATGACGGTCATTCTCTAGCAACACATAGAAATATTCCTCATTCTGTTTATAGCTTCTTAGTACTCCACCATGTACCATAGGTTATTTAACAATTCAGCTCTTCCATGTTAATGGTATTTGGGTTATTTCTAGTCTTTTGCTGTTAAAAATAATGCCACAGTGAATAACCTTGTGCATATATCATTTCAGATTTGTACAGATGCACTTTTAGTATAGATTCCTAAAAATGTGGTTGCTGAGTTGAAGAGTGAATGCATCTATTTGTAATTTTGTTAGAGAGTACCAAATTCCCTCCTTAGGGGCTGTATCATTCTACATTTCCACCAGTAGCATATCAGTGTGTCTCTTTCCAGAGCCTTGGCAACAAAATGTGCTCTCAGACTTTTGGATTTTTGCCAACACAGTAAGAAATGCTATTTCAATGTAATGTAATTTGCTTTTCTTTTTTGAGTGAGTTGAGTATACATTTTAGCATTTTAAGGGCCACTTGCATGAATTTTTTAAAACTATCTGTTCGTGTCTTGTGCTCATTTTTCCACTGGATTTATGTCTTTTTATTTCTAGGAACTCTTTATATATTAGGGAGATTAACTTTTTCCTGTGATATAAGTTGCAAATATTTTGTCCAGTGAATCATTTGTCTTTGGCCTTATTTATGGTATTTGGGCCATGAAATTTTTAAAAAATATCTTATGTAATAGGATTTATGTCTTTTATTGATTCTAGATTTTGAGTCATAGAAATGCTTTCTCCACTACACCCATGAGTGATTATATAGAAATCTACCCATGTTTTCTTCTATAATTATAGGATTTCCATTTCGTAATGTTTAGTTAGCTGACACATGTGGAGTTTATCTTGTTGTGCAGTATAAGCTATGGATCCAATCTTACCTTTTACCAAATAGTACCCGCTTGTCTCAACAGCAATTATTAAAAAGTCCATTTTTGCCATTGTTTTGCTATGTATTATCATATATTAAATTTCTTTATGTACTGGATTACTGCTCAAACTTTCTATTATGTTCCATTAGTGTGTCTGTCTATTCAGGCACCAATTCTACACCATTTTAATTGTGAAGGCTTTATGGTATTTTAAATGTCTGGTAAGATTGGCCACTCCTCATTGCTCTTCTTTTCAGAGTTTTCCTGGATATTCTTGCTTATTTTTTTCCATGTGAACTTAAGAATCAACTTGTCTAACTAAAAAAAATTAAAAATTAAATTAAAAACAGAATTTTTATTGGAATTATGTTAAATTTACAAGTTCTCTTAGGCTATGTCTTTCATTTGCTTGAGTCTACTTTTGTGTCTTTGGGGGGTATTATAAGGTTTTCCTCATAGAGTTTTGCGTATTTCTTGTTAACTTTATTCCTAGGCGTTTTGTAATTATGGTTGCTATTACAAATGGGATCTTGATGTTCTCTTCTATGTTGGCTTCTAACTGGTTCTTCCTTGTATTTTCAAGGCACATTGACTTCTGTAAATTGCTTTTATATCCTGCTAGCTTACTGAATCATCTTTTTGTTTGCAATAGTGTTTCCACTGATTTGCTTTCATATTCTAGACACATCATCATATTATCTACAATTCCCATACGTCTAATTGCTTTCCTTGTAACAATGCTGTGTCAAATGTCTCCAACCCCATATTAGATGTTGTAGTAATAGTGGGTATCCTTGTTTTGTTTCAGACATTAGCAGGAATGCCTCCAGTGTTTTCCCAAGAAACTAGGAAGTAAATAAGATGCTCGTAAGCAAGATGCTTTATAATGTTAATAAAATACTCTTTTATTCCTTTTTGGAAGTTACTTTTTCTTAGGAATACATCTTGAATTTTCTCAAATGTTTTTCCAGCATCTATGGAGATAATTGTAAGATTTTTCTCCTTATATGTAATAATATTATTAAATATATTAATGTATTTCCTAACATTGAATCATCTTTGCATTTCTGAAACAGTTTCCATTTGGTCATGACATAATGTACTGTTTGATTCCGTTTGCTAATATTCTGTTTAGGATTTTTGCATTGATATGCATTTATGCATATCATGCAATATGCAATATGCATTTATGCAATCTCATAAATGAGAGTGGTCTGTAGTTTTCTTTTTTGTACAATCTTTATCAGATTTTGGTTTCAATGCTAAATTATCTCATTAAAATTTTCTTTTTTTAAAGATTTTATTTATTTATTTTTTCCCCCAAAGCCCCAGCAGATAGTTGTATGTCACAGCTGCACATCCTTCCAGTTGCTGTATGTGGGACGCGGCCCCAGCATGGCCGGAGAAGTGGTGCGTCGGTGCACGCCCGGAATCCGAACCCGGGCCACCAGCAGCGGAGCGTGTGCACTTAACCGCTAAGCCACCGGGCCGGCCCATCATTAAAATTTTTTGAAGTTGTCCTTTTTCTGTGCTTTAGAATAGAATTTGGATTATACGTCTTTAAAGAATCCCATTTGAAACCATCTTGGATACTGTTAGGGAGAATTTTTTTTAATATTCTATCCAGTATTTTAATTGTTTTCAGCAGAATGGATAGTCTAAATAAACTATTCCTTCTTTTGTCCTGGGGGAAAATACTCCCACCTTTCTTTACCTTATTTACTCCTTCTAATCCTTCAAGACATTGTTCACTTATAATCTGCTCTAAAAGTCTTCTCTCAACCCACCAGGTTGTGCTAAGGTGCCTCTTTTCTGGGCTGCTACTGGACATTATTCATTCTTGCATAGCTGTATTATACTGAAATAATCCATTAATGGTATTATTATCCTCCATTAGCCAAAAGTTTCTTGGACCAGGATCCTGTATTGCCTCCACTTTTTAACTTCCAGAGTCTAGTGACAAACACAGTGCCTGACATATAGTAGGAGCCTCAATAAATATTTGATGAACTGTTCTTTGATCAGATCCATGCCCTCCTCCCTACACACACCTGTTTCTTCTCCAGTTCTTATCTTTGTAAATGGCTGTTCAATTCATCCAGGAGCACACAGCAAAAATCTAGGAGTCATTCTTGGCAAACTGTACCCCCTCATCTTCAGCTTGTAATCAATCACCAAGTCCTATCAATTCTGCACTTAAAATATTTCAAATTCACCCACTTCTCTCCCTTTATATGGCCACCACCCTAGTCCAAGCCCCCATCACTTTTTGCCTTGATCACTTAACTGCTGTTTTCCCTATTTTAATCCTTGCTCTGCCCCTTCTGTAATTCGTTTTTCATCAGAAGGCCAAAGTGATCCTTTAAAAACACAGATATGATTATGTCACTTGCATAAAACCTATCAATTGCTTCCTATTCTTTTGGGATAAAGTTTAGAATCCTTAACATATCCCCCAAGAGCCTGCCTGATGTGGAGCATCCCTACCTTTCCAGCCTCACCTTGTGCCCTTTACCTCCTTATCATTCTGGCCTCCTTCTCCTCTTCCAACTTCCTAAGCTGTTTCCCTCTAGGAATCTTTGAATACTCTTGTCCACTTACTGGAAGGCCCACTCCCTGCACCTCTTCCACACTTTTGATCTGGTTGTACCCATTCATCTCCCAGGTCTGTGCTCAAGGAAGTTTTCCTTGACCTCCCAGTCTTATTGTGGTCCTCTAACGATTAGTCATATTACCCTCTACACTTTTCCTTTATAAAACTTACCACTATTGTGATTATTTAGGCATTCAGATGATTCTTTAACTAATGTTTATTTCTCACACTAAACTATAATTTCCCTGGAGACAGGGACCCTGTTGATCAACAGCATCTATCAAAATGAACAGCACAGTGATAGGATTTAATAATTATTTGCTGAATGAATGGAAGAATGAATGAATGAACAAAAGAACTAATCATTGAACTCTGCGCAAGAAGCTTGAAGGAACAAATTCCCTATTTCCCCTCCGGGGGGAGACATACTCCTACTAGAAATGGCATAGGCCTCAAGAGAGACAAAATTCTGAGATCAACCATGACTTGCTGCTCAAGCCCCTGAAATTGATTCAGAGAATCCAATCATTTTCTCACTAGTGGGACCCTCCAGATCCGTCTGGACCACCCAATGGTACCACGCAAGTGGGCATTTCTTCTGTTAATTTCTAGTCCTTGAACAATCTTAAAATTTCTTCTGCCAGAGTTTATCCAGTCTAATCTTGGTTTGCTAGGTAATTTAGCTATTACTGCCCACATTCTTGGAAAAATAGTATCATGTATATGTAATTTAAATATGATTAACATTGTTATTTGTTATTATCATTATCATCGTTATTTGTATTTTACTATATTTTTTTTTTTCAAAATCCCTCAGGCAGTCTTTCTCTATGAAGTCTCAAAATGTTTTAAAATTTTTCTGATAGTGGAAAATATTGGTAACTCGTAGGGCCAAAAAAATAGTAAAACATTGATGAAAATCTAACTTAAAAAACGCAATGATTCATAAGTTTCCCTGAGACTTGGGAAAAGTTAAAAGGAAAAAGAAAAAGAGTAGAGTTTGAGTATTGAGGGCATGTCTGCCTCTGAGCAGTTTCTGAAAGGAGTCCTTGTTTAATCCTGATGCCACATCTTGCGAGATTACCCCTGCTGCACATTAATACTGTTCTTTTCTTCGCTGAATTACTTTCTCTAGGACAATTTTTAAGTGTATAAAAAGTTTCATGAGGCTTACATTATATTTCTCTGAACTTTTTTTTAAATTTTCCTTTGCTTTATTTCCAAAGCTTCCTTTCAATTTTCCTTTTAAACGTGCCTCTGACTTCTTTCTCAGGCATCCCACTATTCCTGTCTTTGGGAGGTCAGTTTGCTTCAGTTCAATCCAGTCTGCATTTATCTAATACCTACCGTGTGTTTGGGACTGTGGCTCTGGGGGGAGGTGAGTGCACGAAATCCGAGCCCTGCCTTAGGGGTGCTTAGCCATGTAACTGGGAGGACTAGACATTTGGTATTCTCCTGGAACAAATACAAAATACAAAGATGACATAGATAAGAACCTACATTTATGTAGTTTACAAAACAACTTTTCACAAATATGATCTAAGTTTTGTGAAATTTACCATTGTGTAGGTGTTGTTACTCTCATCCTGTTGCACAGATCAGTGGACTGAGACTTCAATAATATAACTTGCTTAGACAGGTAAAGTGACTAGAGCTACTATCAGAACTGGAACCTTGGTCCTTATGGTGTTTGCATGATTTTACATTGTTTCTAAAACAAGGAATACGCTGTAAGCCATAACCCTAAAAATTGAAGAAATTCAAAGTAAAGAGAAAATACACTATTATATTAATGAAGGAAAGCTATTTTTTTGCAACCAGCCTGACATGGATCTTATTTTCTCACCCTACTTTGTTAACTTTGACCTATCCCCTCTCTCTCCTTCACTCTTAGGGTACCTTAAACTTCCTTTTGGTTCTTTTCTTTTTCTTTGGTGATGGGAGAAGAGCTTATCTGGAAGGAATCACTTATTACTCTAGGAAGGGTGTCAGGAAAACTGCTATAAACATCAGCCATGTGGCCCCTGAAGACAGATGAGACCTTTTTAGATGGATTAGTAATTGATGAGTTCTAGCCAGAAGCCAGAAAACTATTGTGAAAGGCATCATGGTACCACTTGAGAGGTTGCAAGGCAGAATTCCTCTCCTCCAGCACACTGTCACTCTAGAGGATCACACTCAACATCAGGAAAGGGTTTGGAGCCAGCAGGTGAAGAAAAGAGTTTTCCACTCCAAAAAGGAATTGCACAAAAGCCTGTGACCATGAGGTAGCTAAAATGCTCAAAAGAGCAAGACACCCAGATCTGTAACTTAGGACAGCTCAATGGCATCTACCCACAGAGACTGGCTACTAATATGTGCTGAACAGTGATAGCAGCAATCATTACAAGCAAAACATCACTATCAAATTTCTAGTTCAAGTTCGTGCCAAGGTCTGAAAATAGGAACACTAGTTGTACTGTCAATCAACACCATCTAATGAACGCTTCTTGAGAGCAGAACTAGAATTAGCAGGGGAGAGAAGAAAAATAAAAGTCTTATGAGAGACACAACACATTTTAAAAACCAAAAACAACTCAGGGAATCACTTGTAATCAAAACATGAAGATCAGTAATAACACACTGAAATGTATAGAGATGGAGTTGGGATATTGAATGCAAGATTCATGGGATGTGCTCAAAATACCACTTTATTTTTTGGCTTTTTCCATCTTTTAAAAATATTTACTGGGAGGAGATAATCTTCCCCTTTCCCTGAACAGAAAATTGGGCAGATTCCCTAACTCTTTGGTTCATTCTTCAATAACTAACAATCTTTTAAGTAACAGTCACTTTAAGCCAAAAAAGAGAGTCTTGATTTTGTAGTTAGAATGTTTCCCGTTCAAGATGATAATCAAATACTTCAGTCTTCATTCTAAGGTATTAGTCTAAGACTTCTCCTTCTCCCCCTTTCCCACATAAGGCCTCCTGTGGCTGGTGGCTGCTTTCCTTCAGCTTTCCCCTCAAAGTACCAGGTAACTGCTATTTGATCTGCTGTGTAAAAGTGGGAGGAGGCAGGACGGCTAAGGGAATAGGGCACTTCTGTTTTGATACAATGAGTTTGTACTACCTGGGTCTAGCAGATGGTTAAAGTTGACTCTTTTTCTTGTAAGGTGCTTTTAAAGGTTCTTTGGAGATTCCCATCATTAGATACCTCTCACTTGAGTCCCTTTGGCCTAGACAGATGCAGGTGGTTGCCTGCAACAACTTTTGTGGGTTCTGGGATTCCTGTGTTCATCTCTAGCTTCTGGTCACTGGGTCCCTCCACACCTCTGGACAGCCCTTTTGAATAGAGCAAAGGTAACCCCATGCTGACTGTCATTTACATGGCCCATATCTGTCCAGGGAAACATTTACGCATTCATCATCCCTACCGAATCTAGGAGTGCTGGCGGATCCCAGCGCAGCCACCCCTGCCTTGTAGCTACCGCCCTCTTTAATTTACAGGCAAGAGTCAGTGCAGTTCTCTGTCTTTTACAACTATGGGAAACAGCGTCCAAGTTCTCTGGTCCCACAGAAGCCCCTCTTTAGGCTTGAGAAGAGGGATGCAGCACCAGCACTACCTCTCGCTCTGAGTGGAAAAAGGGTGGGAACTTAACAGCACAAACAAATTTCTCTGCAAGAAACCTCTTCACAGACTGTTTCTTTCTACACTCTCTTGATCTCACTGTAAAATACAACTGTTCTTCAACATTGACTTACTACATAAAAACTTTATTGAAATAATGATCATTAATTGAAATCAACTATTTACAAATCTGTCTCCTAACCCTTGACAATAAGGGAATGTGTCTCTCCATCTCTATCTTCCCTGTACTGCTAAGCACAGAGCCTGGAGCAAAGCAGGCCCAGTAAATGTTTGATGGATGTGTGAATGAAAGAATCTGAAACCTCCTTTGGTTGTGCAGTGGCTTCTCAGAGACACTATAAAAGAATCTTTATGGATGGCCTATTTTATCACTCACTGCAAGGCTAATCATTCTTATATTCATAAGATGCTGGGAGTTTCCCAGAATTTATACACCTTAGCATTTACCAACCAAGAAATTTTAAGAGATGAGACAACACAGGGAAAAAAATTCATCTTTTTTCAAGGAAGAAATGGATAAATAAACATGAGATAGTTCAGGTTTTTAGAAAACTTATGGGATGTCAAATCAAACTTTCTTGGAAAAAATTTCCCCAAAAGCTGCAAGAACTGTGAATATTGTCTGAGTAGTTTATTTCCAAACCCTAAAGCTGGACAAAACAGCAAAGAAACAAAAAATTAGATGTAAAATAATTGGCAAAATGCTAATGTGTTAAATATAGGTGATGGGTATAAGGAGTTCAACACACTATTCTGTCTAGTTTTTTGGTATACTTGAACATTTTTATAATACAAATAACATTAAAAAATTGAAGCTGGGAACAAGTGCTGTCTTTACCCTGCTTTAGAAAAGAAGTGCCAGAAGCAAAAAAGGAACAGAAACTATGTAGACTTTGCCATTTTATAATTAATTGAATTATAATGGGGCCTTCACAGGTCCCATTAACATAGCAGTATTATGATAGCCAAAAAGCTGTTTTTATTTGGATTAGGGAGTAAAAATTGTAGAAGCAGAAATTTTTGCTTAGGAATTAGGTAGATTCAGAATTTATAGAAATAGAAGGATATTTGGAGATTATTTCAGCCAATGCTCTTACTTTACAAGTGAGAAAACTGATGCCCAAAGAAATTGAATGAAATAACTATCAATCTCAGAGCCAGAACAAAAACCTAGGTCTTCGGTACTCTGGTTTCTCTTTCTACCACCCTGGTTGGCACATGACATTGAACAAGAGCTGCCAAGTTGTGGAACATCAGAGAAGGGATGGATACCACTCTTAATGTCTAGTACTTTCATTTGCTGGGTCCTTTGACTTTATCATTCCTGCTGATATGATCAGTGGTGGGGACTGCCTTCTTTTCTGCAGTGGATTCTCTGAGACACAGTGGTGGGCCCAGAGAGCTAGACTTAGTAAGATGAAAGCCAAAGAAGCAGTCGCCAACCCCTCAACAGGTCAGTTGTGTGAAGCTTATGCTCCACTTGGAGAAAGCCATGGGTGGTGCCAAGTGGAGCATCTCCTTCCTTGATCCAGAGAGAGGGAGGCTTAGCAGGCCCGGGCCCAGGGCATCATGGAATGGAATTTATTACATTTCTGCCTCTCCTCTCCTTAATTCCCCAGCCAAGTAGGATCCACAAGGGTCTGGGGAGAATATACCATTGGACTACTAATGTGAGTCACACAGTCCTAGACACAGGCATGGGAGTTTGAGAGGTACTGACTGAAATGAGGTTAGGTCTGGATGAGGCATGTGGGTGGCTTGACTTTTCCTATGATCTTCCCTGCTGGTGACCGGGAAGGACTTAGGTTCACAGAACGAACTCCCCCATTTTGGATCAGCACGAACACAAGTATCTCTTGCCTCTGTGTTTGGAGGTTTAATGTCCTTTAGAGCCCTGATACAGATTTTTGGTTTAGAAGCAATGGGCGCAGAATCAAACTGTTTCCATTCACTGAATTTGGTCAAATGCCTTAGAGTAGTTCGAGTAGTTGGGGATGGGGAACTCTAGCCTCCATACAATCTCATGCAGGTTCCTTCAAGCTTTCCCAAGTAAATCTATGAATTAAAAACAATGTAGTTAATATGTAGCTACAGCTTCAAGTCAACTCCCAGGACCCTCTCCCAGTTAGCCCGCTGCCGCTAAGCCCCTCTTCCACAGAGCTGCCAATGACCAAAGCAGCCTTTAATCCAGAGTCTGGAATTGATGGTTTGCAGTCTGAATGTTGCCTGCTTTTAAAAATGATTCTTAAAAAAAAAATGTTGCCAACATTTGCAATTTGGGAGAATTCACTTTTTTAAAATATCTGGTTTTTAGCTTCTTTTGAAAAATTGGACAACCTCCCCAACAGCAGAGTGGTGGGAGGTGGGAGGACATGTTCCTGCATGGCAAAAATCCTTTGCCCTTGGAGCTCAGAGGAGGCTCACTCCACAGACAGAGCATGAGCCATCTCCTCACTGATGTACGTGAACTACCTGGGCCCTGCTTTACTCTCAAACTGGTTAGATTTTGTTGCTTAGAGCAAGCCTTGGGGAGTGGTCGCTGGCGCACTCAGCGGTTAAACAGGCTGCCGGGTAAAGCACCACACTTACAGTCTGCCTTTGTGGGCTGCTTCACTCTTTGCATGCACCACTACGTGCTGCTGGCTTCGAAATGTTTTTGCTTGGAATGGAAAGCACATCTCTCAGAGGTGTCAGCATCTCTCTGGGTGGGAAGGGATATTGTTAGCATGTGCATCTTTTTCAGGCCTCAACATTTGTGTCTGTACACCTCTTGGGTGGTTATCTTTGGTATAGTTCCCTTTGAGGAAGGGCGGACAATATCCAGAAGTGTTCCAAGAAGCATAGATGCGTTCCAATATTATGAATAACGCTGGAAGTCTGCGTTATTTGCCAAAGGCACATCTAACAGTTTAGTCTCCTAAGCAACTGAACCTGTGTAGCGAATTTGGGAATAATCTGAGAATAAGGTGCCCAGGCCAGATCTCATATGCACACAGCGGGAAGCAGCGGAGGGCAGGGACGGCCCCACTGCAGGCCTGGTGCACGCAGGCGCAGCCCCACAGACTCGGTCCAACAGGCCGGCCGGTGAGCTTTTTGCCCATTGTAGCTCACTGTGGAGCTCCACAGCGGCCGAGAGCACCACATTGCGCCTGCGCTCAAAGCCTCCGGACGAGACGAGAAAGTACCCGGTTAATTGGTAGGACGGAGGCTGCTTCACGAGTCTGCGCAGGCGCGTCCCGCCTAGGGACACTGGTCAGTGCGCAGGCGCCCTTTCTAGTCGCGCTTCGCAGCCTGTAAACAGGAGGGGGCCAGCTGGAGACAACTTCTGCTTCCGGGTCACGAATTGACAGCGGCTTTCAAGAGCCAGCTCGGCCCCGCGCGTCGGTGAGTGCGGCCTCGCTGCGGGAATACCTGCAGCTAGGTTCCCTAACCCGGGGCACTACGCTCAGTAACGCATCCTCCACTCCTCTCTCGGGTCCGCGAGCCCTCGAGGCAGAGACATCGTTCCCGGCCTTGGGAGATCGGGGCGGGGGTTGGTCCGCCTCTGGGGCTCCCCCGGCGCAGACTGTGCGACCCCTTTTCAGTACCGGCCCCAAGAGACCTGCCGGGATTGCTGCGATCTTTGGGGAGCACTCGTGGAAAGTGACACCACACGTCCTCGCATTTCTTGCCCTTGCCCTCCGCCCCTTAGCCTCGGCGAGACAAAGCTGCTGCGAGCCCTCCCCCAGCAGGTGCGGTGGGGCTGGGGGCGCCTCTGGCTGCCCGAGAGTCTCCTCGCCCGGGCGGGAACCGGGGCCTCGCTAGCACCGGAGCGGTTGAATGTCGCCTCTTTCCCGTTTGCTTTTAGCTTCGCGATAAAAATCCCTTGGTGTTTTCTCTGGATCGAAGTGAAAGAAAACGGGGGAGAGAGGGCTTTCAGCTCCAGCAGACGAAAGGGGCCACTTGGGGTCAAACCGTGCACGGGCTACCGTCCAGAGATAGGTCGAGTTTAGATTTCCTTGACCCTTCCTGACAGTGTTGACCCTTCCAGAGTGTTGTCATTGTGCCTCGAAGTTTCACTCTTCACCAGGAGCTTCGAGGCAGCAGCAGAGGACCACTGGTCATATTCTGAGTTAGGAGTTCCTAGCCGGGAGTCCAAGAGTGCCCCGAACATGATTGCAGGGTTTCGTTTCTTCTGATTACCATGGCCCAGAAACGGTTTACAGCACCACTTTGGTCTAAGCCTTCCACTTGAGAGGCTCTGTCTGCTGCCCCCATTCTTGGAATCGCTGACTCAAATGCAGTTCTGCCTTTTTTCCCTTTTTCCTTGCAACAAAGAAGTATAAGATGCAGACCCTTGTCTCTGAGGAGTTTAGTGGCTGCTGGAGAGATTAAAACATATGCCAAGTCTAAACTATCTAGAAAATTTCAAAGAGACATATAAACAAATGTATAAGCTTATTCATTCATAATAATGTAGGGGCTGGGCCGGCCCCGTGGCTTGGTGGTTGAGTGAGCGCGCTCCACTGCTGGCGGCCCGGGTTCGGATCCCGGGCTCCCACCGACGCGCTGCTTCTCCGGCCATGCTGAGGCCGCGTCCCACATACAGCAACTAGAAGGATGTGCAGCTATGACACACAACTATCTACTGGGGCTGTGGGGGGAAAAATAAATAAATAAAATCTTTAAAAAAAAAATAAATAAATAAAGTAGGGGAAAAGGATACCCAATCTGAATCATTGATACCTATGAATTGAATATTTTTAACTTGCTTTCTATTAATTAGTACTGTATACATTTTAAACAGATAAATGTCTACTGATTAGCAAAATAGAAACTATTAGAGTTTATGGTATATTACATAATGTATAAGGAGACACTCCATCACAAAAAGCAAAAATTGCATAGTATGAAATGACCAAAATAATTTTAGGATTTTTCTCTTAGTAATCATCATATGCGTAACATGTTTAATTGCGACAAGTCTTGAATTTTTTAGGATCCAAAGTAATAAGCTTTACATTGGTTCAACAGATATTTATTGAGAACCTGCCATGTGCCAGGCACTATTGAAAATGACACTATATTTGCGCCCAAGGAGCTTATAGTTTAGTACGAACAGGAATTCCTAAACAGTTACACCTAGAGAGCTGATACTGCATGCTACATTTTCTCTAAAGTTTTTGATATATGATTTTTCATAGAAATGCTCTGCCTTGTTTGCTGTAATTTTAAATGTTCTCCAACTAGTATATTGCTCTTATACAGTCAAAAGTTTTATCATAGTTGAATTAAATATACTGCATTATTTTCTTCTTCCATCCTAGAACTCTCTTGTTGTAGTTTCAACATATATTTGCCGAAATCTATTTCTCAGTTGTCACAAACAGCCAGTTATTGAAATTTTTAATTCATTTTGCACTCTTAAATCTGCTTGTTTTCCTACAATTGCAAGCATATGTCATTGGCGTGAACTTTTAATTTTTTTTCTAATTTTATATAGATGGCTCCAGAGTAATTATACTTGTGCGTTCCTTCCTCATTTTAGAATATTACCTCAAATAGTTCCCATTCTTTCTTTGCTGAAGACATTTAAAACTATTTCACAGATGTCTTGTGATTATTAACATAGATGTATTTGTTCCATAGCCTTTTCCCTCTCTTCTCACAGGTAACAATCACTTCCATACCCTTTAGTCAATCAACCAATATTTATTAAATACCTACTTTTTGTGAGACTCTGTGGCTGTCCTTACATGGGCAAAAAAGTAGAAGACAAGGGCCTTGCCTTCCAAATGATTACAATTTAAACGGAGAAACAATATGAACATAACTATAGTGCAAGGCCAAATGTAACAAGTAACCTAAAGGTGGTGCTGATAATAAAGACCACAAAATTGAGAGGAGGAAAAGAGTGTTTCATGGCACCTTCAGCCTTAAAAACTCCCCTTCCTTGCCTAGTTTTGTTCTGAAACCACAGAGTTCCTTGGGGGGTCTTTGGGCCTCTTGGGGAAATCTTGTGCTAGACCAGGTCAGAGAGTAGAATTGAGGTTCCGAGGGTCAGAGCATTTGTGTCCAGGTTTACCCAGCTCCCTAAGCAACTATTATAATCTATTTCCTTATGATTAAGAAAAAATGATGTTCATTAATCACTGATCTCTTTGAAATCTGCTTTTAGTATTGGGAAGGCCTCAGAGAACTCCTAACTCTAAGGACATGTATGCCCAGTGATCTTGTGTATGCCTAAAACTTCTTCGTTTCAGGCAGTTTGGAGCATGTGAACATACTCTGAGCCTTGATGAGTTCCAGTATGTGGTATATTATGCAGAGCATTCAGAGCAAATACTCTCTCTCAGAGCGCTTAATCCGAACAATCGCTGCCATTCGGTCCTTCCCACATGATAATGTAGAGGACCTCATCAGAGGGGTGAGTGTGCTGTTATTGACACAAGAGTCCTTTGGGAGGTTAAGTGGGAAGGTTCCTGGGGAATCCTAATAGATTACAGATTTGCGGCTTTGACTCAGCACAAGATCACAAAGAGTTTTTACAGTCTTCTTAAATGTATTAACTTGACCATTACAATATATTTTCCCTGTGTTTTGCTTCTCTTCCCCTCTCCCTTTCGCTTTGTGCATCTGATATTTTCTTCAGGAAATATGTTCTAGATAACCCTGGTCTCATGTTCTTTGTAAAATCTCTGTTTGGATATGGTACATATGGGATCCAGCAAGCTCAAAGTCTTCTACATATGTGGTACAGAGGGAGGAGGGAGGCGAGCAAAGCAGAAGTGGTTTTCAAATCCTTGTGGTTTATGATAATTACCTAGAGAGCTATCACTTGCCTTCTGTCTTAACAACAGTTGCCACTTCTAGTTCTGGAGAGATTATCAACCCCTAAAATGCATGGTAACTTCTGACTTAAGAAAACACCTTAACTATCTGCTACCTAATCACTGCTATTCAGTAATTCTGTTACATGACTAGTATCCTAGAAGGTCTTTGATACCTTTTTCTGTATATTATTCCTGTTGAAGAGAAGTTACAGGGTAATTTTTTGATCACTGCAAAATGCATCCAGATGGTTACTTCTGTGCATTCTTTTTAACAACTTATAGAATCCTTATTTACAGCCTGGAGCTCTGTAGCTGCTTCAGAGTTGTATGGAACAGGTGTGAGAAGAAAGTCATACAGCATTAGCTTGTTCTCAGCAGAAGTGGTATCAGAAGACTCAGCAGTAGAAACTTTGTCACGTTCTAATTCTAGCTCTGCTGCTGAGTCATCCAGTGACTTTGGTCTGACTGTGGTATCTCCATCTCCTTTATCATATTAGAGACAGAAGTACCAGCAGGGGCTACGTGGCAGGGAATGCTGATACCATGAGGCTACTTTGAAGATGTTTGTAAACAAAAAGATAGTGTTAAGATGACCTTACTATTAGTGACAGTCATCTGTTGAATGGCAGAAAGAACATGCCAGTCTCCTGGCTTCAGTCTGACAGACTCACTTTCCTGACTTTTTCAGAGCATGGTGGCCATAGAAAGTGGCTTGCTTTTCCAGCTTTCCTGCCTGATGATAAGGTTCCCACTGCTTTTACACATAAGGTTATATCCCCAGTGATGTCCAAATGACAATCTTGAAGGCTACCTTGTGGAGAAACTTAATAACTTGATCTAAGGAATTGACAATTCCTTTCATTCATCTTCAGCGTATTCTCTTGATTTGGATATTAGCATTATAATATTATTTAATTACAGTCATGCATTGCTTAATGATGGGGATATGTTCTGAGAAACGTGTTGTTAGGCAATTTTGTCGTTGTGCAAACATCATAGGTGTACTTACACAAACCTATTGCTATACCCTGCTACACACCTAGACTATATGGTACTGATCTTATGGGACCACCATCGTGAATGCGGTCCATTGTTGACCAAAACGTCATTATGCAGCACATGACTGTAATAGGGATAGAAACTGGGACCAGTAGTATGTTTACAGTATGGTCAGAGTTAGACCCTCTTCCCCCCCGGACTCAGTTCTGAGTCTCATCCTGCTCGGTGAGCACACTGATTGAAGTTTCCTCTGCCCATAGGGAGCAGATGTGAACTGTACCCACGGCACACTGAAGCCCCTGCACTGTGCCTGCATGGTGTCGGATGCCGACTGTGTGGAGTTACTCCTGGAAAAAGGAGCTGAGGTAATGTTTTTAACACTGTCACATTAATGATTTACTAAAACTTGAGCTTCACATTTTCTTAAAATTTCTTGTCTCTTCTCCCATCTCTTCCCACTTTCTGGCTCATGGTAGCATTGGCATAGCCAATATTAAAGCAAAATGTAATCATAAATATATAAAATGATCCTAAGGATTTCATTCCTTTGCTTTCTTTCTTAAGCTGTCCATGGCTCCAGGAAGAGGGAATTTTATCTCCCCTTTCTCTCCCAGCCTTCCTTCTTGGGTTGTTTTTATTTCCATTTAATCCTCTCATTGCCTGTTGACTGTCCAGGAGCTGTAAGTGCAGAGGCTCCTCAACTCTGATTAAATCTAAACCATTTGAGACCTGCTGTGAGACGTGCACTTTTAATACCACTGTCACTGGGAGATAAATATCATTAGACAATCCCTTCCTCAGGAATCGGTTACTTGTGCTATTTCTGCCCACTAATTATTTTCTGTTTTAGAATATGTTGTTCCTGTCTTCTTTCTAATGTGAGTATCTTAACATAAAAAGCATAGATTAATTTATGTTGGCATTAGCAAGAAGCAGGAGAATATAATGAATCTTTAAAAGAATAGACTCTGGAGTCAGACTTCATGGATTTAAATTTCAGCTCTGTTACTTCCAGCTATGTGGCCTTGAACAAGTTACTTAACCTTTCTTTGCCTCAGTTTCCCCATCTGTAAAGTGGTGATGATAATAGTATCTTCTTCATCAGGTTGTAAAGTGTTTAGAACACTGGCATGTAATAATTGCTAAGTAAGTGCTTGTTAAATAAATTAGCAGTTTTGACTATTTGTGAGCAATCTTGAAGGTGCATATGCTGAGGTGCTATTTGAATCAGACATGCCATGAAGATGGCGTGCAGGTCCCAGACACACTGGTCAGTAAGCCTAAGGGGCCAGCCCCAGCATCCTCATCTCCGCAGAGCCATGTTATTCTCTACTTGTCATTATCTATTTCATAACTTTTGTGAGTGACCCTGAAATGAAAGCCAGTGATTAATGCCAGTGATGAAAGTGAAAATATCCTGGAAAAAAAAAAGTTTTTAGCTAAATAGAAGGTTAAACTCAGTTAAATCAGTTTTTCTTTATTGCATTTTATGGGGGAAGATAATGCTATTTATAAATTTGGGTTTGAAGTCTTTGTAGCCTTCAAAACCTATGGGTGATGCTGATTTTTAGCAAGCTGCTGCTTTTCCAGCACTGGCAGATTTGTGCTCTTTCCTCTACATGCTTTCATCCAGGTTCTCTTGTGACCCCATAGCATATTTTTGCAAGGGGCTGACTTGGATTAACAATTTGAGCTTCTCTACATGGATAAAGAACACAGCAAAGCTACATGGGCACAGTCTGGCCTGACTATTTTTCAGTCTGGTTGTCATTAGCCACAGGATAGAGTGAGTCGGAGTAAGTAACATATTCCAAAACCTTTACTCCAGCTAGTAAATTCAAGCTGCTTTCCAATAAATGTCTTTCAGACTAGTTACAAGGACTTAGTCTTCATCTTCTCTTTCTTTACCCCTTACTCCATGGTAGAGATTCTAGTGAATAGTAAATAAGAACATAGCAGCAAAAATCAAAATAAGGCAGGCCAGCTAATCAACGCACATAATAGAGTGTTCATTGTTTGGGGGACAATTCTTTTCCTATTTGCTAAGCTCCTGTCATGTCTCCCTCTTGACCACCAAGACTCCCTGGGAAGTGCATGTTGACCCTCTTGTTCAGAACATTACATAGCAAAGGTAGTAGATAAACACATGCAAGCTTCTTTGCCCACCTGTCTTCCTCCGAATACTCTGTCTACTATAATATAGTTCCTCTCTCTTTACAGGTGAATGCCCTGGATGGTTACAACCGAACGGCCCTCCACTATGCAGCTGAGAAAGATGAGGCTTGTGTGGAGGTCCTGTTGGAGTATGGTGCAAACCCCAATGCACTGGATGGCAACCGAGACACCCCACTTCACTGGGCAGCCTTTAAGAACAATGCTGAGTGTGTGCGGGCCCTCCTAGAAAGTGGGGCCTCTGTCAATGCCCTGGATTACAACAATGATACCCCACTCAGTTGGGCTGCCATGAAGGGAAATCTTGAGAGTGTGAGCATCCTTCTTGATTATGGTGCAGAGGTCAGAGTCATCAACCTAAAAGGCCAGACACCCATCTCCCGCCTGGTGGCTCTGCTAGTCAGGGGACTTGGAACTGAGAAAGAGGACTCTTGCTTTGAGCTTCTCCACAGAGCTGTTGGACACTTTGAATTAAGGAAAAATGGTACCATGCCACGAGAAGTGGCCAAAGACCAGCAGCTATGTGAAAAACTGACTGTTCTGTGCTCAGCCCCAGGAACTCTAAAAACTCTCTCTCGCTATGCTGTGCGCCGTAGCCTGGGACTCCAGTATCTGCCAGATGCAGTGAAGGGCCTTCCACTGCCAGCTTCTCTGAAGGAATACCTGTTACTTGTAGAATAGCCTGGAGGAGACATTTGCACCATCACGCAGAGAACTCTGGGTGAGATTTTTCCCTGCAACACTGTCTTTGTCTTAGAAAACAGGAAAAGCTGTTGTTCCTGTTGTGTGGTTTATATTTCGAGGCAATGTCTCACAACAGTAACTTCTACATCACCTCCCCTCCCCAAACCAAGCAACCAAACAAAAGAAAAATCCCTCACTTGTGTTTTCTGTTTATTGCTTTCATGGCTTTTTATATTGTACCCTGCAAAAGAAGAGGTCTCCCCCACCCTCCCCTTTAGGGAAAAAGTCAACAGTGCAACTAAATTTCTCTAGGAAGATGAAGAGTATTTAAAGAGTGTGTGTTTGGTTTTCCTTTGGGGACATGATTAATGTTTCAGAAGAATCCTTCTAGAAGCATTTTAGTTGATCTGTGAAGAAGTTTAAGAAAATTCCAGCTAACAATTGTGGCCCAAAGATGAAGATACTACAACATCAAATGGTGTGCAGATTCAGAATTGGGGCTGCAAGATAGCCCTAGAGGGCCACATCATGGGGTGTTCAGAAGGGACTGGCCCCCCTTTTCATCATCAAAGAAAACAGCAGCCTTTGCCTCTTTTCCATGGGTGTGCCCAAGGGTTACAGTAGTGCAGCAATGTCATTTCAGAAAGGTTGTCTTGCTGTTTTCCACACAGTAGACGAGATAGCAGGTTCTAAGCAGTCCTTAGAACTCTTCTTCTAGTGCAGTTCTCTCTCTTCCAGAAAGCCAGTTTGCTCTAATGGCTTCGCAGGCATTTCCGGAACCGTAGGCGGAGGTGTCTGCTCTAGGAGAGATGGGCTGGGCTGCCTTTTCCCGTGGGTCTTCTTCATTCCCTATAACAAGCTCACTCTGCTAAGAGTTTGGAGTTATTTTTCTTTCCATTGTTTTGGAACCTTTGCTTTTGACTGATCTATACAAGACATTGGTGGAGTTGGGGAGTAGGGAAAGAGCGTCGTAAGAGCTTTTTAGATGGCTCACCTACTCCAAAAGGATCTGTTTTAGTGAACAATAGTCAACAATACCCTTCCTTTTCATGTTCCTAAACTAGATCAAATTATTATTGATCTTAGATGACCTGTATGCAAATTTGAAAAACTTTTTTTTAAACTGATTGGGAACTACACATAAAAATGAACGGAATCTGCTGACACAGCTAATTTGAAAAAGTATGTCTGCTTTTGTCCTTTTGCTGTTGGTGTTTTTTGCTCACTTAAGAAAAAAAGAAATAAACAGTTCTAAAAGTAAGTCTGGCAGTTTCTACTGTTCCTACTTTCTCCACATTATTTAATCACCCTGAGCCCCAGTGTCCTCAACTCTGAAATGGGGTTTGCACCACCCCCATCATAGGTTGTGTTGAGGATTCAGTGATAACAGTGCTTGACATTATTATTATTAATTTCCCTTCCTCTTAAAGAACTGTACAAAGAGCATTTGGCTGCTTTAATTCCAGACTCTGACAAGCCTTCTCAGTCACTATTTAGAACTTGTCGGGGTACAGCAGGAATACTTTGGAGAGCCAGCACAAGTGCTGTACTAGAGATAATCCCCCCCCACACCTCGTAAACCTTGAACCTCTGCTGCTTCATCAAGCAAGTGGGGAAACTGGGTGGGAAGGAATACGTATGCCTGTGCTGGGAGCCAGGATCTGGTTATTGGAAGCTAATCTTAAACCTGGCATTCACAGGGCACCATCCTGTCAATTTGGGGTATAATCTGTAGTCCCAGTCCTGAAAACCAACTGCCTTACATGGGCACTTGGCTAATGAGGAGGAAGGAGCTATTGTTATGGAATAGAAAACAAATTGAGCTGAATAAGAACTAAGAACTTCCCAAAGCAGTAGTTCAACCAACCCACCAAACCAAGTCCAAGAGTGAGTGTCTCTATTTCCCAGGCTTTCAAAATGTACATGTCTCCCCACAAATGGAGTCTGGCTTTCATCCAGGAAGGAATACAGGGGGAAAGTTGAGAAGGAAGAACTCTGGGTTGTCAGAGGAGGAGTAGAGATCATGGGATGACTGGAAAAAAGCAACCCTGGGTAATGGGTATATGATCAAGAGGTAAAATACAACTTTATGCCAAAGGGAGAGTGGAGCGTCCTATTGGTGGCAGAGGATGAGGTGACAGAGGAGAGAGTCGTGTGAGAGGAGGGTAAAAGGACCAGCGTACTGTGTTCTAGGACCCTGTGTACGGGGTCAAGTGATGCTGCAGAAAAATAATCCATGAGGTAGAGGGAAGTACACGGGGTGGTCACATGGGCTGCATTTTCCCAGGTGTGTGTTGGGGCAGAGTCTGGTGCTTGGGTATTACATTCCACTTGTGAAGATGATAACAGGATGACCAAAGGCACAGTGACCAGTTGGCATTTATTAGTGTAGTTACTGTTTGTCACTGTAGTAAAAGTAGTGGAGGAACCAAGACTTTGTTATCACAAAGAAATAAATAAAGCTTATTTTTAGGAAAATTCTAACCGAGTAACTGAAATCTAGCAGTAGCACTAGAGGACCCCAGCCTTGTGTGAGGAAGCTGGGGTAGAAGTCATGATAAATTCTACCTAAAAGGAGCTTCCACTCACTACCCCCTGCCCCAGCTCCCTGGCCAGAGCTGATCGTGGCTGCAGTTACAGAATAAAAGGAAACCTAATGAAAAATGTGCTAAAACACTTGAGAGTACATGGACTCGGATCTATCAGGGGGTTAGCTGACCATGATCAGACAATCTGTTCCCCCCACTCCAAAGAGGTTTAAGCGGGAGCTTCTCCAGACCGCTTCCGACTAATGTGCTCCAGGTGTGCATGCTCTGACGTATCCAAGTCAATCTCATACTTGGCTAGGATCTTGAGGATGGGCCTCAGCTTCAGCCACCACTGTTCCTTGGGGATGCGGTGCCTACAGAGGAATGAGGCAGAAATGATTTAATCTTTCAGCATCCCAATCATAGGCTTATGGGAAGAAGTTGAGCAGAAGAGGCTAGATTTAGGGCATGGGCATCAGATCTGAAGTAGGTATGACTACAGGTGTTACTCCTAAGAGAAGACAGTGAACAGGATGGGAAGAGTAGGTCTTGAAATGACCAGGGAGGAAACCACTCCAGGAAGAAGATGTACTCACTCGAAATCTGTCTGTTCCTTCAGCTCAGTCACTGGCTGAAAGACCAGGGCCCTCTTACGCATCCCCAGAACACAGCCTGAGTCTGGGGAATTGGCAAAGATCCGCCCTGCAATAAGGAATGGTCAATCAGCTTCTATACTGGGGAACCGGCCTCTATGGAAGGGCTCACCCTCTTACCCCACCTACCATTACGGTAACTCTCTTTGATTTTCCCAGACATCCAGTTCATAGCCTTGGCGCCCATCTTAGTGGCAAAATTCCTGTCAAATGGAGTTGGGCTCCCACCCTGGGAAAAGAATCATAAAAATTACAGAGGGAAGGGGCTGGCCTAGTGGTGTAGTGGTTTAAGTTCGTGCACTCTGCTTTGACGGCCTGGGGTTTGGCTCCCAGATGCAGACCTATACACTGCTCATGAAGCCATGCTGTGGCAGCGTCCCACATACAAAATAGAGGAAGATTGGCACAGATGTTAGCTCAGGGTCAATCTTCCTCATCAAAAAAAAAAAAACATTACAGAGGGAAGGACTCTAATGAAGTAGCAGAGATATCTGAATACACAGAACAAAAGGAAAGAATGGGCCCCTGGTTTACAGCCAGAAACAGGAATCCAGAAGTCTAACTATTAAGGGAAATCCTGAAACAGGGCCAGGAACCATGGTGAGCTGGCCCAGCATATTTGGCCATTTATCAGGTACAAGAGTAACTAATTAGTTAAAGGGGATGATTGGTCTCACAAGTGCCTCTTCTAGCTCCATAGTTGCCAGATCCTGTTCATTTACTTCTAGTCTTACTGGCCACTCAGTCAGTGGCCCCTCTTCAGCCTAGCAGCTTTTGTCAGTCACCATCACTGATGACATGGAAATGTTCCTTGTGACCCAGTCTGGAAGCCCCTGGTAGCACCTCAGAATAATATAAAATGTCATGCAGATTTTCTCTGAACTAAGCGAAAGTAAGTGGGAAAGTGGGAAGTAAGGACAAACAGGAAATAGGTCTTCATACTTGATCCAGTAGTACCCCATTCCTGCAGGGGCTGATAAGCTCATTCAGACTGAGATATTGGAAATTCATTTGTGGGGAGAGAAAGGTCAAAGGCTGTCAATGCCTAAGAAGCATCAGCTGGAGACATCTGGAATACAAGAGGCCTCAGACCACTAGTACCATCTGTGAGTGAGGCCTAACTTGGGTGAGGATTGAATGCGGGTGGTAGAAAGGAATTCCTTTCCCCTGGAAACCCCAGTTAGTGGAGATGGAGCCCAACACGAGCAAGGAGGCTGTACTCATTCCACAGGTTCCTCATGAAAGGCAGCATGCATGGTGTGGTGGGAAGAGCATTGGACAAGCTCATTCTACCTGTCACCCAAGCTCGATGAGTGTCCCTGAAAAAATTATTTCTCTCTGGGCCTCATTTTCTCCATCTGAATCAGTAGTTCTCAACTAGTGACGATTTTGCCCCCCAGGGGATATTTGGCAATATCTGGAGATACTTTTTACTTGTATAATTCAGGAGGGAAGTGCTACTGGTATCTAGTGGGTAGAGTCCAGGGATGCTGCTAAACCATCCCACAGTGCACAGAACAGCCACCCACAACAACGAATTATCCAGCCGAAAATGGCAATAGTGCTGAGGTTGAGAAACCTTGCCCTAAATGAAGAGGATGGACCACATCAACTCTAAGGCCACTTCCAGGGTAAAGATGTGATTCTATGACTAGAAGATTGCAGGCCCATGCTCTGTGGCGGCACTGAGAGCCCCCAGCAGACTGGAGGCCAGTGGGAGCCTCAATGGCTGTTGGGGGTCACGGCCGCCTGGTGAAGGCCAGGACCGGGGTGTCATCCCTACCTGCTGCATGTGGCCAAGCACATTCTTCCTGCTGTCGAAGATGCCCTTGCCCTCCTCAGAGTACAGGTTGAAAATGAAGTCAGTGGTATAGTTGTCATTGCACTTCTCATTCCTGCCAGGTAGAGACCAAAAGCCTGTGACTTCGGCTGTCTGCCTATCCCTCCACCCCCTTTCTGCCTTTGTGGATTTTGTTCTTCCCTTTTCTGTCTCCTCCCGTGGTTCTGGTTCTCTCCCTCTGTATCCACAGATTCCTCAGGGTGTCCCAACCATGGGCCCATTCTGTGGCCTAGGGCCAACCCTGACTACTTTCTCTCTTTACTTAGGAACAAACCGTGCATGAGGTACCTTAACACCAAGCCCCTTTTCACAGTTGTTTTCATCTTTTGCACCAGATGTTCAACATTCACCTGAAAATGAAACAGTAAATCCTAAGCCTAGCTGGGAGCGGATAAGGTCGGGCAAGTGCATAGATCTCTTCTTGCCCCTAGGCCTCTCCAGGAGGGGAGAGCCACATGGAGGGGGGTTGTTTACAGTCAAGGGCCTGAACTGTGCCGAATCCCTTTATGAAGTTCAGAACAGACTGAAATTTAAATGAAGGCTCCAAATGAGGCAGGCAGAACTGGAAGAGGGAAAGTTCGAGACATCTGTGGTAACTGTCATTGTTCAGCCCCTTTCTACCTGCTCTCGATTTCCCTTTCCAGGGGTTTCTGGTTCCTCCTCCCTCAGAGGGCTGACTCTGTTTTCAGTGTCGATCTTTAAATGGGTGGCTTGTATGTAGAGCAGTGAATCACCTGGGAGGAACCAGCCCCTTCATTTGGGCTTTGAGCTGGGGATGAGGGAGGAAGACACCCACCCTCCACTCTTGGCAGGGGTTGGCCGGGTTCTTGGATTAGGGAGTCCCCTCAACCTGCCTCACTTTGTGGCTCTTTTTCCTCCAGTTAACTGGGATCTTAGAAAACAAGGATCAGATGGTCCCCCTGTGAAACAGGAGTCAGAGCCCCACCCGGAGGTGAAAGGGTATCCCCCTCAAAAATGGAATGAGAAGGGTCTGCTTTGCTAGCAGGGAAATCTGGAGGGCAGCGTGATACAGTAGAAAGATCACCAACCTTCTCAGTCAGTTAAACCACCTACGCACTTAGGAGTTTAGAAAAGTTTTTTAACCTCTCCAAACCTTTCTCATCTGTAATTTGGAAATAATATCTCCCCTGCATGTCTGTTGTGAAGATAAAATGCAAAAGCGCATGGAAAGGGCTTAGCAGCATGCTGTCCCTCTGAGTGAACACTCCAACAGAGGAGCTGCGGTCATGCATGCGAGGTCACGTGAGGGATGCCTGCTCCGTGCTCTGTCTAGTCTCCTCGCAGGACTCCACAGACCAACTGGCTCTGTCCTCATCTTGAGCTGAGGTCACTGTGGGGACAGTGGGGACAGACAAGGGCAGGGAAGAGCTACCTAGCAGGCTCTGGGTAGCCATCTACCTGCAGGTCTCGAATGGTGAAGGGCTCCTCAAAAATGTAGGCCGCATCAGCCCCAGCTGCCAGTCCTGCCATGGTGGCCAGGTAGCCACAGTAGCCACCCATAGTTTCAATGATAAACACTCGACGTTTGGTACCTGCTGCTGACTGCTTGATACGGTCACAGGTCTGCAAAGACAACAGGTCATAGTCAGAAAGACAGTCAGAGATCTGATTCTTGTCACTTCTCTGGCCCTTGCCACAACCCACCTCTGGAGCTACCTCCTCCCCAGGCCAGCAAGGCCCTGCACCTCATCAAGTTCTTGCCTTCAGGGACGGCAGGCAGATGTGCCAACCACACTGTGAACTCCTCTCCTGGGGAGGAAGCTGCACCTACCCTTTCTGTTGCTCAGAGTAGGGAAATTAGGTTGCATGACCTCAGAAAGAAAGAACATTTGGTATGGAGAGTACAGATGCATTTCTAGGTGAGAGGACACACAAGATGAGGAGAATGAACACCCCATGTGGTTAAATAACGTCTGTATAAATGCCTGGGCCCAAAGAAGTGCTTTTCAAACACTGCTACTTGGTTGAGACAAAACAAGTGGCTCACTTTCCAGGACCAGACTCAGTCCAGGGAGTATGCTCCTGGCAGAAGGCCCAGGAAGCAGAGGGGGCTCTCACCATGCAGATAGTATTGAGGGCGGTGTCAGCCCCCACACTGAAGTCTGAGCCAGGGACGTTGTTGGAGACCGTGGCAGGGATGACCACAAACGGGATGCAGAGCTCGTCATACTGCTTCCTGCCCTCCATCAGCTCCAGGCCCCCTGTGTAAGCCTGAGGAGAAGAGGGCAGTAAGGGGAGAGGGACAGGCGGGAGGGAGAGCAGGAGAAACGGGAGAGGCACTCACCTCGAAGCCCCCAATGATGACAAGGCCTTGAATGTTAAACTTAGTGATGTTGGCACTGATCTGCTCGAAGCTCTTCTTGGGTAGAGTCCTAGTTGATTAGGGGGTGGGAGCAGTGGGAGGTAACGGAATTTGGGGAAGAGACAGCAAAATTAGCAAAATTGAGGGAGAGAAAAGCTAGAAAGCTGGAAGGCGCTTTATTTATAATTTCCTGACTCGTGCCCACTCCCCTACCCCACCCCTCATCCCTGTCCAACAACACACACTGGGCTCTGAATCCCAGAGCTGCTATAAGACGTCTGGATGAGCGTGTGTGCCCTCATGGAAGCGACGGTGAACTTGTGGGCTGAGGACCCAGACAAGAGTGGTGGTCAAAGCAGACCATGACCTAATGAACTGACACCCACATTCCAAGGGACACCTTTAAGGGGTGGTTAGGAGGAGGCGCTCCTGTAATGCCACTTACCTTTTAGTCCCAAGTTTAGAACCCCCTTGGCCAGTCCAGCCCCCAACATAGCTCCAGCCAGCTTCCTCGATCTGCAGGGAAAGGTCACACAGGTCTGCATCGTGGCCTGACATCACTTCTTGAGTTCAGACCCCACCCGACACCCCCCTGGTTGGAAGAGGAAGACCAGGCATTGGCTTTTCCCCAGCTCACTGAACATCTTCCACCCTCGCTGCTCATTCACAGATATTAAGCACCCACTTATGCTGGGCACTGTGCTGAGCTTCAGATAGAGAATTAAATAAGACGTGTTTGTTTGGAAAGGGTTCGTGTCAGCGGCTCCTGCCTGTTCCTACTACCCTAAAATTAAAAATCTACTTCTGCTTGAACCCTGAGAAGAGAGAAAGGTGGTGAGGGACAGGGGAAGGAAAGAGAATGGACAGGTCACCGGCTACCCTTCTCCTCCCCGTGACTGCTCCTTGGCCCCCAAGTGTGCGCCTTCCTTTTTGTCCCTGTACCTGGCCCTTGGCCAGGCCCTCGAAGCCATCGTGCACAACCAGCACTCGGTTGCCCTGGATTAGGCCAATCCTCACAGTGGAGCGGACGGCAGCATTCATGCCTGCGGCCGGGGCCCCCACATTCATCACGGCCACTGTGTGCGAGCCACTCTGTGGAGAAGGAAGCAGAGAGGGAGCAGGGGAAAGAGGGAGACAGAAATCCCAGCCGGGGGAGGGGGGCCGGTCAGTAAGGGAGGCTGAACTCTGAGTCTCTTATGGTCCTAGGATCAGGACATCTGCCTGACAACTCACACCTCTCCCAGGGGCCGCCGGCCCAGCTTGCTCCTTCATACGACGGAAGCAAAATTCTATCACAAAACTATAAATAAAGCTGCTGTCTCTGAGCCCAGATACCATTATATAACGAATCAGAGGCCTTCCAGAGAAGCGTTTCCCAAAGTGTGATCCTTGGACCACCTGCATCAGAATCCACCTAGGAGCTTGTTAAACCCATATATGCCTGGCCCCTACCCAGATCTGAATGTCATCTGAGGGAGGGCCCCAGGAATCTACATGTTTACTAAGCAACCCAGAAAATTCCCATAAACACTAAATATTGAGAACTTCTACTCCAGTGAAGGAGGTGGCTTAAATACACTTAGAAGTGATTATTCAAGATTTGCCAGGGGAAATAATACATAAGCCCTCTTTCCCATTCCTTGCATGCTGTCTTGTCAGCCCTGAATTGGATGTGGGTCTTGGGTTAGAGACATCCAGGGTACCCTAAGAACATGGGGCTGGTATCTGGAATGGCTAAGAGAAAATTATTTTCATAGGGTCAGGGCCTTAGACTCAGCACTGAAGATTACAGTGGGGCAAAGAAGTTGGCAAGGCTGTAGGTTGTACGGATTAGGGGTAGCACTTCATAAAGGGAGACTGGGGGCAGGGGAGTGTTAAGAGGAGAGAGTATCTCGCCAGTACCTTAGAAACGGGGGGTCTGATGTGAGCCAGAAGCTTGTATACCTCCCAGTTGTTCATGAAGCTCCTGTGAAAAGTACAAAGAGAGAGAGGTGTCCTCAGGCCACTCCTCATGGCCAGCAGCCAAGGGATCTGGTCTGAGGTTTTGCTCCCAGCATGACGTTCTATACGGCAAACCTCTAAGGACACAACTGGGGCACAGCAGGGATTGGGCAGGGGCTGCCAAGGGGCCACTACTCATCAGACACTACCTGAGCACTCTGCTCCCAGGCACTGTGCTCAGCACAAGAGAGCACCCCTTGCCTGGAGAACTTAGCATCCAGCTGGGTCCACACATAGAAATAACAGGTTACAAAAGGCAGGGAGTCAGGAGAACACCCCTGGGATGAACTGAGCCTCCTGGTCACCCCACGACTAATTCTCTTGGGGAAGAAAATGTTGCAGAGACAACAGGGAGAGGAAGAGGCAGAAGCCCGTTTTGGGTCTGGAGCCATGTCGATTTTTGGCTTCATTCTGGCATCTGATCTCTAGCTAGCGAGCTTCCATTCATTTCCTCACCGGCCTCTCAGCTTCATGGCTTCATCAAATTTCCTCTCATCCATGGCCCTGGTCACATCTTTGGTCTGAGGGAGAAGCACAGCAACAGTCACGACTCCAGGGCAGCATCCTGCACAGCCAGATTTCCATCCCATAGTGAGACCCTGCCCGTCTCCGGGCTTGCGACTGGATCCTGCTCTCCCTACACCCCAGCTTTTCTATGCTCCCCAAACTTGCACAGAAGGAGAAATGTCTTTGTTTTTCCTTAATTTTCTGAGTAATGAGCAGCAAAAGGGCTGATTCAGTGCTTTATTTATTTGAATATGGGCAGAGTGGAGGAGCACTCACAGAGAAAATAGCATCTTCCCCCATTCCACACCCAGGGCCCCCGCCTCAAAGTAGCCACTGAAGTAATGAGTAAATGAGGAAGATCTTGCAAATACAGCAGTGAGGAAGAAAGGCTGGTCCTTGCACGTGCTTCCCAACTACTGATTTCTGCTCTGTGTGCCAGGGCTTCAGCTTTGGGGCTTTTAGAGACACAGTTGCAAGCAAGGTGGATCTTGTCTGGGCTGTAGGTCACTAGGCCTCCTAAGTCTCAGAGAGAAGCAGGCCAGGAGATGGGGAGCCAGCCCTGAGCATTCAGACCAATCCTGAGAATCAGGCCAGACACCTCAGCTCCCACCACACTGCTCACTCTGTGGGATCCAAGGGGTGAATCCTTTATAATAAGAGGCACCTTGTCCTGAGCACTCAGCATTTCCAGGCGCTGCATCAGACCCTCTACATATCTCCCTCCAACCCTTATAATATCCCGCAGTGTGAGTACTAGTAACCTCGTGTTAGTTCAGAGAAATATGTGCAAGTAGAAATCAGAGAGAGATACAAGCTAACCAGCCAGAACTTAATAATATTCCCATGCTTCTAATAAAGTTTGGAGAGAGATTGCATTTCTCTTCCAATAAAGACATGATGAAAGGGTTTGAGGTTGGATATTATGAGATACTGGGTCTCACTACTAGGTCAGATGTAGTCTCCCATCTTCTTTGGGCACAATTTACAGATGGCTATGGCTCCCATGCAAAGCCCACTGTGATCTTTCTCCATATGTCTCTTACTACACCATGCTGCCTGTCCATCTGCTCCTGTCCCAGAGGCCTTGGAAGTTGGTGTCTCTCCCCATAAGCTCCAGCTCAGACAGAGGCTTAGGGCTGTTAGGAACGGGGTTGGGGTCAGTACTCACCACCTGGACACACTCCATGAGGGGCAGGCGCACAGCCTGGTTACCAGAGAGGCTCACCACACAGGCTGGGGTGTCTGGGGTCGCCTCCAAAAGTGCCATCACTGCTTCCACACCCATCCTGCTGCCCTGCAGGAACCCAGGGAGCAAAGACAGTCTGGTTCAGGCCGCCACATCTTGGCTTGGCCTGGAGAACCAGGCACTCAAGGCCCTTTCCAAATCACAGGGTTGAGCTCCACATTTAAGGACTGCAGCCCAGAACTCCCTGGGCTTTCCCTCCCTACCCAGATTCCGTCTAAAGCTTGATGATTCGTTGTTCTCTTGCCATCAAAACCCCAAGGATTCTACCTGGTTGCAGAGAAACAGATCCACTATAGTGATCAAGGGCATCACTGGGGCTTAATAATATTCTCTTCTTATTGATAAAACAAGGAAGGTATTGCCTTTCTCTTCCAGTGAAAGTAGGATAAGAGAGTTCAAACTGAGTGTCTGAAGTCAGGTCTTAATAATTTCACTAATGCTCAAAGCTCTAAGATCTTAGATCTCACCATCAGGGGAGCACACAATTTCCCACCACTTTTTTGCAACAGAAAAGAGCTCTTGAGAGTATGGGAACAAGTCAAAGGCCATTACAGTCCAGAGGCTGGTGGCAGGGCAGCACGACCAATGGTTTAAGTCTCTAAGCTGGTGAAGTGCAGTCCTGCCTGGAAAGGGCAGCAAGTTGAAGGTTCTAACGTGTGAGAGCCACACCTTACCATGACTTACCAGGATTCGGTCAAAGGCCGACGGTGTCCCACCTCGCTGCACATGCCCCAAGACAGTGACCCGGGTGTCATATCCCAGACGCTTTACCACCAGCTGAAAGGATGGAGAGAGAGACAGAGAGGGAACAGAGTCAAGGAGAGAAAACAAGCAGAGACTTAGATAAACCACGGACGACTTAGCCTCTTATCTTGTAATGATTCCTGGGTGGGAGGAGACCAGGGAGCAGGAAACCTGGAACGATGTGCAGAAGGACTAAGAGAAGACTCAAAAATCCCCAGGGAACCAGGGGTCAGGGGTAGTAAGGAGCCAGAGGCCTCTCTGGCTTTATTCATACTAACGTCTTTGATGGATTCTGAGGTGATTGGTTTCCCATTCTTGTCAATTGCACCCTCAGCAACAATGATGATGTTGAGACGAGAACCACGGGTCCTTGTCTGGTCAGAAACAAGGAGAAAATTAGTCAGTGTTATGAAACTGATGAATAGGAAATGAATCGTCAGTGGAACAGGGTGAAGGATTTTTTTTTTAAGGGCAAAATAAAGTGCCAGTACCTCGCTGAGCCGGCGACAAAGGTGATCCTCCCAGTCATCATCTGGTGGACATTCAGGAATAAAAACCCAGTCAGCCCCACAGGAGAGAGAGGTGACAAGGGCCAGGTATCTGAGATGAGAGCCAGAAGCATCACGCTGGGAGCTACACTCCACAAATAGCCTCACCCATACCCAACAAGTTCACCTAGTCCCCATAGCTCGTGAACAGTCTGAGAGGCCTCCGCTTCACTCTCAGGGTGAGGGTAAGAGCACCACTGAGACAGCTTCTCAACGAGATTCTGTCCCTGAGAGCACCTGCTATTCACGCTCACCTGCCACAGTGTCTTCCAATGTCAGAGCACTGTCTGTCCTTTCACACTGCATGTGTGCCTGTGCATGTACACACATGTACACACACGCACATGCGGTTATGTAAGGGAGGTGGAATGGAGACAAGGAAAGCGGACCACATCAAGGGGAGTACAGCTCCTGATCTGCTACCACTGGGAGACCTCTCTGGACTCTCCCGGGAAGAGGAAAGGGCTATGACTGGTCCATGGGATAAATGAGTCAAGATAGGGGTCTTACCCACAGTGCCGGCCCATCACTTCTAACACGAATGTCCTCTGGTGGCTGCAAGAGACACACATGGGACTTACACAGTCCAAGTGTCCCTATGGCCAGGATCAAGCCACCACCCACATCTGGGCCAAGAAACCTCTCTGGGAGATGCATTTATACTGCTAGGCCTCCCAGCAGGTTTCCTAAGAGACCAGGAAGACCCAGGGGAACATTTTAGCCACAGGATGGCTAAAACACAGCAGTAAAAGGTGTCAGTACTGAGGCTCTGTTCCAGGGAGGGATGGGGTCCAGGAACGGAAGGAGAGAAGGGGAAAAGAAGTGAAGAAGAGAGGACACGACTAACCTGGAATCCTCTAGGATTACCCTGGGGTGCACTGTGACCCTCCACCCTCCCATTCTCCTACATTGGCTCCCCCACGTCCCCTAACCTCTGAGCACGGTGATGATGGCCTCCACAATCTCGATGACATGGTTGGAAAGGGTGGCTCAGGTTTTGGGCATCCTGGATTTGCCTCAGTCTGGACACTAATTATTTAGGAGACCCCATAGGTATTACAGACCTCAGAGCTCCATGTCTGAACAGTGGACTAGAAGTGGCAAGAGGCAAATCTCACAACACTTAGAGAGCAGTGCAATTTCAGTGCTCTATGGATAATTCTTAGTTAAAAATATTGTTCTGCCCAGGAAAAATGGTCATTAGAGTCACCATGGTTCAAACACTTCAATCTTCTCTAGCCCTAGCCCTTTAGCCTGTCCCAGCTGCCATCCTCCTACACTGCCCACCCCTACCACCCCCCGCAAGCCCCCTTACCTCTGAGCCGTAGTAGTGATGGCATCTACAATCTCCATGATCCGGTGGAGGGCAGAGTCAGTACCAATGGTCATATCAGTGCCGCAAAAGTCATTGTCAATTGAGCCAACCAGGCCCACGATGTTCAGGTAGTTGGACTTCGTAGCCTCCTCAGCTGTGATCTTACCTGACAACGGGAAGCAAACCAGGAGCCACCAGGTGAGGTACCTGGCATGCCTAAAGAGCAGATGACTGCAGAAAGAACTGTAGCCAATGTAGCCAAGAATTGTAAGCAATGGCAGAAAAAGGAGGGCAAAGACTACCTATTTGTGTCAGGGTAACGGTTCTCTCCAATGGAACGGGGGGTGTGCATGCACATGCACAAACAATACTGATGAGAACAATGTCTCACCCGCTTTCTGGAGGTCACTCAACAAGTCACTCCACTCAGAGCGGAAGGTGTCAGCCCCAGTGAGGCTACCATCACCCCCAATGACACAAAGGTTGGTAATCCCACGCTTCACCAGGTTGTGGGCAGCTCGGAGTCGTCCCTCTCGTGTCCGAAAGTCCTTGCACCGGGCACTCCCAATCACTGTGCCTCCCTTTGGGAAAGAGGTAGAAGTCAGCTCCCCAGATGACTTCTGGGGCTCAACATGCTAAGATATTCCCTATTCCAACACTATGATGGGCTTTCATAACCGTGGGGCTCTCTAGGAAGTTCCCTGACATCCTTAAGAGTCATTTGTCCTTCCAAAGGAAGGGGAAATGATGCTGGCTGAGATTTCACAGGGTCATTCCTATAGTCTGCTACACCTCTTAGAAGACTGCTGACATCAGCCCCTTTCATTGAAGCCTTTATAAGCAAAGTGTTTACCCTCAAAGAGAACAAGAGAATACATACATGCCTGTTGGCTTTTGGAATAGTCTCCATGTTTCACATCTTCTTAATGGTGTAAGAAGAAGTAGCAGTGACTTCAGTCTCTGGAAATTCTCCCTAGTGGCCTGACATTATCGGATTGTGTTCATCCCAATGTGCTTGGTAGTATTTTTTCCCTCTCTAACACACCGTGATTTCTAATTGCAACCGGGCACTGCCAATCTTTTCCCCTTTGCTCTTTGCCATCTATGGTGCTAGTGGAAGGAGCCACAATACCCAGGTATTCACAGGAAATATAGCTCTGGGTATAGAAAGGCTTAAATCCCCAGGGGCTTATGGAAATCCCAAGAGAAGTAAGTATACTTACAGTTTTCACAACTCATGTAAGCTCCTGGCATCCATGACTTTGGGGGTATTAATGGAAAATTCTGGCTCATTCTCAGACTACTTTATGGCAGGCACCATTGCCTGTATAGAACATTCACTAAGCACTGCACATTAAATTTCTTCCCATGGATTTTAGGGGATTGAAGTAAAGAATGGGGATATAAATGTAATTTGTAGATTTTTCAATAAATCAGAAAATGGATATACAGCAACTTAGAGAAAGGAACGAAAAGGTAGATACAATTGGGATAATCTTGGGGTTTTTTTTGAAACTCTAAAAGGCTCTCTTGGTTCCCTCTTCCCTTAAATGGTCTGGTCTCAGGTCACCTCATCACCATCACATGAGGACTGGCAGATTTCACCTCTACCTCTGGCTCTGACCCCAGGCTGCTGGTAAGGTTATTTTCAGGGCCAGACCTTCCCCGTGACCCCAGAGCAGGACTTGCTTATGTGCCAGTGCCTCAAGTCTTGCCTATGACCTTTTGATAAAGAGCAAACCGTCCTGTGATCACATCCCCACCCCTCATCCCGCCCCAGGAAAACAGGCTGCTGTTTTCAAATGTAAAGAGTAAAGGGCACACATAGCCCCTCTCTTGCCACAGAATCTCTTCACATTAAACCACATGGCAGGGAACTTGGGAAACCATGCGCCCAAACCCCCAAAGACTGGGGTGAGACAAGGGCAGACAAATACAGGACAGCAGTCCTCTGGAACATACCAGCTGGAGCATCATCGAAACGCTCTCCCAGGTAGCCTCCCTGATGTAGTCTCCACCATCCACCAGGCCTTGATAACCCTGTGAGACACATTATACCCATTCAGCCTCTGCTAGGCTTCCCCCTAAACTCCCAGGATTAAGACAGGATCCCTGGGAAGAAGTTCTCTGAGAATCAAATCACCTCCTGCCATTACTGAGTCCTGGATGCTCGTGAGACTTATCATATTTAACACAGTCCAAAGAAGGAGATGTTACCTTTTTCAATACTCTCTTCTAGGTTCTCTCATTCTTGAAACATGAGGATGTCCTTCCTAATATTTAATCTTAATTCCTCTGGTTTTTGGCTCATCCTATTTCCTTTAATCTGCTTCTCAGGAGAACTAGATAACAGATGGTTTTGATAATAATAGAGAAAAGGAGAGGTGATGTTGGAAGGAAGTGGGGAGGGAGAGAAATGTGACTTGAAAAGATAAAAGACTATAAAATTTGAGAGAAGGCAGATAAACCTCACAGAAAGAGGAGTGGATGAAGAATGAGAGGTGACCGAGAGAAGGGAACCAAAGAGGAGTTAGGACCTCAGAAAGTTAGGCAAACTACAGAAATCCAGTGAGACGCTTCCCTGCTAAGGGTCTGTCTCAGGATATACTAAATTTTCTGTTAAATACTAACTCATTTCAGCTTATTTCTCTGTTTTGAGGGAGGTGAAGGGAAGAGACAGAGTTACTTCTTCCTTTAAATTGAACAGGCAACATGAGGCCCCCGCCTGCTGATCCCTGGGTCCCACCATCATTACTGGAGACAAGAGTGGGGAGGAGTGACTCATGGAGATAGGGAGCCAAGACAAATCAGACGTAGCAATGTACCTGGGAGGTAAGGAAAGAGAAAGTGGGGAGGGGGAGCAGAAAGCAGAGAAAAAATGATGGAGAACAAAGTGGAGAACCAACCTCATGGACAAAGAAGACACGGGCACCAGTGAAGATGCCAACTCGAACCACAGCCCTGACAGCAGCATTCATACCTGCAAGGAGGGAAGAAAGAAGTCAGGGAGAGCTTACTCCTAAGAAAAGCAGCCCTGGACTCCATGACATGAGACAATCCTTTTCTTAGGCTTTTCTCTGAATCTTGAACACTCCTTTTATCCAAGTCTTCTGGCCTCCCCACTAACACTAAATTACTGCATTCAGTAATGTCGCTCCGGATACCCTCATTGATCTCCCCCCAGCAAAAAATAAATCCTGTCTTCCCTAAGACTTTTCCTTGCCAGGGCAATCTGGGGAATAATAATCCTGAATGCTTATTGTGGGGTTAGACACTGCTAAATGCTTGTCAAACATCATCTGATTTAATCCTATCCACAACCCTGGAGTTGCCTCCATTTTACAGATTTGGAAACTAAAGTTCAAAGGGATCAAGGGCACAGAGCTAGTACTCTTAGAAAGCTCAGATTTGAATCCAAGTTCTGAAATGCTTCAACCAACACTACTGACCTTCACGCCCTGCCCTCCTAATCCCAATGGCTGTACTAGGTTTTCCCTTCCCTTCTACACCAAATCTAGACATCCAGCTTTGGTAGGCTTTTCGGGACAAAGATATGACTCTCCGAGGCTCAGTGACCTGACCAGTCACAATCTGCTCACGAGTGCGTCCATTGCTGGCTGGCGGGTTCTCCCATCTCCACACATACACAGCTTTTTAGTGTGATTTGAGTTGGTGTACGTTCCAATGTGTACCACATAGCTGAGATTCTCTGGCTCTCATACTACCAGAAGAGGCTGTGACCAAGTGTGCAGGCAGAATTAGTGGAGACTATGCTCTCACTGCCTCCTCCCGTGACCCTGTCTATAAGGTGTGTATGAGGAACTTTAAAAGAATGCTGTAAATTACTCTGTTTCCACTGGGAGAAGCAACTAAGCCTAAAACCGAGAGGACAGCCTTTCCCCTTTTTCCCATATGAGTATTATCCCTCTCCTGGTGGCTACTCAATGACAAGAACTGTCTCTCCAAGAGTACTGTGGAGGAGCTAACCTGCCACAATACACAACACGTGGTGGGGGTTGTGGGCACTCCACATTAGAAACAATGCTGGGCCGGCCCCATGGCTTAGTGGTTAAGTGCGCACGCTCCGCTACTGGCGGCCGGGGTTCGGATCCCGGGCGTGCACCGACGCACCGCTTCTCTGGCCATGCTGAGGCCACGTCCCGTATACAGCAGCTAGAAGGATGTGCATCTATGACATACAACTATCTACTGGGGCTTTGGGGAAAAAAAATAAATAAATAAAATTAAAAAAAAAAAAAAAAGAAAGAAACAATGCTACTGATACAGTGCTAAGCAGAGCTTCACTGGTGAGATGGAAAACATTCCTGGGTCTTGATCCTGGGAACCCTATCCCACCTTGTAATGTGAGGAGGGGCTCATGGTGATGCTCAAGGAATCTTAGCGCCATGATGGATTAACTTGTTGTGAACCATTTTAGCCACCCTCCCTCAGGTACCTCAGTATATATTTTTGTTTCAATCCAAAATGTATTCATATGGTTAGGTTAAGGTTAGCTTAAAATTAGTCTATCCTTAACCCTGCCTGGAGAAATATCAGATACCAGTGAGAACTTGAGAAGCCAGTAATTGGAAAAATATGCAGCAGCAGAGTAAAATCCGTCATGAACTACTGCATAATGCAAAGCTATCTGGAATGGAATACAATCAAAGAGACCAAAATGTTTGTTTTTGGGGGGGTTTCTTGCAGGTTGAAAAAGGTTGGTATTACACAGCTATAAGCTCCAAATCAAATTGAAGGTCCATTCACTCACTGAACACATACTTAGTGAATAGCTACCATGTTCCTGGCACTATGCAGGCACTGGGGATAGAGCAGTGAACAACATTGAGTCTGAGGGTATAAAGATTAAGGACTTGGTAATGGTCCTCAAGACTTGTGAAGAATTATAACATGGATCCTTATGAAGGAGATTGGTACAAAATGCAGTAGAAACAAGGAGAAGGAGCATCTAAGCTGCCAGGAGGAAGTCAGGGAAGGTTATATAGAAAAGATAGCATTTGTCCTCAGACCTAAAGGCAATTTCCTTTTAAATCTGTTTGTCAGGTGGATAATTTTGGGGGAGAGTGTTCTAGGCAGGGGGAATAGCACAAATAAAGGTAAGGGTCAAGAAGAAATAACCTTAGGTAATTCACTATTACAAAGAACAAAATGTAAGATAGGAAATGGTGAGAGAAGAAGCTACAGAGGTGGGCAGGCCCCCATGTGCCGCATGAGGAAGTCTGGCTTTTATTCTGTAGGCCAGGGTTTGATTGGGAATCCATGGCTGATGGTTTCAGGAAATCCATGAACTCCATAAAACTGTAGGAAAAGTTTTGTGGGCATAGGCATTTCTTTTGGGAGAAGGTCTACAGCTTTCATTTGACTCTTAAAGGGGTCTGTCACCACCCCCCCGCAAAAAAAAACAGTTGTAGACAATGGAGAATCTTTGAAGAATTTTGAGAGTGGAGAGACATTATGCAATCTACGTAGCAGAAAGATCCCTCTGGCAGCAATGTGAAGGACAGACTGAAAGAAGTGACACTAGGATTAGATGGCTATCTGGCAGCTTAGACAAAAAATGATGAGGACCTAGACTGGGAGAGTGGCATTTGGGACAAAGTAGAGATACTGGCCGGACAGGAGACATCTAGGAAACAGAAGCAACAGAACTTACACCTAATTGGCAATGTGATTAGATTTTCAAGGTGCTGGAGTGGAAGAAGGAAATGCCCCATGATGGACTTAGGCAAAGGGCAAAACTATGGTGCAATTAACTGAGCAGAGGCAGGTTTTGATTCAGGAAGGTAGGGGTGGGGATGATACATTCATATGTGGATATGTTGAGTTTGAAGTTCTTGTTGGACATTCATTTGGACTTGGAAGAAACTCTCAAGAGAATATGTAGAATTAGAAGGGAAAAGGGCAAGGAGTGGAACCCTGAGGAAAACCAACATTGAAGGAATGGGAAGAGGGGTTCCATGAAGAAAACTAATAAGGAGCAGCAAGAAAGACAAAAAGAGAACCAGGACTTAGCAATGTCTTGGAAGCTAAAGAGGACAGTTTCAAGAAGTGGGAACAGTGCCACATGCTTCTGATAACTGATTTAAGATAAGGACTGGAAGGTTGGACTTGCCAACAAGGGGGCATTGGTGAGCACTAATGTCAACACTCACTTATGTTATCACTGAGGCGAAGCCTCCTGAAGTCTAAAAGTCGAGGTTCACATGTCAAGTTGAGGGAATCAAAACTGAAAAATCTGTGAAGGGAGGGAGCTTCTCAGAAGCTTTAGGAAAAGCCTGTGTGTATGAAAAGAACAAGGTCAGAGTCAATGCAAAGTCATTAATGCTTCAAATTAAAGTCAACTCAATAAGTTCAGAACAGATATGAAACTACTGTTTATTTATTTTCTAGACTTTCACAAGGCCTATGGGATTCTCTATCAGATACCTGGAGTTCTGGAGCATGAATTTGTAATCTTAAGAAGTACGTAAAAAAAATTCTTCTGAAACGTATAGGTTGGAACGCTGTTTCCTGCTCCCGAGCTGAGTAAGGGTAGGGGAGAAAAGATTTAAGAAAAACAAATGACTTAAAAGGTTTTAAGTGTAAAGCAAACAATAGATGGTAGGCAGGAAACATCCAAATCCATTGGACAAAAGAAAACCCCACAAGAAAAGGAGATTCTTTCTCTTCTCTCCTCCCTCTGCCTTCTTCTTACCTCAACCCTACCAACCTCCAGAAGTCATCCTTCTTGCCTCTAAATTGGATATCTGAGTGTTTTCCTAGAAATCACGTTTTAGGACTCCCTCTGTGTCCCTGTACCTGTGTCTCAAAACCCTGGTTCTCTAGAAATTACAGCCTGGGATGCACAGATAGCTTATACTAGAGAGTCCCAGTAATTCTCCTATCTAACATAACTGGCCTGTTCTGGCCCCAGGCCGGTCCTGGCTGGGCTCTCCTTGGCTGTTCCACGTTGCCCTAAATAACCTTCTATGAGCAGCTGTCTCACTTATTAGAAGCAAGACGATGGATAAGATTACAGGCACCATCCAGGGGGTATTCTGGGTACAGTCAGGAGGGGCTTTGGAGAACATCAGAAGCACGTACTTTGGAGTCTCCAGTTACAGCTTGTAGGGAAGAGGCTTTGGGGAGAAGAAATATGGGTGATGGGTTTCTATGAGATGAGACAGAAAAAACTAATAAATGATTTGGTCACTACCTTTTTGAAAGCAGATGCTTTCTACCTTAACTGAACTTTGAATAAGAAAAAAAATTAATTCCAACGTGAGGAATAAATGTTTGTTAGATGTGAATTATACTTTCTGATGGATATGTAATTAAGAATTATAAATCCTAGAACAGCAATCCAGACAGGTAATAGAATCCCTGTTCCTGTAAACCTTTAAAAATAGGATAAACATGCATTTGGAATGGACTGCCTATCTGAAGACAGAGACCTAGAGCAGATGGCTGAGGTCCTTTCCAGCAGAATATGCTGATGTCATGAGGCCAAATGTGGTATGGTTTAGGGGAGCTGGGGCCTTTCCTGGGCTGCAAAGGGACTTAGGATTTGATATCTAATCAGCCCAGCTTCTGAGCTCAGGATTTCTGTTCCTGGCCACTCTTCTACTTTCAGAGGTTATTAGCTTTGTGAAACTCAGGGAATGACAGAGCCCAATTTCACTTTCCCATGTGACCCATGGGAACGCTTTAGGGAAAAACATTCCTGTGCCCTCTCCCTGGGAGAACTAGGGACCATTAAACTTATCTCCGGGCAGGCCACTTCTGTATTTGAGCTGCTCCTTCACTTGGGACCTCTCGGCTCTACGTTGAGTTTTCTGTTTTGCTTCCTTGCCTCCCTAGAATTTCATCCTCTATCACCCTCAGTTCCTACTGACATGTACCTGTGATGCTATGTGGACTCGCAGGTGGATATTTCCCTGGGTACACTGAGCCGGTCACAGAATCCCAAGGCCTTGGTCCAGCTGGGCCCTCCAGAAATCAGCTTATCAGTAGCCCCTGCCTCCACAGAAGCAGGTGATGGTCATGCCTAGAATAAGAGGGTCTCTCCGCTCAGGCTAAGCTGGGAGGGCTCTGCTGCTCTTAGACCCAAGTTAAATCCTAGGCCTCTCTTTTTGTTTTACCTCTTTCTCTCGAGAGAGAGCTCTGCTTTTTCATAATATCATAACTCTGTGTGCCTCACTTGGATTTTTTAGCATGCTCTCACTTGCCCTAATCTGACAATACAATTCCACAGGCCATCCTACCAAGGTTCTAGGATCAACACTCAGAGTTTACATTGAAGAACTCACTACTGGCATGGGATTCTTTCCAGGAGAGAAGAAAGAAGCGACATAAGCCAGGTCAGCAGTCTCTACAGCCTCAAGTAGGGTCTGCATTCCTAATCCAGCCACTATTCCTAAACTCAGGACTCTGTGTCCCCCTTCCTCATGTCCTCATTCTAGCATTCTCCTGTTCATAATATATATCACAATTATAATTAAACATTGGTTTAAAAATATACTTAAGGTCCAGCTTTACTGATATACTAATAAGAAGGATCATAAGAGCAAAAACGATGTGTGACTTTTCTATTGATGTATCCCCAGTGCCTACCATCCTGGTTGGCACACAGCAGATGCTCAATAATTCACTTTTTATTTAACTGGTAATACATTTATTGAGTCCTTACTATGTACAAGGCATTGTTCTAAGCACTTTGCTTGAATGAAGAGTTCAGTTTCTATCATTTCATTATATAAGTGGATTCTATTTGGGTAAGGCACACTTGACTATTGTTATTTATGTGCCTTACATAAGAATTTTAGTAATGTATGCTATCTCTTCTCATTAAACTGTAAGTTCCCAAAGGAAATCAACTTCCTTACAACATATGAGACAAGGCTCTATACAAAGTAGGTGCTAAACACAAAGTCTAGGAGAGCCTAGGGACAGGGGTGCAGAGGAAAGGGGAGACAAGCTGAAATCTCTTTCTTTCTCTGTCTCATCACTGTCTCCGTGTCCTAGTATCCCTTCCAAAGGGATTCTGCCTCTCTTCAACGTGTTATAAATTAGAATATACAAGATCATCAAAGGAGAAAAAAAGTCTTAAAAAATCACACATTCCCTATCTCCCACGTCATTTTTCCATACATTTGATTTTTCTGACTCACGAGTTTCTTGGACTCAACCCAGAGATGGGTTCTCTCTGGCTTTGCTTTCTGCCTACCCACCATGGGTTGTCCTGATTAACTGCTGCTGTTGCTGTTTGTTCAGAGCTAAAGGGATGGAAGGGGAGGAAAGGCCAGAGAAAGCAGAGCATGAAGCAGAACCATGCCTACTTGAAGGAAATGTGCTGTCAGAGGAGGTGCCTGACCCAGCTCAGTGCAGGAACTCTGCAGACCTCAGAGTTGATACCTGCAGATCTAGCTGGAGCCCACCAAATACCAACACTGGGTCTCTCCCTTTTCCCATCATTTCCAATGTACTTGAAGTTACTCCACCTACCACCTTCTCAATTATTTTATCTCTTTAGTCTTTTTCTTGCCAATGTTGCTTGAGAAAACACCAGTCTTTTAGGTATCAGAGGACCAAAATGGCACCAAATCTTCAGAGAAACTTGGAAAGAAGTTTTATGAAGATTTGAGTAAATAAAAATAAATCAAATAAAATCCAAAAGCACTTGGGGACTTAGACCTGATAGAGATTTTTAGGAAAGCTCAGGATTCCAGTGTGAACCTACAGTAGGAGGACATTAAGCCTATCTAAGCCTGTTCTACAGGCTGAGAGAGTCACGAAACTCAAGGGGGCCTACCAGCCACATTTTTTGTCCCTCCCCAAGCAGGGCCCTCCTCCTTACCTTGGGCATCTCCACCAGAGGTTAACACGGCGATGGCTTTGCCGATCCCCAGGGTTTTGGCTGCATGGTGCTCTTCATGGGTCATGATCCACTCTAGAATTCAAGAGAATGATCAGTTAAGACACAGCTGGACTAAGGTGCTACAAGCTCAGGAAATGGCTCTGTTAGACTGGCTAGAGCCAAGCTCTCCCACTATTCTAAGTCTGGACTTCACAGGCTGGGAGCTTTGGACTTCTTCCAGAAGAGAGCCACACCTCCGCAGAGTGACAAGCTGAAATGTCACAGTAATCAAGCCCAAGACTGCAAAAGTCCTGGTTAATCCCTCCCACCCCAATTGGAGCCTATTTGGAGAATAAGCTAAGGTCAAGGAGAAGGGCAGTTGACTGAACAGAAATGCAAAAGGAAGGAGGAAAGTTAAGGTAGCCTCAAGGATTCGTCCCTTTTAGTGAAGGGAAGGGCTGCTGCAGAGGATAGGTAGGAATCAGACAAGGTTTAGGGCATCGACTGAGAACCAGCAAAGTGGAGGGAGAAAAGCAAGGGTAGTGAGGTTATGCTTAATATTAGGGTTGAGTGTTATGAAATTGGGCTAAGTCTGAACTGGAGTTTGAGGTTACAAAAGGCTCAGGCTCAGGAATGGTTAGGGACTTTCTACGGCTTTTCCCATCCTTCTCAGGCTCTCTGCCTCCTGAGCATCTCTCGATCCTTTAACTTCAGGCCTTGCCCCTCACACTACATACTATCAAATGGGAAAAGTAACACAAAGTCACTGTCACATATACACAGATATGTACACATGGCATGGGAACACCTTCATATTTTTGTCTTTAGGGCTTTCTCTCTCTCAAAGGAACACACAAGACATACTTATGTATCCATAAAATGCCAGTGGAATCACTACTCTCCCAGTTATCCAGGCTAAAATCTATTATTTTTAAATTTATCTCCTCCTTTACTCTCAGAATCAAAACAGTTACCAAATCCTATTATCCTCCCCTCTTACTATCTCCCCTTATCCTTCTCAACTTTTCTATCCTCACTGCCTCCTTCCACCTGAATTGCCTACTACAATAGCCGGTCTCTCTCTGCTTGTGTTTCCCTTCTCCACTCTATTAGAGACACAAAATAAACCCCCAGGGGAAGGTCACAGGCCCCTGAGGCCTCAGTGGAGAGGGAATTCATTCACATAAACAGGGACTGCTGACCTTTAAGCACAGCTCATGTTTCTGCTGTTAATCTGAGGAAATCAGGGTAGCTGCTGATAAAGACATAGGTCACAAAAACGCACCAATCCACACACATGCCAATAAAATACACGCAACGAGACGCTCATGAAGACATACACACACAAACACACACAATGTTATGGGGAGATACAGATTCACAGACATACTACATATAATCAGAGCTTGCAGATAAAGTCCAAACTACTTGGGTTGGCATTCCATGATCTAGCCCTTTCCTAGAGCTGCAACCTCGGCTCCCATGAATTCTCTGCTTCGTCATCACCTGAACATTACTAGCTCCCTCCCCCACTTTGGTGCCTGGACACACTGCATCCCTTGTCCAGGAGGCCACCCTGGCCCTCCCCACAGATCAATATCCCACTCTATTATTTAAGACCGGTCCTAGTCGTACTCCTATTAAACCTATTAAGCCTTCACTGATTACCACAGGTCAAGGAGGGGTTCTTTTTGGATCTCTTCTAATCACATATTGTCTGGAACTGGATCATTCATTTAGCACTTAATTACTACTTTATGTGGTATTTTAATGGCTTCTTGTGCACTGAAAAGAAGGTTGGACTAGATCAGGGGTCAGCCAACTACAGCCCACGGGCCAAATCCAGCCCTTCTCATGTTTTTGTATGGCAGCAAACCAGGAAAGGTGTTTACATTTTTAAAGCATTGAAAAAACAATTTCATGACATATGAAAATTATATGAAATTCCAATTTCAGTGTCCATATCATTTTCATTCATTCACGTATTATCTATGGCTGCTTTTGTGCTACAACAGCAGAGTCTGCAACAGAGACCGGATAGCCTGCAAAGCCTAAAATATTTACTACCTGGCCTTTTGCAGAAGAAGTTTGCAGACTCCTGGACTCGATTGTTAAAGTCATTTTCCCTAACTACACTGAAATCTGCTCCAGGGAGAGATCACGTTCATTTTTTAAAACTCTCCCATAGCCTGGCAAAGCCTAGTGGAGTCTGTGCACGTAACAGGAGTTCAGTAAATCCTTGTTGGAACATTGGTGAACTGACAACCAACACAAATACACACAAATATCTAGAAAATGTAAAATATGCTTGGATACAGACATAGCTCCATATTCTCTCTACTTCTAACACACACAGATACAAACAGGGCTTAAGAAAGCATATGGTGACAAACAGTGAGAGGAATATAAACACACACGGATAGAGACACTCTCCTACTTAACTAGAGTGTTCACGTCCAAATTTCTGCTGTTCTCAAAAAAAGAAAGACTGGTGCCAATAGGAAGGCAAAATTTTGGAAAAGAAAGGACAAAACATATGAATGAGTATACAGATCCCTTTCTTCTGAGTTTTTCTTTTCATTCATTCTGGGGGCTCATCACTGATAGGAACCCATACAAGGATCTTCCACTCCTGGAGGCTTCAGTGGAAGGTTAGGAGTGCTGACTTACAAAAAACAGCTCAGATTCTTCTCCTGCATCTCTAAGACAGTTATAGAGGCACAGGACAGAAATGCGTGCAGACTCATATACAAGCATCCTTTACAGACCCACAGTGACACATGCGTAGAAATACACAGACATATTAAAACCGATCACATGTGTGCAGGTAAGCACGCGGGAGGGAGAAACACAGAGAGGCAGCATCATCGGTGCACTGATTTGAATTGGATGAATGCCAGGAAAGGAATCGGGCAGCCAAGGGCAACGAGGTCCGAGTACCACCCACCCATCCCTGATTCCCAGGGAATGGGGCTGTGCGTGCAAGCCAAGAGACGTGATTCAAAGGGTTAGGATTCTTCACGACTGCCCTACCCATCCCCCCCTCAGCTCCTGCTTCTGATGTCACACCACCTCTTCTTTTCCCTTCTGCTCCCTTCAGTTCTCCCCGCCGCCTCGTCATAGCACGTTCAATCCCACCTCGCTCTCAGCTTTCCCCCTCGCTCTTTACCCAAGAGCCCCTCTTGCCTTTTAGTCCTAGCTCTCCTCCGCCACGGCTTCCTTGCAGACTGTCCTTGGGGAAGGGGGAGGGGAGCTTGGCGAACACGGGGAGGAGCCAGGTGGCGGCAACACGGAGGGGAAAGAAGAGAGGCTTCCCAACCTCCACTCGCTGATGCAGGCCAGGAGGCTCCACCTCCTCCCGCTCGCCTTTCTCCTCCCCTTCCTCCGCCCCCTAGGAACACAGTTCAGCTATGGCATTGGCTTAGTTTCTTCACTCCCCAGAGGGTTCTGGGGTCCCCGTATCTATCTTGGGACCCATCAGCTCCTATATACAGTGGGAATCAGAAATATTTGGTTACTTTCCTTGTTGTCAGCCAAGACAACTTTTTCCTAGCTGGGACTGCCTGAGACTGCTTGCATTCAAACATCTTCAGCAACTAATAATAAACCTCTCCCTCTGGCCCTATCCATTGTCTCCCATCTCTGTCACTCTTTGAACAAACATTTACTGGAAGTCTGTGTGCCGGGTTTTGTCTTGAGTGCTGAGAGATGAAAAGATAAATGAAACAAAGTCTCTGCCCTTGAGGAACATTGAATACTGGTATTTTTCTATAGAGGGACCTCAAAAACTCCTTTTACCTATGTAAATGTAAGATACAGAAAATACAGAGAAACTAGCTAGGAATGGGAGTACCAAGAGGCAAGACCTCTGCGGTGATAGCCCCTTCTCAAGCCTGCAGTTGGAGGAGGTGCAGGATTCTGACAGTGAAGCAAGCCTATCTGTTGGGCAACAAAGCAAACAGGATCCACTCTGGGAACATGGGTCACATACTCCCAGAGCAAGAGGTGCATCCTTTACTCAGATCCTTTCTACTCCTTCCTCTGCTCCACCCATGTCTTTGTTTCAGTGCCTCTCCACAGTCATCTCTCTTCTCCTTGCTGTTTCTACTGCCCCTCCTCTTGCTTACTTTTGTCTCTGCCCCTGTCTCTGGCTGCAAACAGTAAGAATGCAAGTGACTAGGAGATAAAACTATTTGACTACACAAAATTAACTTTTGTGCTGCAAATGTTACCATCAAAAAAGTGAAAAGACAATCCATAGAATTGGATAAAATATTTGCAAATCATATATCTGAAAAGGGACCTGTATCCAGAATATATAAATAACTCTTGCAACTCAATAATAAAAAGATAATAACTCAATTAAAAAATGGGCAAAAGGCCTGAGCAGCTGCCTCACCAAAGAAGATATACAAATGGCAAATAAGCATATGAAACAATACTCAACATCATGTGTCATTAGGGAACTGCAAATTAAAACAGTGAGATAACACTATTACCTACTAGAATGGCTAAAATTAAAAAAAAAAAAACTGACAATACCAAATGCTAACAAGAATGTGGAGCAACAGGAAGTCTCATTCTTTGTTTGTGGAAATGCAAAATGGTACAGTCACTTTAAAGACGGTTTGTCAGTTTCTCACAAAGCTAAATTTAGTCTTACTATATGATCCAGCCATCACACTCTTAAGTATTTATCCAATGAGTTGAAAACTACATCCACACAAAAACCTGCACACAAATGTTTATAGCAGCTTTATTCATAATTTCCAAAAACTGGAAGCAACCAAAATGTCCTGCAAAAGGTGAATGGATAAACAAACTGTGGTGCATCTATACAATGGAATATCACCCAGCAATAAAAAGAAATGACCTATCAAGCCAAGAAAAGACATGGAAAAACCTTAAATACATATTTCTTAGTGAAAGAAGCCAGTCTGAAAAGGCTATATACTGATTCCAATTGTATGACATTCCGGAAAAGGTGAAATTATAGAAATAGTAAAAGGATCAGTGGTTGCCAAGGGCTTGGAGTAGAGAGAGAGAGATAAACAGGTGGAGCACAGTGGATTTTTAGGGCAGAAACTATTCTGTATGATGCTGTAATGCTAGATATATGACATTATGTTTTTGTCAAAACTCATAGAACTGTATAACACAAAGAGTGAACCCTAATGTAAACTAGGGACTTTAGTCAATAATAATGTATCAATATTGGTTCATCAATTGTAACAAATGTACCATACCAATGCAAGATGTTAATAATACTGGAAACTGAGCAGAGGAGAAAGAGGCTATATGGAAACTTTACGTACAATCTGCTCAATTTTCTGTAAGCCTAAAACTTCTCTAGCAAATAAGGTCTATTATTTTAAAATATATATTCTGCTCAATGAAATATCAAATAAAATTGTTATATTAAAAAACAAAAAACATTGGCAAGAGTTTGAAAAGACATTTCTGTAAACCAAATATACAAATAACCGATAAGCACATGAAAAATGATCAACATCACTAATCATTAAGGAAATGCAAATCAAAACCAAAATGAGATTCTGTTTCACACCTATAAGAATGGCTATTATCAAAAAAAAAAAAAGGAAACTAACAAGAGTTGGAGAGGATGTAGAGAAATTGGAACCCTTGTGTATTGCTGGTGGGAATGTAAAATGGTGTAGTCACTATGGAAAACAGTTTGGCAGTTCCTCAAAATGTTAAACATAGAGTTACCACATGACCCAGCAATTCCACTCCTAGGTATATACCCAAGGAAAATGAAAACATATGTACAAACACAAAAAATGTGTACACCAATATTCACAGCAGCATTATTCATAATAGGCAAAAAGTGGAAACAGCTCAAATATTCAACAACTGATGAATGGATAAATAAAATGTGGCATGTCCATACAATATAATATTACTTGGCAGTAAAAAGAATGAAGTACTAATACATTCTGCAACGTGGATGCACGTTCAAAACATTATGCTAAGTGGAAGAAGCCATTCACAAAAGACCACAAATCATATGATTTCATTTCTAAGAAACGTTCAGAATAGGCAAATCTATACAGACAGAAAGTAGACTAGCAGTTGCCTAGGGCTGCAGGGAAATGAGGAGTGACTGCTAAAATGTACAGGATTTCTTCTGTGGGTGATGGAAATGTCCTAATCTTAGAGTGACTGCACGACTCCATGAATATACTAAAAACCATTGAGTTATACACTTTAATTTTAATGAAGTCGAGTTTATCAATTATTTCTTTCATGGATCATGTCTTTGGTATCATATCTAAAAAGGCATTACAGTACCCAAGGTCATTTAAGTTTTTTCCTATGTTATCTTCTAGTTTTATAGTTTCACATTTTACATTTAAGTCTATCATCCATTTAGAGTTAGTTTTTGTGAAGGGCATAAGGTCTGTGTCAAGATTCTTAGATGTCCCGTTGTTCCATCACCATTTGTTAAGAGACTATCTCTGCTCCATTGTATTGCCTTGGCTCTTCTGTCATAGATCAGTTGACTATATTTATGGGGGTCTATTTCTGGGATCTCTATTTTGTTCTGTTGATCTATTTGTCTATTCTTTTGCCAATACCACACTTGCTTGATTACTGTAGTTTTATAGTAGGTCTTAAAGTTGGGTGTCAGTCCTCCAACTTGGTTCTGCTCCTTCGATATCATGTTGGCTATTCTGGGTCTTTTGTCTTTTCACATTAACTTTAGAATCAGTTTGTTGATCTCTACAAAATTATTGATATCCATAAAATTACTTGCTGGGATTTTGATTAGGATTGCATTGAGTCTATAGATCAAGTTGGGAAAAACTGACATCTTGACAATATTGAGTCTTCCACTCTATGAACATGGAATATATCTCCATTTATTCAGTTCTTTGATTTCATTCACCAGTGTTTTTTAGTTTTCCTCATAAAGATCTTGTATACATTTTGTTAGATTTATTCCTAAGTATTTCCTTTTGGGGGGTGCTAATGTAAATGGTATTGGATTTTTAATTTCAAATTCCACTTGTTCATTGTTGGTATAAAGGAAAGCAATTGACTTGCACATATTAACCTTCTATCCTGCAACCTTGCTATAATCGCTTATTAGTTCTAGGTTTTGTCAATTCTTTCATATTTTCTACGTAGATGGTCATTTCATCTATGAACAAAGACAGTTTTATGTCTTCCTTCTCAATCTGTATATTTTTTATTTCCTTTTCTTGCCTTATTGCATTAGCAAGGACTTCAAGCACAATGCTGAAAAGGAGTGGTGACAGGGAACATCCTTGCCTTCTACCTGATCTTAGTGGGAAAACTTCAAGTTTCTCACCATTAAGTATGATGTTAGCTGTAGGTTTTTTGTAAATAGTCTTTATCAAGTTGAGGCAGTTCCCCTATATCCCTAGTTTACTGAGAATTTTTATCATGAAGGATGGTGGACTTTGTCAAATGCTTTTTATGTATCTATTGATATGATCATGTGATTTTTCTATTTTGGTCTGTTTATGTGGTGGATTATATTAATTGATTTTTGAATGTTGAGCCAGTCTTGCATACCTGGGATAAATCCCACTTGGTTGTGGTGTATAATTCTTTTTATACTTTTTTGGATTCAATTTGCTAACATTTAGTTGAGGATTTTTGCACCTATGTTCATAAGAGTTACTGATCTGTAGTTGTCTTTTTGTGTAATGTTTTTGTCTAGTTTTGGCATTATGGTAATGCCATCCTCATAAAATGAGTTAAGAAGTATTTCCTTTGCTTCTATCTTCTGAAAGAGATTGTAGAGAATTGGTAAAATTTCTTCCTTAAATGTTCAGAAGAATTTACCAGTGAACCTATCTGGGCCTGGTGCTTTCTTTTTTGGAAGGTTATTATTAATTCAATTTCTTTAATAGATATAGGCCTATTCAAATAATCTATTTCTCCTTGTGTAAGTTTTGGCAGATTGTATCTTTCAAGGAATTGGTCCATTTCATCTATCAAATTTGTGGGCATAGAGTTACTCATATTATTTCTTTATTACCCTTTTGATTTCCATAGGATCTGTAGTGATGTCCGCTCTTTTATTTCTGATATTAGTAATTTGTATCCTCTCGCTTTTTTTCTTAGCCTGGCTAGAGGTGTATAGATTTTATTGATCTTGTCAAAGAACGAGCTTTCAGATTTCAGATTTTCTCTATTGATTTCCTGTTTTCAATTTTATTAATTTCTGCTCTAATTCTTACTATTTCTTTTTTTCTGCTTACTTTGGAGTTAATTTGCTCCTCTTTTCTAGTTTCCTAAGGTGAAAACTTAGATTATTGATTTTAGGTCTTCTTCTTTTCTAATATATGCATTCAATGCTATGAATTTCCCTCTAAGCACTGCTTCCACTGCATCCCACAAATTTTGATAAGTTGTGTTTTCATTTTCATTTAGTTCAAAATACTTTTAAATTTCTCTTGAGATTTCTTCTTTGATCCATGTGTTATTTACAAGTGTATTGCTTAATCTCCACATATTTGGGGATTTTCCAGCTATCTTTCTGTTACTGATTTCTAGTTTAATCCCATTGTGGTCTAAAAGCATACACTGTAGAATTTTTGTTCTTTTAAATTAGTTCAGGTGTGTTTTATGGCCCAGAATGTGATCTATCTTGGTGAATGTTCCACATGAGCTTGAGAAAAATACGTATTTTGCTGTTGTTGATGAAATGTTGATGTCAATTATATCCAGTTGATTGATGATGTTGATTGATGGTGTTGTTGAGTTCAACTATGTCCTTACTTATTTTCTGTCTGCTGGATCTGTCCATTTCTGAGGGAAGGGTGTTGAAGTCTCCAATTCTGATAGTGGATTCATCTACTATTCCTTGCAGTTCTATCAGTTCTTGCCTCACATAGTTTTACACTGTGTTATTAGGCACATACACATTAAGAATTATGTCTTCTTGAAGAACTGACCTCTTTCTCACTATGTAATGCCCTTCTTTACCCAGATAACTTTCCTTAATTTGTAGTCTGTTCTGTCTGTAATTAATATAGCTTCCCCTGCTTTCTTTTGATTTGTGTTAGCATGGTATATTTTTCTCTATTCATTTACTTTTAGTCTATATATGTCTTTACATTTAAAGTGGGTTTCTTATAGACAATATATAATAGGTCATGTTTTTTATCTACTCTGGCAATCTGTCTTTTAATTGGCACATTTAGATCACTGACATTCAAAGTGATTATTGATATAGTTGGCTTAATATCTACCATATTCATTACTGTTTTCTATTTGTTGCCTTTGTTCTTTGTTCCTATTTTTGTATTCCACTCTTTTTCTGCCTTTTGTGGTTTTAGTTGAGCATTTTATATGATTCCATTTTCTCTCCTTTCTTAGCATATCAGCAATATTTTTTACTTTTTTCAGTGATTGCCCTAGGGTTTGCTATATATACTTATAACTAATCCAAGTCCACTTTCAAATAACACTACAACACTTCATGGGTGGTGTGAGCACCTATAATAGCAAAATAATCCTAATTTCTTCTTTCCATCCCTTTTATCATTGCTGTCATTCATTTCACTTATATATAAAAATACATAAGCATATATATATGATAGATACATGAGAATACATAATCAAATACATTGTTGCTATTATAATTTTGAATAGACTGTTGTCTGTGAGATCAATTAAAAATAAGAAAAAGTTTTCATTTTATCTTCACTGATTCCTTCTTTGATGTTCTTCCTTTCTTTGCATAGATCTGAGTTTCTGACCTATATTATTTTCTTTCTCTCTAAGGAACTTCTTTTAACATTTCTTGCAAGACAGGTCTACTGGCAACAGATTTCCTCAATTTGTGTTTGTCTGAGAAAGTCTTTATTTCTCTTTCACTTTTGAAGGATAATTTCACAGGGTACAGAATTCTAGGTTGGTGGGTTTTTTCTCTCAACATTTTAAATATTTCACTACACTCTCCTCTTACTTGTATGGTTTCTGAGAACAATTCAGATGTAATTCTTATCTTTGTTCCTCCATAGGTAAGGCTTTTTTTCCCTCTGGCTTCTTTTAGGACTTTATCTTTGATTTTCTGTAATTTGAAAATGATATGCCTAGGTGCAGTTTTTTGGGTTTTGTTTTGTTTTGTTTTGTTTGGCATTTATCTTGTTTGGTGTTCTCTGAGCTTCCTAGATCTGTGGTTTGATGTCTGACATTAATTCAGGGAAATTATCAGTCACTATTGTTTCAAATATTTCTTCTGTTCCTTTCTCTCTTTCTTCTCCTTCTGGTATCCCCATTTCATGTATGTTACAGCTGTTGTAGTTATCTCACAGTCCTTGGATATTCTGTTCTGTTTTTTGAGTCTTTGTTCTCTCTGCTTCCCAGTTTTTGAGTATTGTATTGATATATCCTCTAACTGAGAGATTCTTTCCTCAGCCATGTCTAGTCTACTAATAGGCCCATCAAACATATTTTTCATTTCTGTCAGTGTGTTTTTTATCTATAGCATTTATTTTTAGTTCTTTCTTAGGTTTTTACATCTCTCTGCTTATATTTCCCATCTGTTCTTTCATACTGCCTATTTTACCCATTAGAGCCCTTAGCACATTAATCATAGGTGTTTTAAATTCTCAGTCTGATAATTCCAACATCCCTGTCATGTCTGGTTCTGATGCTTGCTCTGTCTCTTCAAATTGTGTTTTTTGGCTTTTTATATGCCTTATAATTTTTTCTTTCTAGCCAGACATGAGGTACCAGGTAAAAGGAAGTGCTGTAAATAGGCCTTTAGTAATGTGGTGGTGAGACGCTGGAGGACAGGAAACACTGTACAGTCATATGATTAGGTTTCAGTCTTTTACTGAGCCTATGCCTCTAGACTGTGAACTTTACAAGAATTTCTCAGGTTTTTTCTCCTCACTTAGCAGGGACAGGATGGAAGAGTGGACTGGAGTTGGGCATTTCCCTTCCTCAGGTCAGTTAGCCTCTGATAATAGCCCAGCAGGTTAGGCTCTAGTTAACTAGTTTCCCCTGAATGCAGAACTTATTAAGAAGAACAGAATGCTCTGTCCAGGGATCAGTCACCCCCAGGAGTTCCTAGAAAACTAAATGAGCACAAATCAAGGAAAAATCATCTCAAAAGGCACCTAGTGAACCTTCAGGTCAGGTGGGTGTGGGAGTCCCAGAAGAGAAGAATCTTCTCAGAAGTACTTAGGCTATGCCTATGGTCATCTTAGGGCAGTCCCCAAACTTGAAGATGTTACTTTCTGCGAGTTAAACTAGTAAAAACCAACACAAAAGAGAGAGTAGCTAACAGAAGAAACACGCCATACTAAGAAATGGCTGTAAATGTCTTCCTGATAAGAATCTTTAAAAAACCCTATTATATTATTAATTCATTTATACATTCAACAAATATTTATTGAGGACTCATTATGTGCCAGCCACTGTGCCAGGTACTGAGGTACAATAAGCACTCATGGAGTTTATAATCTAGAGGGACTATCCAAGGTTCATAGGAAATTTACATTTCACTGGACCTGGCATATAACTGAAGAAACCAATAACCCAAGTAACAATTTTAATGTATCAAATTCTTATGACACAATTACGTTAGTTGAGGGTAAATGAAGAAAAACAAATGGGGCCTGGATAGTAAGAATTTGGCAGTGTTTATTTAGTACTGTTTGAGAGAAAGACACCAGTGGAGAAAGACACGAAATATTCCAGCATTAGAGAGATGGATGATATGATGAAACAGTGACAGCTCTTTAAAAACGCATTTTCCTTAATTTTAATCCTAAACTCCAAGACTATACATTTCACTTTTTCTTAATTTTCTGTTTTCAAACAACTTTTAAATTTCAAATATAGTTTCCCAGGAAGCTTAACGACTTAGAAAGGGCACTTTAACTAGCTATGGTTGACTTATATGAACCAAAATTTGGATACATAATTTGATGGTGTACTAATGATAGGAAAGAATGTTTGAGATCTGGGCAGTTCCAGAAAATACAGTATCTGTACAATCCTCACCCCTGTAATGGCGGAGGCTGAGAAGCATCTCTCAGGGCAGGGTATTGGTGCATGAAGCCTACAGGTAAACACAGTATGGTGACTATACAAAAGTCTATGGAAGAGTCTTCCTGGTTGAGGAAGGGGTCTAAACATTGCCATGCAAGCTAGGATGCCTAAGGAAAGCGTCAGGAGTAAAGTGTACAGCCTAGTAGCGCTAGACGACCAGAAATCACAAGATCAAAGCAGCAAGTTAGATAGTCAAACAAGAGATAGTGCCAAGGAATTCTCAAGGCAACCAAACTAAGGCAGTATCTGAATTTGTACTTATTCTAAGATCATTTTCATTGCTGGTATGGTTTAATGGGGCTGGAAAGGACACTCTGGACCCTTCCTCCAGAGGAGAAAGCTGAAATGTCCTGGGTTTGCACTGGAAAAGAAACTGGGGCCCTCTGATAGGCTGCTCAAGAGGCCTTTTGTCCATTATAATGACTCAAGTATAGGAATTGGCTAGGGTACTGCTGGAAATCTAGAACTTTGTCTGCAATATAATCAGCTGTCTGCAGTTGTTGAGGTTGGTAGAATTCAGAGTGTGAACAGATTTTGGGGACCCCTCTCCCTGGTCTAACAGGCAAATCTAGCAAGCAAACTGCATAAGCTTTAAGTCAGTACAATAAAAATCCATGCTGTACTGTGAAGCAGCCAGGCAGGCCATCTTCAGCCTGTGTCAAAATGACCTGGCAACCCCACACCTCATGACTGAAGACATCAGCTGGACAGATCCACAACAAGAAAAGATAAATATGTAACTTGCCCTCACATTTCCCAGCTGCATTTCTTAGAGATTGAGGGAATAATTTATCACCCTGGTCCTTGCCTCCCTCCACACATAGATAATGTCAGCATCTCTGAACTTGTCCAATGTATAACCAAGGAATTCTTGTTTATGTTGCCTTCAATGTATAATCTAGAGAAAAGCCCAGATGTACTCTATCCCTTTTTTTTGACATATATGAAATCTAGTTGTAAGTTTTTTTCTTTTCCTTTTCCCTGCACATACACTGTTTTGTGAAAGAGAGATAAGCTGCACTTAAACTCACACACCTCAGAGCAGTTCCAAACTCACACACCTCAGAGCAGTTCCACCAGAGTGCTCTGTTTAACTCTTTTCCCAGGGTTCAAACTCCTCGCACTGATTACTGAATAAACTCCTTCACTAATATCACCTAGACTCTTTATTTCAGTCCACAAGGGTTTAGGGGACTTGGGAGAAAGGGAGGGGAAAAAAAAAGGATTGAATCCATAAGAAGAAGGTCATTTGGACCCAGGAAGCCATGTGATTGAAGTCCACTATTCTTTCTACCTGGTACTAGTTGGTGGTGGTCTTCCCTGTTTTCAGTATGTCGGGCAAAGCTAATGTGAACAGAGAGAGCCAAATGATACCTCACCCTATATGTCATACCCCAGTACCAAGCAATGAAAGGCATATTCTTTATATTGATCCTCAGTATACAGAAAGGCATTTAGAAGGTCCTCTTAGGCTTCCCAGAAGTTTCCAGGTATCAGTCAGCTATTGGGATGTTGGCATGAAGTCCATGAAAACAGCAGGGGCAAAAATTATAAATATTATTAAAGAAAGAATTCTGGGTGAGAGAAGTGTAAGAAGATATTTAAAGAGAATTCTGCAGTAGCTAGATAGGAAGAGCACTTGAGTAAACTAGCGGAGGTATTCTAAAGCACCTGGTTCATACGCTCTGACCATTAACCTTGTTAAGCAGTGGATAGGTAAATGAAGTTGTAGAGAGATTTGGACAGCACACTCCAAAGCAGGATAAAACTAGACATTACTGCCAGGAAGTAGTTCATGAAGACAGATCTCTTTGACAATAATTACCAAAGGCTGGCATAGATGGGGGTAATAAAGAGGATGTTGTATGCCATACTCACAAGTCCATTTGCTACCACTAGGATGGTGTCATGACTATGGAATGGGTACAGATCTATATTTAGACAACCATGATAAGAAGATGATATTGATAATGCTAGCGATGGTGTATGAGGACATTTAGGAAAGAGAAGTAGGTATGGCAGTCATCCAGGTGTGACTCTAACCCAGGAGAGCAGGAAATAGCATACTATAGATTTCACGTATTCAGTCAACAAATATTGAGCACCTGTTACATGTTAGGCACTGTTCTAGACTCAAGGGGATCCAGGATGAGGAAAAAAACCTGCCTGTCCTCATGTGGCTTACATTCTAGTGATGAAAGCAGATAATAACTTAGACAAGTAGTGATAAGGCTTTGAAGAAAAACAAAGCATGGCAAAGAAGCAGAGTGATAATGGTCCTATCTTAAGTAGGGTGGACTGGAAAAACCTTGCTGAGATGACATTCTCAGAAGAGATCTGAGCAAAAGAGAGAGAAAACCATGCTATCATCTGGAGGGACAGCTTTCAGACAGGGAGAATAGCAAATGCAAAAGTTCTGAGGCAGGAACAAGTAGGAGTGTCACACCAGAGGATCACCAAGATTCCTTTGGACTAGAATCTGAACTGCAAATGGGCTACAATGACTTCGTGGGTTGATGTTGTGAAACATATGCATCAATTAGGAATGGGCCTCTCTCTGGGTGAAACAAACATCTCTCTGGTCCTCTCACTTCTATACAACCTCTGGATCTCATCTAGTCACTACCTGACTAATATACTATTATCTGTTTTTCTCCACTAAAATGTGAGCTCCATGAGGACAGACCTTGGGTATAGGCATGAAACCACTGTCTGCACTGGAGAGTCATCTTTAGCTCTAGCTGGGACAGGATGACCCCTGGAGACAGAGCAGCCTCCCCTAGCTAGTAATACTAAAGTTTCTGATACAGGGCACTGGCTCAAGAGAACATTCCTCAGTTCCAGTCCAGCAGATTCAGCATCACCTGGATACCTGTCAGAAATGCAAATTCTTGGGCCCTACTGAATCAGAAACTCTGGGGGTGGGGCACAGCAATGTGGTTTAACAAGTCCTCCAGGTTATTCTGATGCACGATAGTTTGAGAACCATTGCTCTAAGTTGTGGAGGTCCAAAAACACCATCACTTGAAGAATAAATCTGCATGCCTTAAAGGCCTGGATGGCTCCTATGGTGTCATTTCTGCCTATTAGGATCAACTTCTTAAGAAAGCTAATGCAGGGAAGAAGTCACAGCTAAGAGGATGACCCCCTACTGCAGGTTGAAGGTACCAGTTTCAAGTCTTCAGGGCAGAGGTAAACAAACTCTTCAGCTGAGTTATGTAGCCTCAAGCTTGGACCAGATAAACTTTTTAAAGAAGTAATCTTTGGGGGATATCAAAGCAGAGAAGACAAATAATCATTATATAAGACAATGCTGGGAGTCTTCTGCTTCAGATCTGCTAATACCTCATCAAGCATAATGTGGAAGGCTTAGCTGCTTAGTAAGTACATGGTCCAAAGAATACACCTTTAGGCTCCTAAATACATTTCCTTGGGTTAACTGAGAGGTAGTTTAATAGGGTGTTTAATAGGTAGTTTAATAGGACCCAGAGTAGGTCCAAGAGGATATATGAGGTCAACTCTATTAATCAGTGGAAGATGAAAAAAGTGTTCCACAAGTCTACTGGTATCCTTGCATATTTGACTGGAAGAAGAGCACCTGTAAGGCTATTTTCCCACTCAACGATCTTCCCGATTCAGTTGACATTATGAGAGTCCTGAGAGTTTTAGCTTCATGAAAACTCAAGTTCTCTGGAGCTGGTCCTGGAAGGTTGGGATCAGGAGGTCAATGCTGAATGGTGACTAGGTTGAGATTAAGGCAATCTTAATAGAGGAAGAACTCCCAGTGATTTTCCCTCAGCAAGAGTACAGGTTCTTGGATCACTATAACATGGTATCTATATATGGAGAATATTGTCTCTGATGCAGAAAACAAACATACCTGCTTGGAAGGAACTTGGGCTGTGGGGAGCAATCATCTCTACATATCAGTTGCATTCACAATGTTGGGGTAACTTTGCAACCTGGTCTGCGCAAACCACCTAGGTGTGAGTGTGCTGTCAAAGGAACAGAAAGGATGGTGGGGGCATGGACAATGCTGATGATAGCCTAGATGAAGTAAGGAATACGAGAGTAAGGTCTTATGCTTCCAAGGAGAAACTGTGACACAGGGGGCAGATGGGTGTAACACTACTATCTTGGCATGATCCCCCACTGCAGCCCAATAAGAAGTAGTCTCAGGAGTCACAGGTTACCCAAGGCAGGCTGCCCATCAGTGAACATAAGAGGTTTACACACAGGAGAGGCTTTAGGTCTAGTGGGCAGTTAGATCTGCTGGACCAGAGCCTGGCCCACAAAGTTGCCTGCTGCCCCTGAGCCTTTGTTCTGGAGGTAGCTGTCTCATACTCTTGGCTATCTGGGAATGCTAACCACCTTTTTTCACAAAGGTTAGGGGCCTAGGTGACTCACTCCCTTGTTGTGCCCCAAGGCAGGACCAAATGGCCTCCTTATGTTGGGAATTGATCCTGTATAGGCCAGACACAGACACACACACACACACACACGCAGAGCTGCCTATACTGATGGGCAGGGAGTTGGAGAAAACAGCAGCTGCAGCTGCTTCCCTGCCAGGTGTGAGACTAGAAACAAAATGTATTCCATTTTTCTTGAGGACTAGAGCTCAGCATCTCTATATATAGCTTCACTTAGAGCAAAGAGCAGAACATCCTGGAGGGAGTGCCTATAAATTTTTCAAGCTGGCAGCAACAGCAGAGGGACATCAGGCCAGGGTTTTTGGGTGTTTTGGCTCCGGGCTCACCTCTGCTAATCACGCTATTTGATGGCATGACTTCCTCACTCACTCAGCCCCTATAGGGCTGCACTGCCCAGATGTGAGGAGTGGCACTATCCATCTCACCAGAGCAGGTAACCACTCTTGCCTACCCCACAATCCATCCTCAACCCAGGAGCTAAAATGATCTTTTCAAAACACAAATATGATCCTTCACTCTTCAGTGATTTCCCACAGCTCTGGAGTAGTAAGACCTAGAAGGCATAGCACGATGTGGCTCTTATATCATCCTTACAGTTCACACGCCCGCTCCTCTTCCTATCACTCAAGTCATACTGCCCTTCTCTATTCCTCCAATGAACCCAACTCCTTCTTGTTTTAGAGCCTACTGTTCTTTTTCCAGAAAGCTCTTCTTCCCCCTTTGCCTGGCTAATGACTACTCACCTCTCAGGTCTTCCCGAGAAAGAGTTTTTCTGCCTTCTCAGGCCAGATGAGGTCCCCTGTTTTACACTCTGATTACATGGTATTATTTTCCTTCATTGCACTAGCACCATTCTAATTATCTAACCATGTGTGTGATTATGTGATTACTGTCTGACTCCCACGAGACTATAAACTTCTTGAGGGCAGGCAGCGTACCTGTTTTGCTTACTGCTTTATTCCCAGTGTCAAGAACAGTGCCTGACATAGCATGTGCTCAACAAATTTTCTTGGGAGGAACGAAAAGAAGGAGGGAGAGAAGGAGGGAGGTAAGGAGGAAGGAAGAAAAGGAAGGAGGGAAGCGGGTAGAGACGAATGCAGAAAAGGAGGAATAGAGGTCCCAGTGAGGCTAATTGGGATGATATTTGATTCTCCATCCCTAGCGGGAAAGCTGGAAAGGTTAAATGTAGCTCTTACCTGCGGCCTCAATGCTTAAAGGCAGAAGTTGAACATCAGAATTTTGTCCATGAGGTAATGCTGAGTTCAAACCACAGACGCAGGTCCAAATGGGTCATCAGAGCAAAGGGGGTCTGAGATGAGTATTAGGTATAGAGCAAAATGAAAAAGGGAAAAGAAGAGAAAATAAGAAATAATCGATACGAATTCAGGAAACTGTAGGATAAGGCCACCAGGTAGGCTTCTTTCTTGAACCTAGAAGCTTTTTATGCATGGGCAAAGCAAGTCTTATTAAAGAGACAGAGACCACACACAGTTGCCATATATAGATATATATTGCTCCAATAACTTAATAAATTGGTATTCTTGTATATAAACCATTTTCTTGTGAGTCTGGTTAACTCTGGGTACACTAAGGAGACTGAATTAAGTTAGAGTTTATGTCATTTCAAAGTTTAGGACTGGATCTTGGACCATGGTGCCCTGCCTACATGCCGGAGCTCAGTAAAGCTCCCTTTCCTACATCTCTATGGTGTCCTCTTTTGAAATTCAACATTTTGGAAGGCAGCTATGCTCACCACTATACCATCAATGCTGAAATTCAACATTTTGAACCAAAATTATCAAGCGCTTAACTTACACACTGTCTCATATTATCTCCCTTCTTGATCATCAACTCCTGGGGGACAGGGAAAGTGTATTCTCATCTCCTACTGAGCCTAGTACAATGACTTCAAATAGTAAGTGCTCAAAAATTATTGAATAAATACTGCTATATATTTCATAGGTGTGGGAGTGATTACTCCAATGGATTTGTTAACTTCTTGAAGAAAACCCTTTTAGACCTGAATTTATTCTGCAAATATAAGGAGTTGGAAGAACTAATCTCTAAGACATTTCCAAACTGTAAACTATTGGGACAATGACAAGGTTTTGTCTTATATTTACATTTTTTACAATCTCTCTATCATTTCTAACATATTATTGGGCACATAGTGGGAACTCAATAAATATTTGCAGTGAGCTGACTCCAATATAGATGTATTTAAGTTACGAAACACAGAGATGTGTTTCTGAAGTTTCACATAAACTGCTTATGAGTTGAACGCTACTTGAAATATACAAGAGAAATTTGTTATTAAATGGATTCCTAAGGTGAACATTTTTTACAATACTTGGAATCACTTTATAATAAAATAACTCCTTAATTTAATCCTCACATTTTTACATATCAAGGTTGCTGATAACAAGATAAACCAGATTAGTAGCTTACAGTTATGAGGGAGCCAACTGACTTACTATTGACTAAATCAAGCTATTCTTCATAGAGAGAACTGTACCTCCTTCTAGTTTCCTAGACGATCTTCTTCTCCCTCTCTCTCTCTCATACACACACACATACATTTTCTCTCCCTTGTGTCTTAACTCATATTTTAAATTTTGTAGGTCCATTCTAATTTATAATGCTATGAATAAACTTTTCGTTTCCCAATACTTCTTTCCACATTCGTCCCCCCGTTTAACCACATGCCTCACCATTTTTCAAGACATGTATGCCTTCCATGGTGTCTGGATCATCCATAGCATCTAGACTCTTCAAGGCGTCTGTCTCAGGTGGTGGCTTTTGTATGAGCACGCTGGAAGTTGAAGCTTCCCCAGCTGAGAAGCAATATCTCTAGGTCACCCTCAAGGAGGGATTCAGGGAAGGGACTGCTTCTTATTCTCTTTAATTTTCTCTATGACCCTCATCTGTCCAGTGCCTTTTTTCCATAAATCCAATGAAAAATTAGAGAAGTGATGACTCTTCTCAACAACTCTCTTACCTCAAAAGGTTCCACTCCTTTGACATAAACGGGGGAAAAGCAGAACACATAACCAGATACTTTGAGACTGGGGTGGAAGCGAAGGCCATTTTTCTTTGGGACTCTATTTGTCTTACAGGTTTTGGGGAGTCAATTACAAGGGCCACAAGCACTCCCACAGATGAGCTAGGAAAGGTTGAAATAATTCACAGAGGACAGAGAAATCAACTGTCAGCTCATGGGCTATACATCTTGTTCTCCCTCAACTCCCAAGTCCTCCTTATCTGCCTGGGGTCTACCCCCACAAACCAGGCGAAAAGCTCACCAAAATCTACTGGTACAAGGAAAAGATGTGACTCAGTGGCAAATATTCTATCATAGTGGGGATGGAATCAACAAGGTCAGTTGACCCCTAAAGCCTATATTTACACTAGTAAGTCTCACATCCTGTATTGAGACTTCCTGCAAGAGAACCCAATCTGTCACTGGAGTATGATCAGGAGGCAATGGTACCTGTTCTCTGAGGAGTCCTGACTAACTGGCGAGATTGAATCACACACATGAAAAATTTCAGATGAAATTCCTCTTTACGCATGGCTGTCTCCTAGAAATAGAGACAGAGTTTAATCCAAATGAACAGATCTGTGGAATGATTAAGATGGACAAAACTGACATGAACCAGGTATGCTCAATACTAATAGGCCTTGGGACCTGATGGTATAAGATATCAGCATATAAAGTGATACAAATAATCTAATTTTATACATTTGACAGGGCAAGATCCCCTGAACTCAGTAAGCATCTCCTTTTCCCAGCTGCTGAAAGTATCTAAAAGGCTGAGAGCTTCCAGAGGCTTCCGTTCTTCAGTCTGAGCTCAGACTCTGGCTGTCAGCTGGCTCTAGAGTGCCCACTCAGAAGCATTTCCCATGACTTCTACACAGAATCACACCAAGTTGAAGGTCTTGCTAAACAGTCTGAATGAACAAACATATTATTTCCCATTATTTTCTCTTAAAAAGTACCGCACAGATTACAGGTTAATCAATTCGGTTGTAGGAACAACACCAGGGCCATTTAGTTCTTCAGAGGTCAGACTCCTGGGTCCTTTCCTATTTCTACTCAGAAAAGTAGATCTCTGGTGGACCCCCAATAGCTTTTCTCACACCTGTGCCAGTGTTTCAAACTCCTCCAGAGTTCTGGAAGGTTACATGTTTCCAGAGTCTAACCTAATCCCAAGCCGCTTTTTTTTCCCCCTGAACAGTCAATCAAGGATAATGTGGTGTAAAGAGTACTGGATTACAGGTGAAGAAATTTGTTTCCTAGTCCCAGATCTGCCATGCACTTTTTACAAGTCTGGGAAAAGTCTTGACTTCTCTGAAGCTGTCAGACTAAAATATATCCAATAACCTCTACAAGCACTAAGATCTGTGATTCTCAATAAGACACGATATAGCCTGAGCTCGATTTAGCTTTCAGGTCTACATCTGTCAAAGTGGCCACAGGTTCCCAAAGATCAAAGGCCACAATGAAAAGCTGCCATGGCAACCAGAACATAAGCAAAAATCGCCGGGCGGAACCAGAAAGGCGGCGGTTGAGGGGGTCGAGGGAACAGAGAAAAGCGAAGGACGAAGGGCACACTAACGGTATTTCAGGAACGAGAAAAAGCCCAAACTGAAAGGGGAAGAGGGAAATTGTGACTACAGCCTTAGACGCTCCCCTGGCTTCTCGGGCCTCGCCACACTGCGCAAGCGTTCCGCGGGTCCTCAACTCTGCTCTTTGACCCCCCCCGCCCCACCCCCCTCCTCCGCGGCCACCGAGCGCTTCTTCCGGTGTTGTGGAGGCGGTTCCGGTTCGCGGCGGTTCCCGGGTTTTGCGTTCCGCGCCCGGCCGGAAACCCCTTCGCATAGTAGCCGGTTCCGGTTCGGTGAGTGGCGGCGGGAAGCTGGGGGAGGGGTGAGGATGGAGGGAGCCCGGGCCGGGAGGCGGTGCGGGCCGGGCCCGGCAGCCTGGGCTGCGCTGGGCGGAAGCGGGGATGCCTGTGGGGACGGCGCTTTTCCCTCTGCCCCGCCCCCTGGGACCACCTCCCCTCCCCCCTGCTGTCGGCCGGCCGCGGTGGGGCCGGCGGCCGTTAGTTCGGCTTCCCGAGGCCGCTCCTTCAGGCCTCCTTCTCCGGGGCGGCGGAGAGGCCGTGTCCCCGCCGCTCCCGCAGGCCCCATCTCCCCTGCTTGCCGGGAAGAGACCGGCTGGGATTTCGGAGCTTTCCCGCCAAAGCAGGCTCTTCTTTCAGGGGCAGGCTGTTTTCCCCGGGAAGCTCGGCTTTCCGTCACACCTGCCTCACCCCCCGCCTTCCTTGAGACCCGAACGCCCTTTCTCAGCTACTTCTGCGTCTCCCGTAAACATTTCTCCAACTCATTCACTCTGTGGTGTCTCCCCGAGCTGTGATATTGTAGTGCCACCACCAGCAAGAAACGTCCGGACCCTCCTGCCGGGTTATGAAAATCCCCTTACCGGCCACAGTTTGCTTACCTGGCTCATCGCCGCCTGGTAATTCCCCTGACCGTCTCTTTCCTGCTCAACCCTGACGTGATCTCTGTGGGTCTAAGCCCAGTTTCTCCTGAGCTTGGTGATTTCTGTTTATCGGCGCCTCTGCAGTATTTCCACTATCTTGTGGGCAATAACTTGCTCCTTTATCACTTTCAAGTCAGCCTTGTTAAAGTCATTTCTCCACGTTTGGTACACTTACGTTTGGGGTGGTGGTGATTCTTGTAAAATTGGTATAAAGCCTTTTCATAGGCTACCTGCTATTTGATTTAGGGTCATTGTTCTAATCGGATATTCTGGATGGAGTAGATGGCACCATCTCCTAAATCTTTATAATTTGTGTTGAGGACTCGTGTTGAAATACAGATTACACTAAATTTGAAATTACAGTTAAAGTGAAACCTTAAGCATCTTTTTAAGCATGATCCCTTAACTGTCTAATAATTTAGAGATTCCCTTCTTTTTTTCCACTCTAGTCCCATTTTGGAAGCCTCATTCATTTTTACCTGATTTTAATTAATTATCCCTGACTGCAAAGCTGGTCTTCATATCACCCATCTGATGAGTTAAATCTAGAGGGATCAAATGGATTCAAAAACAGGTTCTGCTACTTCAGGCTGAGGTGATGTAACTCTTGACTACTGCTTTGGAAGTCTTGCCTTTTCTTCCCATGGCTCCCACACCTCCTGCCAATTGCACCAGCTTTATTGCTTTGCTGTAAGCATCTCTTTATGGATCTGGCTTCCCCCAGGAGACAGTGAACTTCTCTACAGCAGGGACCAGTTCTTATTCATCTTTGTATCCCCAGTACGCTGTATATAGTTGATGCATGGTAAATGTTTGTGTATGAAAGAAGTTGAGTACTTAGTATTTAAGATGTTAGAGTGTTCAGGTGTTTAAAGTGTTAGAGTGTAATTCGGAGAGGTTACATGTAAAAATGTGAAAAACAAAAACAAATGCATGATATAGTACAAACTGTATCACAAACAATTGTTTTCGGGCGTTCAGAGGAAGGTGATTCTCATGATCACTTCCAGACCCTTCTCGTATCACAAATTGTTCTAACCACATCTTGGTCCTGGATTAAGCTAACTGTACAATGCCTCTCCTCGATGTATGTTTTCTAGTAACTTCATCATAGCACTAAACATTCTCTTTGATAATCACCTCTTTGCATATAGGTAAACTTATGTTTTACTGTACTTGTTACATTCTGTTACTGTCAGGACTTTGCTGTCTTTTTTTTCCTTTCACATTTCCTATTATCTTGTGTGCAGCTACTAACCTGACTTCCCCTAAATACCTGTAACTGCTTATGTTCGTTCAGTGAGTTAACTGACCCATGTGAACTAGGAAGTGAATTATTAGAATAATTTTCTTAAAAGCAAAAAAATCTTATGCTTGCAAGAATTTTGTGGTGTCAACGGTTCCAGATCCAGCATTTCATGTGGAATCTTAGGGTAAAATAGCCCTTCTCCCAATGTAATTGCAAAGTGGCAAAAAGAAAGTACCGTAAGCATGCTGAAGAAGCTGGATATATTTGTATTAAAATGTAAATGTGGGGCTTTAATTATTAAAGTTATAAATCAGTGTGGATTCCCCAGAGGGGAATCCCTCTGCAGTGCAAAGGAAGGTAACCTGGGCTTGTTCGACTGGGCACCAGGCTTTTAAATTGGCGTTGTTCTTAATACAACAGAAGAAGCTAGTGATGACGATTATGAAATGGCCTGAAAGAGTGAAATAGGAAAAAGCCACTGCTGTTTTATTAGCTAGGAATTAGCTAGGAATTACTTTTATCTTGCCAAAGTGTATGAATCCTTAAATGAGGATATGTTAAAGGATGTGAAGTTTTGTAGTGTTTATTGAAAGCACATTTGCTTGGGAATTAGGATACCTGGATTTTTCTCTTCCTTTTGCCCCATCTGTGTGATTTCAAGCAAGTCACTTAACCCCGCTGGACATAATTTCTAAAATTCTTTGATTTTTACTTGCTTCCCTCTTCACATCTATCTCAGCAGTGCAAAGGAAGGTAACCTGGGCTTGTTCGACTGGGCACCAGGCTTTTAAATTGGCGTTGTTCTTAATACAACAGAAGAAGCTAGTGATGACGATTATGAAATGGCCTGAAAGAGTGAAATAGGAAAAAGCCACTGCTGTTTTATTGGTTGATAGGATTTTTTCGTTAATCTGAGACCCAGGAAATTCTGCTTTATTTATTAAAAAAGAAAGAAGGAGAAAGAATAACCTGGAGAATTTCCATGTAGAAGACTTGTTAAGTTAAGCCTTTGGAAACATTTGAAACCTAAATCTAAGGCTTAAATTCTTTGGGACTCCTCCCTGGCAAGACTGGGTAATCAGATGATTACTCTGCTTGGTCGGTAGCTATGCCAAGAAAAGCTCAAGCAGCCGTCCTTGGTGTGTGCACTTCGTTATTGGGACTGTAAAGAATACCTGTCATCATCCAGTCTCCTTAGCAGATTGAAGCCCTGATATTGCTATGTACTTGATGAAGTGCTCAATCTTTTAAAAATATGGTGGTAAATCAGATTATGAAAATATATAACCATGACTATTACCATCCCTAGTCTCCTCCTCATGGAAATCTGCCAAGAAGCATGTGTGCCAAGGATATGTTTATTAACGTAGTTCCAAGCAACTAGGCTTTTAACTTCTTTTTTCTGGGAAAATTAGATACATCAGAGGAGAAGTAATTTCATATAGGCAAAGAGGCCTTGATTTGTAGCAGTTTGATTAATGATGAGGGAGAAAGTACTTAGTACTAACTGAGAAGTGTTCCTCCATTGTCTGCAGAATATTTGGCCACGGAATAAAATGTATGAAAGAGAAGTCTCAATGGGACCACCACAAGATCTATCACTTGTTTGTAAAATGGTTTAGCATGAAGTAATAGAGCAGTGGATTTGGAAGAATTTCTAGGTTGTAATTTCAGTGCAGTCACTAACTAACTTTATGACTGTATGCAAATTAATCTCCAAAAGGTTGGCTCTTCCAACTTGCTTCTTGCTATAATATTCTATGATTCTGTGGATAGTCTGTAATTTCTGTGTAGTATAGCATGGGTTGCAGAAATGTTTGGAACTATCTCAGGCTAGTTTTAGTTTCCATTCTCTTCCCATGAAATCAGCTTTCCTTTCCTCCCTATATTTTTCTCCACTAAGAACACAAATGTCACTTCTGAGTGGCTTCCTATTCTGTAATTATTTGAAGTAGATGTTTCAGTATGTAACCTTTCTGTTTTCTGTCTTCTTTTACAGGACTTTGTATCTTTGTTAAAGTCAGTGATGTGAAAAGACCTGACATGGGTAAGACTGACTATGAAGCAGTCCTTCTATCCTTTTAGTTACTCTTATTGGTTAAGCTGCAGAGAAAGAATGGGTTTTCCTAACATTTTCAGTTTTTGCGTCTTTGTGCTTAGTAATAATTTTAAGGGAGATCTCATCCTAATAATGTATACCAAACACTTTTCTTTTAGTTGGGACATTGTTCATACTGTCGTTTGGAAGCATTTTCTCATTTATTGTATTGAGAAAGCTAAATACACACTAGCAAACGTTTACTATGTGCAAGGCTCTGTTCTAAATGCTTAAAATATATTAATTCATTTAATTTTTACAGCTGCCTTGCAAGGATACCTAATGGTACCTACAAGATAGGTACTATTATTATCCCCATTATATCAACAAGAAACTGAGACACAGAGGTTAAGAAACTTGGTTAGGGTCACACAACTATAAGTGGCAGCACTAGGATTTAAACTCAGGCAGCCTGGTTCCAGAGTCTTTGTTCTTTAGCACTATGTTATACTGCCTTCTATATGATAAATAATTTGATTAAGGTAAATTTTTAATTTCATTTAGCTAGTGGCATTGAGAATTAATTGTGAGTGGAACATTTTCCACTATTCATAGTACTTTATGTCTGTAAAGGGGATCGATATTAGGTCAGGACTAGTAGCCAATTTAGGAATAGGTTGAAAAATTTATACAGTTAGATTTTATGACATTCCATATACTCCTTTTAAATTCACATTAGTCTTCTCTCTACTTTCTGTTTTTTCCTTTTGCTTAGTCCACCTTCTCTCTCCCCTGGTTGGTTGTTTCCCTTTTCTCTTATTGCTGATGCCAGTGTAAGTCACTGAGTCCCCTTACTCTCATTCGTTCTTATTATAGTTCTTTTATAGTAACAAAGGTCTCAAAAATGGTTATAAAGTAAGGTTCTGCCACAGTATTATAGTAATTGAGCTGATATCTATTAAGAGCCGTAGGAATAAAATATGCTTTTTGCTGAAAAAAAAATTGCAGTTGGATTAATTTTTATAGCACCTTTTTGAGTTAAAACAGAAAATAAATCACTGCTAACAGTGTTTATGTCTGAATGGTGAAATTTTTTCCCCATTTTTTTGATATTTAAGATTTTTTCTGTAGTTAAAACATTCAAAAATTTCTTTTGGGAAAATTGCATTATTTTTATAACTTTGAATTAAGCTCTTTTTATACTTGTACAAGTTTTGAACTCTTTGGTAGATGATCTCAGTGAATGCCAAATGAGCCATTTTCTGCACATGGGTACCTTTTTTTTTTGACAATGACATTTTGAGATTTCTTGCCAGTGGTTAGTTATGAAGGAGAGGTTTTATTTGACTGTAGGGCTGTTCTTTGGGAATCATTTTTATTAGGTGAAAATATCAGTTCATAGGAAAGTAGTTATTGAAGAATTATGTGACTTGAACTAATCTAGACTCTTTCCCCAGATGATATTGCTGATAGGATGAGGATGGATGCTGGAGAAGTAACTTTAGTGAACCACAACTCCATATTCAAAACCCATCTCCTGTCACAAACAGATTTCCCAGAGGACCAGCTTTCACTGTCTGACCATCAGGTTAGGAATAATTTTCCTTCCCTTAATTAATAAATTATTTGGCTTAAATTTTTATCTGATGGAGTTTAAATGCCACACTCAAAAGTACAAGCATATATATAACCTTTCTAGAATCAATAATTTTTATGTTTGGAATTCTATTTGATATATTAAAGTTAGGACAAGAACCAGGCTGTGTATGTATTCTTTGAGAACTGTACCTTTTAGAAAACTCTTTACTATTCCTCTGAATATTACAATTACCTATACATGGATTAGTGTTCTTTTAAACTAGTGCATTAAATGGGGGGTGCAGGGGGAATATGTAAATATACAGTAGCTCTGAGATTTCTCTGTGCTATAAAGCTTAGTTTCTCAAAGGACCAGCTGCAGCAGCTTCATCTGCAAGCTTGTTAGAAATGCAAAATCTCAGGCTTTATCCCAGACCTACTGAATCAGAATCTAGTTTTTAAAAAATCTCCAGCTGATTTATATGCACCTTAAGGTTTGAGGAGCACTGTTAATAAAGCAGTCTTTCTCAGGAGGAAAGCCATTACTAATTTGGAGGAGACAGTTCTCTGCTGGTGAATCTGTCGCAACTATAGCAGAATGTTTAGCATCCTTGGCCCCTCGGCACTAAATGCCTGTAGCATCTGCTCCAAGTAATCGTTCTGATAACTGAATATATATCTACACATTTCCAAATTTGTACTGAGATGCAGCACTAACCCTGATTAAGAACTTAGTCTCTGTAAAGTTAGCAAAAGAATCAAAACCAGGTTGATTTTGTCAGCCTCTGATATATGATATAACTAGCTTTCAGAACAGGATATACTAAATGCATATTTGCCTTCAAATGAGCCTTCTTCGAATCAAGTTGTATAACAGATATTTTGCCCATTTTTCCCCTTGAAGCCTCGGTCTTTTCATCAGATTGTCTATGTGTTTTCCTTTCTTATTAGTATGTAGTTTTATTTATTTATAATATATATAAATATAAATATACCGAGTTCTGAAATATGTCATAATCTTGTTTAATGATACATTTTTCCTAGTATAAATTTTTATTCCATTTTATTGTCAAAAATATGATTTAAGAAAAGTCTTCTGCTTTGTTTAGATTTTACCTGACAGGCAAGGAAATTTGGACCGATCTTATACATGTTCTACAAGAAGTGCAGCTTATAATCCAAATTATTATTCAGGTATGACATACTACTTGGAGTCAAGGCAATTATACCTTCCAGATTTCTTCCTAGCAAATTGTTTGTTTACCATCTCTAAAAGTAAAAACATTATCAAAAGCAAAATGGTATTTACTCCACTAAAATATCATTTTAATAAGTTCTGTGTGTGTGTGTGTGTGTGTGTGTGTGGTTGCTATAATACTTTACTGATCTAGTCTCAACCAAATATTTTCTAATGGAAAGGTTTTTTTGAAATCCATTCTCCTACTTGTTCGTTATGTCATTGTAAAAAGCAATTTGTTTTTGGCTTTTTATTTGGATATGTGTATGTGATGTAAAGGATATTTGTTTTGTGTTGATTTAAAGCATAGAGCTAGCCTATTTCTATTCTGCTTGAAACTGAATCCTGAAAATTTATTTCTACCCAAGCTTGTCCCTCCATCAGGGCAGGAAATATTAACATGTTTGTATCTAGCACCTGCCACAGCCATGCTTGCATACTCAAGGGCTTGCCTATTCCACTTGTGATCCATGACAGGAGTCAGCATTCTCTAGGCTATTCCTAGCCCCGGCCTGCCTGACTTTTCATCTGCCCCCTTCCTAAGATTTAGATTTCCAGTGATCTTCTGCCTCTGTCTTGGGGAAAGGAAACAGAGTTTTTTGTTGGTTAGCCTCCTGGCAGTATGACCCAGGAAGATTATAGAGGTCTTCTCATGTCTTTTCACTCCTCATGCTTTAATCTCCTCCCCACAAATATGGGAATACTAGTAATACCATTGAATTTGCCCTAATGGGATTTTTTTTTTTTTTTGTGAGGAAGATCAGCCCTGAGCTAACATCCATGCTAATCCTCCTCTTTTTGCTGAGGAAGACTGGCTATGAGCTAACATCTATTGCCAATCCTCCTCCTTTTTTTTTCCCCCAAAGCCCCATGAGATAGTTGTATGTCATAGTTGCACATCCTTCTAGTTGCTGTATGTGGGGTGCAGCCTCAGCATGGCCGGAGAAGCGGTGCGTCGTTGCGGGCCCGGGATCCAAACCCACGCCACCAGTAGCGGAGCACGTGCACTTAACTGCTAAGCCACCGGGCCGGCCCCTAATGGGATTTTTATAAGGATAAATTGAGATAATAAATATGAAATGCAAATAATAATCATTGTTGTTATTTGGCTTCCTCAGGATTCTTTGTCAGCAAGATGAGATCTCCTCCCCTAAAAAGACGTTAGTATGATGTTCTTTTAGATTTATATTATATTTAAATGTCATTTAGGTGGGTGGTACTTTACTCTGGGCACTGGATTTCCTCTCATGGGATGGGAAATGGTCTCCACCTCATATGTGCATAATTTGTATAGAAAAATCAATTAATTAGCTCAGAAAGTAACTCTGCCATCATTGTTATTGAAAAAGCCTTTCTGATGAGCAGAGAGCCTGAAATCTCGTTTGATAGCTCATTATTAATCTTAGGAGAAGGACAGTTGAGTGGATAATGAAATCAGATCATTAATTTTTTCATTTGAACTCAGACTCTGTTTGCTTATAATTTCATATGCTGATTTAGCATTGGACAGAGTATTTGCTTTTAGTTTAAAATAATTACTTAATGATAAACAATTATATATATAACATTTTACTCAAAATCTCCTGACCATAACTCTACTCTTGCTTAACTCTGTGACCTTTTCTGATTTTTATCTTTGTGTGCATGCATGGTATACATTGTATGATTCGATACGTATAATCTTTTTTCAGCCCAGTATTTTTATTTTTATTTCTCCATCTGTTTACATGTTATTCTTCATATTTACCTTTTTCTATTGATTTCTAATAATCCGTGGAATTGATATGTATATTTACAATCCTTTATGTGCAATTCAAAATCCAAAAATTTCTGAAAACCAAAAATTTTTTCACAATTAGTTTGGTATCAAAACCTGACCTGACCCAAATTCATTTCTTGGCAAAACCTACATGAACTGACATGAAGCCATTTATATTTTGTCTTTTATTTATCTCTGTAGATATGAGTATTTGTACATTTCACTGTAGCTATATCAGTATATTTGATTATAGGGTGCTGCTTCAGATTATACTTGGAAGCATTAATAGTATATACCGGGTTATCTTTCTAAAATTCCAAAAATTTTTAAATCAGAAACACAAGTGGACCGAAGGGGCTATGATTTAGGATAATGGGCATGTGCCTTCATTTGCTTCCTTATTTTCCCTATGGTTTAGGTCCCCTTCACTCTCGCCATTTTCAGCTATTATAAATAACATGACTTAAAGACATTTGCATATGTATAGTTTTTTTCTCTTAAATTTCTGTAGATCCCTGATATTCACAAAGGATGTATCTGAGATCGTCTCAAATCCTCATGTTCTTGACTATGGTGATATTTAACCAGATTCTTGGCTTTCTACTCAGTTACATGATTCTTGAGTTATGTTTTTCCTGTGTTTGTCCTCATACCACAAGTTGATGCCCATATCAAAATCTTATACCAAAGGTTTCTCTCTCACCTGAAGGCCATTTTGTTAGGAAAAGAAGAAAAAATTAGTTCATAATAGTTACTGTATGCATGATGATGAATAGAGAATAACAGCAGTGAATAATAAAGCCATATTGAAATGAGGCTGCTGAGCTATTAGGTACATTCTCTAAATTACAGCCTGAAGCAGAAGATTCAGATTCGTGCCTTTACCAAATTTCATCTAGTCCCTGACCAGACAAACTTATGGTATGTCGCAGACCTCCAAGGTGGCTCCTTAACAATCAGAATTGTAAATCTGAATGCCGAGGGTCTGTATACATTTTTCTTGTAATAGAATCTTTAATTCAAATCTACTTTTTACTGTGTACTTTTTTTAACTTCGTTCCTTTGCCACACCCATTCCAATTCGTTGCAACTCTTGTGTAATTTCATCTCTGCTATCTCCTTTGGATCTCTTCTTTTTTGGTAATCCCCACATTGATTTCTGTGGTCAGTCACCCCGAGCCTTTCCTTTTGATTGGGCTAGATGGGGGTCCCCAGTTTACCTGCCTTAGTCTTCTCCTTCTGACTATATTGGCATTTGTCTCCTCTCTCACCTTGCTGTACTCTCCTCCACCAAGATGAAAACAAACATAGGAAAGCCCCAAACTTTAGAATCTAGGGTCTGGAGCTTCCCATTTACTGTTTTACTGAATCTGCCTCTCCATAGCAAGCTTTTTAAAAATCTGCTTCTTAATCCACTCAAGATTAGACTATTAAAAACATTGATTTTTTTAAAAAAAAATTTTAGAAAGCAGAGAAAATGCAACACTTTCACTTTAATAACAGTGCTGGTCAGACTTCAGGACCTCTTGATATTGTTAAGAGCACAAGTGGAAAGAAAATTAAAACTTTATACCCTAAACAAGGAAAAATAGATTAAGATGAAAAGAAATGATTTTGCTCATGCTTAGAATCATTATCAATGTCTTATCCTTAGGAAATATGTTAAATTAGGTTGCCAAACTGGCATTCAGAAGGTAAGATGATTTAAAGCATTCTGCTATTTACAATAACTAAATAAATCCAAAAGTTAACAGGAGCAACTGATGGTTACTTTCATAGTAAGTGATTGCCTGACACACTTTTTTTTAAATCTAAAGTTTATTTCATTATGTCCATTTTAAAAGTGTTGCCTGTCCTTGTAGAAAATTTGTGGAGTAAAGTAGAAAAATACCCATCAATCTGTCATTGGAACACAACCAAAATTAAATTTTTGGTATTTCCATATAGTTTTGTGTGTGTGTCTGTACACATAATAAGTAATCTTATTTGTGGCATTTGTAATCTGATTTCTTAATGATGACAGAATACCAGGTTAAACTGTCACTAAAAAAAGTGTCTGCAGCCCCCCGTTGGTCCCTGTCTGGCTTTGCTTGATCACATCAGCAATAGAGGACTATCAGTGATTCATTGAGTGGGGATGGAACCACCTTATTCTGGTTAAACACCGCCTGATTCTGTGCTTTTCCATTGCATTTTAAAGCTGAAGCCTCTGTCAAATGCCATTGAGGATGCTACTCTGGCTTATCTTTAGTCTCAGATTTCACACCTGTCAGGGTAATTTGCATTTTTGGTAGCCTTACTCCTCAAGTATAAGTAGACATCTCTAGTTATATCATTCCCTAATCAAATTTTAACAAAAAAGTGTGAGAGACAAAGATTTCTACTGTTATTACTTTGCACTTAAAGATAATTTTCTGGTCCTTTAATGACACTCATTTTCCTTAGGCTCATGTCTCTATCCTTAAAGTAATAGTAATAGATGCTAAGCATAGATGTTGATTGCAAAGGAAAAAGGTTATAATTCATTTTGAAAGTAAATTTTAATTTAATTATTATATTAGATTCATACACTGGTGAATCAACTGGTACTAATACCCCCCTGACTGGTGATTTTTTTCTATGTTATTTACCTTAAATCCTGATAAACCTGATCAACTAAAAAAAACACAATACATAACTTGTATTTTTGTTGGCTGCTTTACTTTTTGGATAGAGTATCAAAAGCTACATTAAATATTTTAACTAACATAAATATATGATATTTTGCAAAGTTCTATAGTAGTATGCTTTGAAAGATGATCTTCAAAATGATGTTGGCATTAGACAAAAATTCAGGAAGTAGAGAATTATCGTTCTCATTTTTCCACTGGTGCTCTTCAGAGTTCCGTAGCCTAACAACTGAAGTTGTTTTGAAGGTGCTGTTTTAAATTATTCAATCCTGCTGAAGGGAGATTGGGGATATAGAAATTATTCTACTTCTAGCTGAAACTTCAAGAGATTTTTATCATCCCAGCTTATAAGCCACAAGTCAAAAAATTCAAATAATAAACAAATAATCCTCACTTAGTCTGATTGCAATAGCAAGCATCAGAGTATTGATATGTCTGATGATTATGGCATTAAGTGGCTGAAGGTTATCATACCAGAACCAGATGCATATGATGGGTCATTCCTGCCGTAAGCCGGCCAGAATAAGCAGCAGTTAGGTTATCTCTGCTCTTAGAAGAGCCTCTGAGTTGTGAACATGGTAATTAAAAACAAGAAAGTGACACCAGCTGCTTATTAAGCAATAACTGTTGTTCATTTGAATTACAATTCTCCTTGGCCCTCCACCTGCTTTCTTACTGGTCTGGCCTACCTTCTTTCAGGCCCAGGCCTGGGAGTGCTTGCAAGATATAGTTGGGGTAAAATGTTGACTTTTGGTGGACACCACGGAGTCACATTGATGCAGATAAGGCACATGGCTGTGGCAGGATTCAGCTCCTTCATCAATTTTCAGGTTAGTATGGCTGAATCAATTATAGTTTATAGAAGTTCCCTTACTGCAGACTTTACTGGCAGTTGAGACTGGGATCTTTCTTCCATGAGAGACATGGTGATATGCCACATTACTTTGGAATACAATGTTGGACATGGTTACAGTCATATGGAGAACCACTGTAGATATTTGTTTAATTTATTCAAACTTTTATTCTTTTAGACAACCCTTCCTCAGACAGTTTTCTTGGCTCAGGAGACTTAAGAACCTTTGGCCAGAGTGCAAATGGCCAATGGAGAAATTCCACCCCAGCATCAGGTTCAACTTTACAAAAATCAAGAAACAGCCGAAGTCTTTACCTCGAAACCCGAAAGACCTCAAGGTAGGTATTCTGGCTGCTTAGTTCACAAGCCCTTCCTCTGATGTAAGAGAAAATGACTATAAGATAGTTGTTACTTTGGCATTTTAAAAGAGGAACAACATTTTTGAACTTTAAACCATAGAAGTATGGACAAATCCATTTTAAACTTTCAACTTTTAATTTACTTAGTGCTGAATTTTGGTGACAGCTAAATCTTATCGTTAGAAGAGTGAGTTTTGAAGGAAATCTTGGTGGATATGAGTATATTGGGAGCCTTCGGGATCAGTATGGCTATTATGAGTCTTAAAGTGAGAATTGGTCAATTTCTGCAACTTCAGTAGCAAAGAAACCAGCACATTTTATAGGCTCTCATATGAGCAGAGACCTGACTTAAACCAAAGCAGCTGTGCACCTTATGGCCTTAGTCAACTAGACCTAAAGTCACAAAGAACTTTATCCTATTTAGCCCAAATTCATAAGCCCTGCATTTTCCCTCACCAAGCTTATACTGATTATTAAAGTCAGAGGAAGTTTGGCTTAGAAACTTTTCCCTCGGGTACTATATTATATTAGTAAAATATTTCTTTTTTAAAATAGTATTTATGACTACTTAAATTTTACTCTGGTGATGGATTTTAGAAATATAGGATGATTTAATTTCCTGCTTAGTCAAGTTGAAGCTTTCTAGTGTTGATTGAAACCAACAAGGTGGCTTTTATTTTATGATTATCAGCATGTGGAGTCTGGAATCATGTGTCAGTACTCCCGAGGATGGTCTTCCTCACTTCTTAATATTTTTTAAAATTATACAAGAAGTCATTAATACATTCACATTGTAAAAATTAGAACATTGCCGATAAAGCTAAAGATCTCTTCATTACTACCTCCAATCTTATTCCCTGCCCCTGGTGTGTTTCCTTCCAAACCTTTTCCTCTGCTTGTTTCTCTTTCACTCTCTCTTACTCATATAGCATGATATAAATGCTCTGTATACTATAAAATGTATAATATTATTTTGTCTTCATTAAAGATATTCTATATGCATCATTTGGCAGGTTGCTTTTTTTATTTGATGTCATACTGTTATTTTTTAAAATAACATTATTACAGAAACAGTACATGTGCCGTGTAAAAAATTAGAAAATACAGATAAGCAAAAATAAAAACATCATATTCCCATCAGCCAGAGAGATCACCTCTGTAATATCTTAGTACACATCCTTCCAGATGTTTCTGTCTGCATTTACACATTTTTTTTTAAAAAAAGCATTCATATTGTGCATACTCTTAAGTCAATCATTTCCTCATTTACAGTCAGTAAATTTTATCACGTACACTAACTGAATTACATTTAAATGTTCCTAGTTGACCCAAAAGCGTCCTTTGCAGCTAATTTGTCCAAATCAGTATCCAATCTAGGACTGCATCTTAGGACTGCATCTGGTAGCTATCACTCTTAAGTTTCCTTCAATCTAGAACAGCCCCTTTTTTTAATGACATGACTTTTTTCTGCATAACGTTGCACCTTTTGGATTTGACAGGTTTCTTCCTTATAGTATCATTGTTTTGTTCTCTATCCTCTGTATTTTTTGTAAACTAGATTTTTGACTTGAATAAAAGCTGATGCTGTGTTCCATCACATCAGAAAACCTACAATATCTTGGTTTCCTATCATTAGTGATGCTGGGTTGGCTTCTGGATTAGGGAGATAACAGTCTCGTCCTTAATTGTACAGTTAGGTTTTTTCGCCCTTGTGACTAGAATGTAATCTAAATGATATTACTTTGTCATTGTATGAATGAACAGTTTCAGATCAGCCTAACAGTTATTCATATCAATTGATAATCCTTACTTCATAATAATAAAACAATTATTGACATATAACCTTATATTAGTTTCAGGTGTACAACATAATGATTCGACATTCGTATATGTTGTGAAATGATCACTACAGTAAGTCTAGGTTAGCATCCATCACCATAAATAGATACAAAATTTGTTTTCTTGTGATAAGAACTTTTAACATCTACTTTCTTTTAGCAGCTTTTAAATATCCCAGTACAGTATCATTAACTATAGTCACCATGCTGTACATTACATCCCCCTGACTTATTTATTTTATAACTGGAAGTTTGTACCTTTTGACTCCCTTTGACCTGATAATAATTTTATTAAAGTTAATGAAATAATATTTTTCTAATTTTATCATTTCTTCTATGCTTTTTAATTGGCACTCTGCTATAAAGAAGAGCTTTTTTCCCTTCATTAGCTGGGGCTATTTGATTACCCTGAAATACATTTCCTACTGGGAAGGCAGGACATTTGATTAGATCTTGCTTTTTCATTACCAATTTTCAGGGTAAGTTTTTTTCTTTTAATAGCCACTTCATGTGGTTCAAATGAATTTTTCTGTTCTTTTTTTGGTGTCATTATGGATTCAGTGTGTTTCAATCCACTACAATCATTATTCTTTTAATGCTCACATTCTCACAACTTTGGCCAATGGGAGCTCTGTCAAGCTTATGTCTGTGTCTGACCCTATCTTGGTAATTGTTGGTAGCGCCCATGCTTTCTGGCATCGCGAAATGCCCTCAGACAGTTCTTTAGACAAAAGCATCTTTTGCGTTAAAAACACACACACACACACCATACGAAGCATAAATACAAGACATTGTGGGGAATTTATCATAAATATTTTCATCAAAGAAATTATACTGCCCTTGCTATCTTTTCCTAGCTGCATTCACCCATCCTAAGAAAATAAACCTGTTCTTGAAATTGAGTCCTTGCTCCTTTCCCCACTCTAACACAGATAGAAACCATTAGATTTTGAAGACAGTTAGAGAGAGTGAGTATATGTACTTTTTGATTTTCTTTAGACCTAGTCTGATTCATTTGGATCCAGATCACATATACTGATTTGAAGAGTTGATTTCATTGAATTCAGCTTAGTCAGCTTTATATCTCTATTCTGCATCCTCAGAAAAAAAATGAGAGAAAATTCATTATGCTGAGAGCAGGTACCTCAAACTTGCTGGGTAATGATAGATGAAAAAGAGCTCATAGAAAAAACTTTAAATTATTAACCTGGCCTTAGAGATAAGACTGGATTTTGAGTTCACAAAAATATTTTTCCTGCCAATTTTTCTCATTATTTGAGGTACAAATAGTATGAAGAAACAAAAACAAAGTTCTTCAGAGGAGGTCAGTAGTGAGGCTGGAAGGAGAATTCATAGCGAGTGACGCAGCCTAATAAAAAGCTTTGTGGTTGTTTTAATGAGGGGTGGGAGCCCTCTGTTGGTCTTTTAGAAAATTTTTAAATTAAGTTTAAGTTTAGTTGAGAGGCTTCAACTTTATTCATTTTTGCATATTTAATCTTAAAATACTTCCCTCCAAAGGGCTTGGCAGAGGTGGCTATGAGGAGTAAATAGAAAGTGTATGTGTGTCAGCCTACCTGGAACCCAGGATGTCTGAAGCAGTCTAATCTGAGATGCTTTCTGTCATACCTCACAGGTCTGTGGTTCCTGACCAAAGGAACTTATAGATTGTGAAGCTAGGAAATACAATTTTAGGTGTTTGATAATTATATAGTTTGGCGATCTAAGACCTCTTAAGTGGCAGAACCTGATTCAGCAGCCCATGTGTCATTTCTTATATATTTCCCCCAAATGGTACATCTGTCACTCTACCTTTTAATTTTTTGTTTTTGTTATTTCTTAAAATAATCACTAGGTTAGATTTTCTTACTGTTCTTATCTTTTCTTATAAACTCTTTTTTTTTTTTTAGTGTATTATCAAACACTTTTATGGGAAAGTCAAACCATCACTGCCATGTGTCTGCATATGAAAAATCTTTTCCTATTAAGCCTGTTCCAAGTCCATCTTGGAGTGGTTCATGTCGTCGAAACCTTTTGAGCCCCAAGAAAACTCAGAGGCGACATGTTAGTACAGTGGAAGAGGTAAGGAGAACTTTTAACAAAAGCTACTAAAGGTTAGAATCTTTCCCTACATTCAGCCATTTGTTCCCTCTGATTTAGATGTTTATTGACTGTACCATTTACTTAATCCTTTCTGTGCTTTTTCTTTCTTAATTACTTGTTTTGAGTGCTATCTTCTGTTCTAAAGAAATTAGAGAGATATTTTAGCAGGACTTCATTGTTTTTCTTAACCATCTTCTATTCCTGTTGGACAGCAGACAATCTTCATTATTGTCTGAATGGCTTCTCATACATCTATCTCTCTTTGCTCTTTTTTGGATCCTTCCTAAACTCTTGTTTCATGTGGGAAAACTATTAACCTTGCTGGATTTAATAAAATACCTGCGCTTCCTAGGACGATTTTTCCTTAATATAGAAGAAAAATTAAGAAGCCAGCTAGATAATTTACCTCCTTTCATTATGAATAAGATCTTTGAGGTCAGACTTTCCCCAAAAGAAAGGTGTTCTGTTGACAATTGGGTTGTTATATTCATTCAGTAAACCTAAAGGAAAAAATCAATCTGTAAATATAATGTAGCATATAATTTATCCAATAGGAAGTGTACTTATACCTGTTCAATTAAATATTTATTATGTATCTGGTCGGCTTTGGACTTGTTGCTGTAGAGATACAAATGAATAATAATGACCTTACATTTATACAGCATTGGAGTTTCCAGTGTGCTTTCCACATGTATTATTGTTTTGAATCCTTTTAATCCTGTGGAATAGGTAGAGATGAGGTAATATCCACATGTTACAGATTTGGAAAGTAAAGGTCAGAGGTCACACAACTGGTAAATGGCCAGCCTGCAACCCAGGTTTTCGGAAGGAATCTATTCTGGTATACTTTCTGTTATACGACACGGTGATGGGATTCTTGCCCATTGGAGCTTACAGATCGTGAAGTTAAGAATACAGTCATGCATCGCTTAATGACAGGGATACATTCTGAGCAATGCATTGTTAGGCGATTTCGTCGTTGTGTGAACATCATGGAGTGTACGTACACAAACATAGATGGTATAGCCTTCTACGCACCTAGGCTATATGGTATAGCCTATTGCTCCTAGGCTACAAACCTGTACAGCATGTTACTGTATTGAATACTGTAGGCATTTGTAACACAATGGTAAGTATTTATGTATCTAAATATAGAAAAGGTACAGTAATAGTGGTATAAAAGATAAAAAATGGTACACCTGTATACCATTACCTTGGTATTATACACTTACCATGAATGGAGCTTGCAGGACTGAAAGTTGCTCTGGGTGAGTCATGAGTGAATGTGAAGGCCTAGGACATTACTGTACACCACTGTAGACTTTATAATCACTGTTCACTGAGGCTACATTAAATTTATTAAAAAAATTTTTTCTTTCTTCAATAATAAATTATCCTTAGCTTATTGTAACTTTTTAACTTTATAAACTTAATTTTTTTTAACTTTTTGTCTCTTGTAATAACCTTAGCTTAAAACACAAACACATTGTACAGCTGTACAAAAATATTTTCTTCCTTTATATCCTTATTCTATAAGCTTTTTTCTATTTTTAAAATTTTTTATTATTTTTTTATTTTAAACCTTTTTATTAAAAACTAAGACACGAACACACACATTAGCCTAGGCCTACACGGGCTCAGGATCATCAATAGCACTGTCTTCCACCTCCACATCTTGTCCCACTGGACAGTCTTCAGGGGCAACAACGTGCCTGGAGCTGCCATCTCCTATGATAACAATGCCTTCTTCTGGAATACCTCCTGAAGGACCTGCCTGAGGCTCTTCTTAAGGAGGTGTCACTCTTTTCAGAAATATGTCTTTGGTGGTTTGCCTGGTTTGTTTCCTTTTTTTCATCATAGGTTTGATTGTAAGCAGATAGCACACCATGAACATTCCTCTCTATTAATGAAAACCTTTCAGTTTTCAGATTTTTTAAGGAGCTTGTTGAGGTCTGTAAAACCTTCTGCTAAATGCTTCACTGTGAATTTGGGAGTTCTTTTTCTTTTCCTATAGTTTCCTTTTCTCTTGCCTGTTCTTCAGCTATGTGTTCCTGTTCCAGTTCTAACAACTCATGAGTTCCTCAGGAGTCACCTCTAAGAGCTCCTCAATATCATCCTCATCCACACCCAGGTTAAAGTTGTTTGCCTTCTCAACCACAGCCTTGTTGATTTTTTTTTTTTTTTTTTTGGTGAGGAAGATTAGCCCTGAGCTAACATCTGATGCCAATCCTCCTCTTTTTGCGGAGGAAGATTGGCCCTGGGCTAACATCCGTGCCCATCTTCCTCTACTTTATATAGGACACAGCCACAGCATGGCTTGACAAGTGGTGCGTCAGTGCACGCCTGGGATCCGAACCTGCTAACCCTCGGGCCACTGAAGTGGAGCGTGTGCACTTAACCGCTGTGCCACTGGGCCAGCTCCCCAGCCTTGTTGATTTTTGCAGCCTCCTCATCCTTGGCAAATCCTTTGAAGTCATGGATGAACCTCTTGAATATCTTCTTCCAGATGCCCTTCATACACTCCTTCGTGCTATTGCCCCAAGCCCAAGCCAGGTTCTTGGTGCAGTCATAGATGTTGGAATCCTCCTACAATTGGATCAGTGTCTTTCTCAGTTGCAGCAATAGGCTGGGCAAAGGTCCTCCTCAGGTAATAGACCTTAAAAATCTGCTGTAACTCCTTGATCCATTGGTTGGATCCAGGAGGTGGGGTTTGGAGGGAGAAACACCACTTTGATATTGGGATGAAGATTGCCAATAAAAGGAAGATGTCCAGGAGCATTATCGACAATAAGCAAAATCTTGAAAGGTATGTTATCCTACAAACAGTACTTCTTCATTTCGCTGGCATAGCAATTCAGGAGGGCATCTTGGAAGAGGAGCTGGGTCATCCATGACTTGTTACTCCTGGAGTACCACATCACTAGGCAATGGGAATTTTTCAGCTCCATTGTAATCTTATGGGATCACCATTGTATATGGGCCCATTGTTGACTGAAATATTATGTGGCACATGAGCGTATGGCAGTATGTGCTAAATGTATAATTTGGTAATGAAGATCTCTTAGGAGGCAAAACTTGATTATTTGTGAAATGGTTAGTAAAAATGCTGTACATTTTTTTATTTTAAGTTTGTATTGAATCTAAAATACTCAAGCAGAGAGTGGCAGAACCAATAAATCATATTTAGCAAGGGAAAGGATAGACAAGAAACTGTCAACAGTTGTCTTTGGTGATGAGAGCTGAGCAAGTTATGGAAGGGAGATTTATTTTTCACTGTACCTTTTGTGCTATTGAACTTAGTACCGTGTATGTATTAGTTATTACATACATAAATAATTCTTTTTTTAATTACTGAAATTGTGAGGGTTGTGCTTCTGCTGGAGCGTAGGCAGCCTACGGGGTACAGAGAGACTTGTGGGGAAGGAGAAGGCGACAGCATGGCAGCTGGATACAGGCCTTTCAAACCCCCACTGCTCTGTGTGGTGCCGCTGGGATTGCCAGGGTCCTTTAGACTGTCTATTCATTATAAGCCCACTATTTCACTCACTAGCCAACCAGTCCTTTGGACTACTCAGCCCCTCCTCCTTTTGCCTCCACTTCCAGCCTGAGGACTTGGGCTGGCGCGATAATTTTATCCTTCCCACCAGTCTTCCAGGCCACAGGCTGGGTCAGTGGAGGACATGAAGCTGGAGTTCCCCTTCCTTCTACAGTGTGAAGAAGAGGTGAAGGATTGAACCTGTCCTTTGAAACAAGATGCAGGAAATTTTGCCTCAGTTGTTTTTAGGTCTATATTCTGCTATGCAAAGCAAGTCATCTGTGGTACAGAAACATGGAATAACCCATATACTATGAATAAGACAAAATATTGGACCAAACTTGATTAAATCAAACTTTCCACAGATTATTTAGGTATTTAGTCTTGGATATTACAGATAATCCAGATTAAAATAATTTTTTTCCCTGGGACAAAAGAATTTATTGATGGGAGCTTACAAACTAGAGGAAAAGTTATTTTCCATGGAAGTGTTGGGATCTCCAAGGGAGATGCAGTTGCTTATGTTAAAGAAGGCAAATTATGTATTAATCTTACTGCTGGATTTGTCCATCACCTTCAGGAATATGAAGCCATCTACAAAATTAACGTGATGATGTCACCACTGCACTATTTAGTCTTACAACAGGGGTTTGAAGAGAATTCATGAAGAAGAAGAATTTGGAAATACACAAGTGGTAGCTGTACCACCACTTGGCTGATGGCTGATTCAAAGGCAATGTAAAAGGACCGTACTATCCAATAAGGATGTGTACTTTTTATACTTGAGGTTTATTTATGTAGTATAAAGCTATTACTTTAAACAAAATCAGACTTGGGGTATTTATGAAGTTATTTGGGTAATTTATAACAGGTGGATTTACTGGTATGCTAAAATTTGCATTCTCTGTTAAATTTTCATAATTTTACAGTTCAGTTTTATGATGGAGCCTCTTACAGACGCATCTAAATACAAGAATCTGTCACATTTTTTTCTTAGTAGAAATCAGCACCTTAATAACCCTTATACTGTTTTAAAACTTTCCTTCGTCCTTTATTAGGTTTAAAACATAACATTAGCCAACTTCCTTTACTTTAACATATTATCCAATTATTGCTTCCTTTCCTCTTAATTTCCTAATTTGCTTACTCAATAGAAAACAGTTTAATAAATAATGTACAGAGAAAGATGTTTTCTTTTACTTTATAGGACCAGATACTCCAAAAGAGGATTGTGTTTGAAGTTTTAAGTAACTTACATCTTTGCATTTTCTTTTGGTAAAGCCAAGTGTTAATGTATGTTCTTTTGAGAGTTGCCTAGATTATCTTTTTTTTTGTCTGCGATGGTTCCAAATAAAGTGTAACATACCCAGTGTTTTTTGTTTTAATGAAACCCAAAAAAGAAAAGTACCTTGCATCATTGTCTTTTTTAAAAAAAAGATAAATTGTTGTGATCTCCAAATTAACATGTAGAACAGTGAAAAGTTTTTAATCTTTTTTCTGTAATTTCTTTTTTAAACCATAAGTTAGTTTAAACTGAAAGTATGAGGCTTGAAGAGACCTCAGATAATTATCTGGAATATGGAACATCTATTTCTGTTCACTTTATGTTGTATAATGACTGTGAGATTGTCCAGGCTCAGATGGAACCTTTCTTTGAAGATATATTTATTAGGGAAAATGATTTGTGGGTGACTTTTTGTGTAAGTTGATTTTAAAACATCAGTTCTTTGCGTTGAATTAATCTAGATTTCTCGTAATTTGAATTAGCTGAGTCACTTAATGGCATCTTGGTTCTTCATGTTTTACGTATAAGTATAAAAATTTATTCTAAGAAAACGTTTGGCTATGTGGTGTGAGGGAGGAGGGAAGTGTTTTTAACTTTTTATGGTTGAAGTATTTAGTGTACCATAAAGATCCTTTCTCTTTTCTTTCTGTTTGTTCTCAGTGTTCTTTTGAGGTTTTTATGTGATGGGGATACTTTTTCACATTTCCTTGGTATGCACATTAACCTCTTACACCAGTTTGTGTGCTTTACTTTCCTCCCTATGATGTGATAATTCAGTCAAAGCTTTTTAAAATGTAGTGTGGTGGAACAGTGGAAATGAACTAAAATGATTGGTTGATTAAGAGGTAACTGCCTTGACCCAGGTAGTATTCCTCTTCTGATTTCATTTCCCTCTCTTTGTTTTACCACCCCTGAAAACAACATACTGTTAACCCCATGGTATTATGGATTAGGTTATTTGGTGTAGTGGGAAAGTGGAGTCAAGATTTACATTGGAGGATGTTCAAAAATTCCACTCACTAAAGTGCCACAGAACACAGCTTTCCTATATATAGATCACTATGGAGTTGGTTGGCAAAGATCTTTCTTACAATCCAATAATCTGTAATGATGCTTTATTCTTTAGACTTATCCACTTAAAGAATTTTCATAATAGCAAATTTAGGTTTTAATAAAGAAGCATTTATTTTAATTATGGTTTTTAAATTTGTTTCTCAAATACTCATATCCCTTTTAGTAGAATAGCCAAAAACAACGGATTTGGTCATTGATATTAATTTATACCTGATAATCTCTTTCTATCCATTGTAATTTTTGTGCTGTCACTGAAGTACACCCAATATTGTAAACAGTGTCTTCACAAACACTAGAAAAGAGGACCGCCAACATCTTGAATACAATATGAATGTCTAAGGGATAAAATAATGGGGTTTATTTTCTTCATATAGCACATTGCAAATTTGTTTTTTCTCTTGGGTCTATTTTTCCACCAAATACTAAACTAGTTCTACCTTTTCTTATCACTCAGCTATTCAAATTTAAGGGTAGCTCTTTCTCATAAGGAGTTGTCATACCTCACAGTCCAAGGTATATCTTATTAGATCAGTAACATTATACTCATGACAGTGCAATTGAAATTTACTTTGTAACAAAAAATGATTCAAGAAGAAAAAAACGTAGTGCCTGTTTACCTTTGCATAGATAATTGCTTAATTCATTTTTCTTTTAACATACATTTGTAATTGAATAAAATGCTTATGCACACATTGAAATGTCACAGTGCAAGATGCTGCATCCCTGGCACAAAGTATTAAAATTATTTTGTGAAGATCAGTGGTTGTATTAAACTGTATATACGATTAAAAGAAATAAGTACTGGGGCATGTTATTTAGTGAATGCAGCCCATTGCTTCAGGGGTCTGTATAGAGCAGATACTTTACCGTGGTTACAAGTCCTTATGTAATTGGGTTCTCTGCTAAGTGCTATCATCTCTTACTACTCTTCTGATTCCCACTGACCTTACTATTCCTTGAACACATCAAGCACATTGCTGTCTTAAGGCCTTTGCATTTGCTGTTCCTCTGCCTGGAATACTCTGATATATTTCTCTTAACTTTTTTCCTCCCTTGGTTTAGGTTTCTGTTCAAATACCACTTTTTTAGAGAGGCCTTACCTGTTCCTGCTGTTCTCTCTCCATCTCTTTCTATTCCCTTATCTTTAATTTTCTTCGTACTACCTCACTAGTTTTTTGCTTGTCAGGCCGTTTAACTGTAACATAATCTCCACAAGGGTAGGGACTTTATTTTATTCAGTGCAGTGTCACTAGTGACTGGAGCACAGTAGGTGTTTAAGTCAATAAATGAATGAATGAATAGTATGGAGTATGTGCTTTTCCCTAAATTCAGTGTTGAGACTTAAAAATAAATAAATAAATAAATAAATGTTGGAGATGAAAATCATCTCTGGAAAATACGCTCTTAAAAATTGGATAGACTAGAAAACTGTTAGCAAAATATCCTACTATGATCTTGACTATTCTGGTTACTTCCTTGTGATTTTTCTAACAGATATCAGGAATCAAGGGGTTAGTTGCAATCCTAATTTAGAAGTCCTCAAATGTTTTATTTCTGGGACTCTGTCAGTTGACTCAAAAGTGATTACCTGTTAGCTTTCTGATTTCATATCCTATAACTTCTTTGCACTATTATTTACATATATGCCCTATAATTTTCCAAAATATACTATCTGGTATTTACTTCACTCAACTACTCTTATATGCACTTTATAATTTTCTAGAATATCCTTAATAAACTGTAATTCTTAATTATCTTGAGGACTCTGCCTGAGCTTTGGCAGAGCTTCTGGGAGACTGGATGCTACTTTGAGAAACACTTGCCTTATTGGATGTGTTGAAGATTTTTTTTTTTTCTTTTATAGACAGTTCAAGAAGAAGAAAGAGAGATTTACAGACAGCTGCTACAGATGGTCACAGGGAAACAGTTTTCTGTAGCCAAACCCACCACCCATTTTCCTTTACATCTGTGAGTCGCAGAAACAAACATATTTCAAATGAATTTAATTAAACATTTTGTTATTTGATATTGAGACTGTATTCTTCTCTTGCCTAGGTCTCGATGTCTTAGTTCCAGTAAGAATACTTTGAAAGACTCACTGTTTAAAAATGGAAACTCTTGTGCAGCTCAGATCATTGGCTCAGATACTTCATCATCTGGATCTGCCAGCATTTTAACAACCCAGGAACCACTGTCCCACAGTGTGTATTCCTTATCATCTTATACCCCAGATGTTGTTGCATTTGGACCCAAAGATTCTGATTCTCTCCATCAACCCCAACATCACCACTCTCTTCCACATCAGCCGGATAATTTACCAGCTTCAAATACACAATCCGAAGGTAAAAATGGTATTGTATACCTATATTTTCAATCCTAATTGCCGATTAACTGTTGATGGGAGCTATGTGAATTATAGGCAAAGTAGTAATATACATGTAACATATAATTGTTGTTGTTGGTACTGTTAAGTTGATTCCAACTCCTAGCAACTCTTTGTAGAGCAGAGCAGAATCCTGCCCACTCTTTCTGCACCTCCTCTCACCTTCTGCCACTACATCGGACTGAAACCTGTCTACCATGGGTGACCCTGCTAGTATTTGAAATACTGGTGGCATCGCTTTCAGCATCACAGCAACATGCAGCTGCCACAGTATGACCACCAACAGATGGGTAATGTTGTTCCCTGTCTGGAAATAAACCTGGGTCACCGTGGTGAGAGCCGGCAATCACCACTAGACGACCAAGGCTGGCTCATTAACACGTAAGATACCTTAAATACATATAATTCAGTTAGCCATGCCACGAGTAAACTAAACCTACAAGTAACTTACTTTTTTCTTACATGGAGATGCAAATGATTTCATATAATATTTTATTTAAAAGATTAGCTTCCTGGCAGAGTCTAGAGTTAGGTTACATTCAGCCCAGTTACTTCAGTACTTTCTCTGTTTTTAATACTTTATAAAGAAAATTAAGTACTCTGAAGTTCTAGGAGTTTTGGAACATCAGTTAAGTTTTGAAGTAAAATTTCTTAACTAGGTAATACTTACAAAACCTGTATAGGTTTTTGCATTTTAGAACGATCAGCAGCAAGTTTTGGAAACAAAAAGAGTTTTCTGCCTAACTTTCAGCCAAGCAAAATATTCAGTCTCTTAGCATTCTAGTTAATTAAAATTTTGCTATAATAATTTTCTTTGCTTAGTTTTCCCCATCTCTAGGGGTTATGTGTGTATTTATGGTATGTATTTAGGTATGTAGCTTAAAACAAATTTTAGGTTAAGTGGTTAGACGTTAGGGATCTTTTGACAGATCAGTTTCTAAGACTCTCTCCTCCTTCCTCAGGTTGTTTGATTTTTTTTTTTTTTTTAAATCTGTTCGTTACTTTCTTAAAGTTCTCACTTGGGGATTAAAATTGTTGGTAGCATCATTATATAGCTACATATATTCATTAAAACTTGTATTAAATTTTGTGAGGTGATTTACTGAGAACTATCATTAAAAAAAGCCTTTAACCTCAGAAACATATATTGTATGGCAGATACTTAGATACAGCTAAACTAGGACAAATATACTACGTTGAACTGTTTGATTACTTTCTTGTACCATTTAATAAATATTCTAAATGAGATTCTAATCATAGCACTTTAAAAGGACGTGATTCCTGCCTTTATCAATGTAGAAAATAAATGATACAGTGATACAATTGGTACTTCTTGGACTCTGCTACTTCTCCTATGGCTGTTTCTCTCTCTCTCTGCCTTCCCTCCCCGTCCCCTATAGCTCCCCTTTCCTTCCTCCTTCCCCTTCCCTCTTTCACCTCATTCAATCTCATGGTGGTTCATGAACTAAAGACTTGAGAAATCTTGGCATGCTCTTGTTCTCCAGGAACAGGAAGAGGAAGCACAGGGAGCAAGCACAGCCTAGGAGTGGATGCTGAAGGGCATGCAGACTTGTATTTTCATTTGTGAGGCAGGCTCTTCACTAAGCCATATTTCTGCCTCAGTGAAAATGGACCTGCTTCTCTTTCTCTTCTGTCTTACCTTTATTGTTATTCTATGGTATTTTTATGGAAATAGAATATAACAAAGTATGGGAAATTAAACTTCAGACATGTAGAATGTGTAACTGTGTGGAATTTTATTAATAATGATATGCTCTTGTGTTTTTTTGTTCAGGATCAGACTCTGTGATTTTACTCAAAGTGAAAGATTCCCAGACTCCAACTCCCAGGTAAACTATGGAAAAAGGGCGTTCTTAACATATTCTTTCCCCTCTCTTGAATCAGTTTCTTCACTAAGAGTTACATAATATAAAAGTAAAACTGCCTCAATTCAGAGTTCTCTTATGTGTTCTTTGAATGATTTCAATGACATTCTAATTGGTCTTCCTTCTGGCCTTCATTTTGTTCTTCGTTTCTTCTTCCACCGTGTTCTCTAATCCATTCTTTGCCTTATTCTTTAGTCCATCTTCCATTCTACAAACAGAGTGATCATTCTAAAACGCGTATCTGATCATTCATTAAACTCCCTCAAGGGTGGCTTATCAGACATAGAATCAAGCCCAAACTCCTTAGTATGGTACAAAGCACTTCCTCCACAAGCCTCACTTCCTATCACACATTCTTTCCTTTAGTAAGTATTTATTGATAGCCTTCTGTGTGCCAGGTACTAGTACAGACATTGAGGATAACAGCAGTGAACAAAATGAAGTCTCTGCTCTCAAGAATCTTACATTCTAGGTGTACAGAGTATAAGGGGAGGGTGGGGGACAAATAGTGTACAAATAAACATATAGGCCTGGTCATGATAAGTGCTATGAAGAAAAATAAAACAGGTAATGTATAGACTGAGGTTGGGGGGACGCTATTTATCTAGTATGGTCATGGCAAGTCTCTGATAAGGTGACATTTAAGGGCAGACATGATGGAGGTGATAGAAGGAGCCATGTGGAAATATAGGACTCTTTCATGTGTTTATTATATGGTGAACTGTAATATGATATGTACTTTCTTACCTTCACATTCCATGTTCCTTCTGCCTGGTATGTCCCCCCTACCTCACCTTGTCTATCTGGCAGTAGTCTCTTATCTTTTAAGTCTCGGTTCAAGTGTGATCTTCTGTATGAAACCTCTCCCCTCTGGGAGGTATTAAGTGCTTCCTCTGTAATCGAATAGGTTACTACTTAGATTGCTGTGTCTTTGCCAGATACGGCCTTAGCAATTCGATTGCTCAAATGATAATAGTATCAGTTTTCCATTGAGAAGATTAGGGATAATAAAATGTTCTTTCTCATCTCAGTTCCCCTACTTATTTGCAGCTCCCCTATATGTTCTAAACTTTAGATGTTTCAAAAAATGCTCTGTTTGTTATATTTCCTCAAGGAGATTTTATAGTTTGGATGCTTTATTCTTTATACATTTTTTTTTTTTTTGAGTCAGACCTGGGTTCTGATCTTGCCTTTTCCATGCTTCATGTAACTTTGAGCAAGTTACTCTTCTGAACCTCGGTTTCCTTATCAATAAAATGCCAGTATTAATGCCTTACTGTTGAATTATGAAGATTAACTTACAGATAAAGCACTTATAAAGGTGTTTCACATGTAGTGCACAAAAGTAGGCATTTTTTCTTGGGAAAAAGTTGATTTCATGTAAAGAGTGCTTTCAGTTCTTCAATCGCTCTTTACTAAGATTTTCCTTTATGGAGTGTTTCTCCTGGTGATGACTGAAGAATGAGACGGAAGGAGAAATGGTCTGTTGGGGTAAGGCTGATTGAATAATGCTGTTCCCAAGGCTTGGTTGATTGGCTCTTTATTCTTAATCTCCCATCACTCCCTCTCAGTTGCAGCAAGGAAGATCTGCCCTTATTTCCCAGAATGTGCCACGCCATTTCATGCCTCTGTGCCATTGTACATTCTGATTCTTCTGCCTGGAATTCTCTTTCTCTCCTTGTCCATTTGTTAAACTCTTATCTTGCTTTTCAAAATCTGACTCAGGTATTATTTTTTCTCAGACATTTCTCTGACTATTCCAGATAACATTAGTCTTTCCCTCTAGTACTCCTATTCCTGTACCTCATTTGTTACTATCACCTGGTGCCAGTCATAGTACCTGGCACATGATGGGTACTTAGTAAATAAATCTTTGTTAGATTTCCTAGAAAACCTGAAATACTCTCTTGAGTAGCCCAAGTACTCATCATCTCCATTTTGGTTCAGTGCTTTGGTTTATTAAAAGGCACTTTACAGTAGTAGAAAGAACACACTTTTTGGAATTGGACAGACATAGTTTCTAATCCAGGCTCTTCCAAGACAAATTATCCTTCTGAAACTCAATTCCCTTTTCTGTACAGTGTGAGTAATAATCCTTTATTATATATATATAGAGAGAGATTTAATTAATAGGATTATTGTGAGGCTTAACTAATATGTAAAACACCTAGAGCAGAGTTTTACATATGGAGTGCTAAGTAGGTGCTCAGTAAAGAGTTGTAGTTATTGGTATTACTATATGCTTCAATTATATGATAAATAATGAATAATCTCTTTGAAAAGCAAAGAGATTTTGCTTTTTCCCCTGCATTTTGCTTTTCTAAGCCATCAGATACCTCGATCCTCTCAGAGAAGTGCTGTCCCTTCCATTATTCATTTCTTCTATAAATACTGAGTGCCTGCTATATGCCAGGCACTATTCTGGTGCAGAAGATACAGTAGTAAATACAAAAAACAAAAATTTCTATCCTCATGAAGTTTATATTTTAATAAGGGAAGCAGACAAATTTGAATAGCATGATCCAATATCATGAAATTCGGGATTATTCTTGTCACTTCCTTATATTGTGCAATAAATGTGTTCTCATGTTCATTTGTTTTTAGTAGCACACACTAAGGAACTCCTCACAATGCTAGCATTAATCTCTGTGGCTTTCTGTCTTGGTTGTTACATCAGTTATTCACTGCACCAAGGGAATAGGCCATCTCCTCATATGTTCTCCCCTTATTAACCTCAGTGACAGTGGGGAGATAATGGAACAGCATTTTCATTGCCAGACCCCAGCCTAAGAATGATTGGGAATACTAATTCTCAAAAGTTAAGCTGAGAAGCAAGGGATACTGTCTGAGCCCTTGTTCTTGCCTTTAGTAAGATAGATTGTAGAACTGAAAGGGACTCTATTCTTCATATTTTACAAATCCAGAAACTAAAGCCCAGGAAATGATGAGTTGCTCAAGTCAAAAGCTAATTAGGGACAGCTTCAGGAGATCCAGCTCTCTTAATTCCCAATTTGACGCTCTGTTTACTGTTCTATGTATCTAAAAGTTTCCTTTGGAAAAGTGTTCACTCTTCCATTTGTTTCTGTGAGGAAATAGAATTGGTGTCTCATCTTTTTAATGGAGTTGTATTGCTGATTCTCCACTTTGGTTTGTTGACTCATTAGCCGTTTGATGTGAACTATTCTGTGGGTGGGGGTTTTCAGTATCTACTATGGTTTGGTTGACTATATATATATATATTTTGTGTGTGTGTGTGTGTGTGTGTGTGTGTGAGGAAGATCAGCCCTGAGCTAACATCCATGCTAATCCTCCTCTTCTTGCTGAGGAAGACCGGCTCCGAGCCAACATCTATTGCCAATCCTCCTCCCTTTTTTGTTTTTCCCCCAAAGCCCCAGTAGATAGTTGCATGTCACAGTTGCACATCCTTCCAGTCACTGTATGTGGGACGCGGCCCCAACATGGGCGGAGAAGCGGTGCGTCGGTGCCTGCCCGGGATCCGAACCCGGGCCACCAGTAGCGGAGCGCGCACACCCAACCACCAAGCCACGGGGCCAGCCCTGGTTGAATATATTTTGATTCAAGTAGACTGCCAAGAATCCCAAGAACCCATAAAATTTGATTAGATCATTAATGAACCTGTCATTTTGAACCATTTGGGAAAAGTAATGTTCTAGCTTAATATATTATCTTGACAAGTAATGTACTTTTTCACGTTACGTTGGTCTCTTGTGCAAGTAAGGAGCTATGCTGAGCTTAATTTCTCTGCTGAACTTTGGAACATCTTTTTAACTTATGTATATGCAGATGACACATATTTGTATTCCTTTAGTTCCCAGTTACAATTATTTTATGTAATTTAGTCTCTTTTATTTATCCCATATTTGTAAAGCATTCTTATAAACTATTTAGACTATTTAAATGATTGATTTTCTTGGTGAAAATATTTGAATTTTCTTATAAGCCTCCTGCTCATTTGTCACATTTTTCTTTTCCCATCCATAGTCCTACTTTTTTCCAGGCAGAACTGTGGATCAAAGAATTGTAAGTTGTTATTTTTGATATCATTTTTCCTTCTCCATCACTTCCTAGAAGGAATCAAACAATTAGCCAATCACCCTGTTTTTAGTCAGTAAAAATTCTCTATTTATATTTATTTATAAAACAACTTTTAAGTTGTTGGGTTTTTAAAATTCTATTGGGTTTGGGACATTTCTATGCTCAGGTTTATTAAATCTATAACAATTGTTGAAGCTAAATTAAATTGGAAAAATATTTCAAAGTTAACTTTTATATAGAAAGGAAAATAAATGCTCTTGTTTTCACTTTGATAAAACTAGTTTATTGAATAATTCATATTTCTGGAGTTTGCAAAATCACTAAAAGCTTTTAGTCTCCAGTATCAAGAACTCACTCTGACTTATCCAAACTCCCTGGTCTTGTTGATTTTTTAAAGAAAAAAATAAACCCATTATTTCTTCTTTTGGAACATAAATACAATATTTGAATTAAAATGATATCAATGATATCTTGTATTATTTTCTCCTTTGGAATTCAATCTCATTTTTAGATTTCCAGAATGAAGCTTTACTTTCTCTATAATCTCGGAAGGATGTTAAATAAAGACTACACATTTGCAAATATCCACAAAAATCACCTGTTCACACTTAGCAACAAACTAATGATTTTCATCATTTCAGTAAAAATAGGATAATTTCAATAAGACCGTGTGGTTTCACCCTGTCTTAAAGTATAAGTGTAGTGATAAGTTAGTGTAAGGATTTTAGACTTTCTTTATAAGGGTTTTATATTTAATGCTCATTGTGCATCAGCAATGTGCTTGGTGCTAAGAGAGTGGTCTACTTTTGTGTCACCTTCCTTTTCATTTCCTAGAACTAGTGTTTATGATTCTCGAGCACGGGAAAGATGGCGCCAGATTGAAGAGCAGAAAGCACTGGCATTACAGCTTCAAAACCAGGTAAAAACAATTGGGATAAGATTATAAATAGCACATCCAAGTTGAAACTAATTTAAAAGGTTACCTGGATTTGGGATCAAGGCTGTTGTAATTGGCAAGATTGTATGGTAGCATAGCATGGTATGATAAGTGGTATATGTTCTTGGTCTCTCCAGCTAGTGCCACTCAGTGTGCAGAGACAAATAGATTTCTTCATCCCACTTATTCTGAAGTTCTGTCTTTCAGAGATTGCAGGAACAGGAGCATTCAGTACATGATTCAGTAGAACTGCATCTTCGTGTACCTCTTGAAAAGGAGATTCCTGTCACAATCGCTCAAGAAACAGAAAAAAAAGGTCGTAAATTAACGGATAGTGAAGATGAGTTTCCTGAAATCACAGAGGTAAATTACATACTATGAATTCCTACACTAGCAGTGTTGTGTTCAGAAAGAATGCTTTGGATGAATTTCAAGCATAAAAGTAACAAAATACCTGGCATTTAAATTGTATTGAATCTCCTGCTTTCGATTGTATTATACAACAATCTCGGCTTTATTTTTAAAGGATTGTTCAAAATTGAGGGAAGAATTATGGGTGGCTTTCAGCGAATTCAGTGAAAAAGCATTTAATAAATTTGTGTCTCCTTTCATGTGCATTTTTACTTAATGTACATATATAGTAGTTTGACATCAAATAGTAAGCTGAGGCTTACTATTTTTTTTAATAAAAATTCAGAAAGTACATAAAAGTATGTACATTTTTAAATAATCTGTTATTCTGGGAAAGAGTCTATTCTTAGGAAATTGTTTGGACCAAAGATATAAAATATAATTAAGTCATCTCATGGACTTAGAAAATTTGAAAGCAGAACATTATTTCAGACTTCAGGAATAATATAAAACAAGGATCTGAAATGTTGTGCTGAAAAAGGGAAGGGGGAGGACAAGAGGGGATGGCAGGAAGTAATCAGGGAGATTACTGGAAGGAATAGAAACCAAGCTGTTAGAAGTGAACAGTTGATTAGTGATAAATATAGTCTGGGGGATTATATGGAGCCTGATGAGAAATCTGGTGTGTCTGAAGCCACATACACTTGATCTCTGACACCTCTTGGTTTCTTAGGAAATGGAGAAAGAAATAAAGAATGTATTTCGTAATGGGAACCAGGATGAAGTTCTGAGTGAAGCATTCCGCTTGACCATTACACGCAAAGATATTCAAACTCTAAACCATCTGAACTGGCTCAATGATGAGGTAATCTTGCATCCATTTTTATATTGAAATAGTAAGTGAATATTAAGTGAAAACTAAATCAAGGCATTAACTCACTGTTTCTCAAAGTGTGGTCCTCAGATGACCTACATCAGAATGAGCTCTCCATTCTCCTGAATAAGTATGAGGCAGTGTGGTGAAGATATGCATTTTAAACATTTCAGGTGATTTTTATATACCTTAAAGTCTGAGAACTGCTGATTTATCTTTTTATGTATTGAAGATTTGAACACTGAGGGAGGGGACGTTCAGTCATTGGTATTCTCACTCCCTGAGGCACCTGCTCTGCAGTGCACATCTTCTAAGCAAATATTTAGTAGCTGACGGTGTTGTAGTATGAAGGAATACTTTGGGATTTCCATATGGGAATCCATTTCTGCTACCCTTTCTATCTCTTCTAATTCTAGGTCACTTAGGTTATTATGAGTGATAAGCTTTCTAAAATAGTGTATGTTTATACATGATATTTTTAAACCAAAATTGAAAAAATTATATTATTAAATATTTGATGTTTTGGGTTAAAAAAAGTTATAGGCCTCAGCTCCCTAGAGTTCTAATTATTTTAAATAGATTAATTACACTATACTCTTTAAACCGATATGTCCTATTCCTAAACCTGTAGAAGCCTTTTTTATTTCAGAAGGATATTTTCACAGCAAAAGAAGAGAACTGGGTTGCGTTTTTTTCCTAAGTACCTGTGTTCTTTCTCAGGCCCTCTAGGAGAATCCCTGCCTGTTTTTAGGTATACTCAAGCTTCACAGCTATGGAGGATTTTTAGATACTTAGTATAATAAGCACTAGATATTCTAAATACCTATATCCTGGTCTTTTACACTTAGGACCGTCCAAATAATAATATTGACTAATATCTGGTGAGCATTTACCTCATGTTAGGCACTATTCTAAATGTTTTATGTGTTCTACTCAAGTAATAGTCATCACAACCCTTGGAGGTAGATACTATAGTTTTATCATCTCCATTTTATAGATGAAGAAACAAGGCATAGAAAGATTAAGAAGCTTGCAAGATCACATGGCTTGTAAGTAGCAGAGCCCAGGATTCAGACCCAAGCATTGAGTGTTATATGTTATGTTGTACTGCCTCAGAATCTTAAATTGGATTGTTTTAGGATTAGATATTTTAGAATTTGAGAGCCATATATCTTGCCCAGCATATTGATTTTTCTCTGGGGCCAGCTGGACTAACCCCATTCTCTTTGCCACTGGTGAGTTTATAAGATATAAATTTCAGAAGTTCATCGCTCCCTGAATAATATCTTTGACCAAGAGTAGTGAGGAAGATAGGTTTGATACTGTCTTGCTTTAAGGAGAAACCACCCTTGCTTCTTTCGGCTCAGAATAGTGACATTAGAACATTGGATCAAATAACAGAAAAAAAAAGAGCTCACCAAATCAAAAGGCAAAATGAAAATCAAGGACAGTCAGACGGTCCTTGAATCAAACACCAAACGCTTATCCACCAATTAAGTGTTTTTGATTTGTAGACATTAATCTCTGGTCTCTTTCCAGTTTTTGCCTGCCACTGCTAAATGGGAAGGGGTCAGTTATTCTACAGAGATTATAGCCCATTTGTTGTAAATTATGTGAAACCTTCTAGGGGGCAGCAGTGAGTAGGATATGAGCTGAGTTCTTGCTATTTTCTGTGGCATTTGCCTCAGTGAGATCCTTACAGAGACAGTGTTCATCAGGACATATTTTCCATTCCCTGGGCCCATCAGAGACTGGGTTTTTAGCAAGCAAAGTTAATGGAAATTACATTATTTAGAAGAGCTGAGGGGAAGGGAAGATTCCATGTCTACTTTATCACGTCGACCCATAACATTTGTAGGGAGTGCTTGTCTTCCTAATTCAGAATAATGTTAACCTTGAAAGCAGGTGCCATTTCCCGTCATTCCATGATGATGGTGAGAACTATTTTAAAAAGCACCCTTTTCAAGGTACTACACTTCTCAGGCTTTCAAAGTTCTTACCCTTGAGAAGCTAACATTCTGATGGGGAATTAATAGATATTCTTAAGTATTCATACTGATTTAAAAATACTTAATTCTGTTTATCAATTGTGAACTCTCAATCTTCTTTTGCAAGTAATTTGTTCTCTCTTTAATCTTATTCTTCTCTCAAATAGATATTTTCAGTAATAACTATTTCTCTTCTTTTTATGTCTCCTGTCAGTGTTATAGGATACATTAAAACTTTCTCCAAAATAAGGTTACTGACACATTATTCTTACCATTTTATAGACAACAAATATAAGATCTTGGAAGTGAAAGGGATCAGATTTAGTCTATAAGGAAAATAAAATCCAGAAGTCCTATGTTTGAGATATGCATAGACAGTCATTAGACTACCCTTTCTCCATTCTCTTTCCTAAAAGAAGAATAGGCCACAATGCCTGTTCATGCAATACGCTTTCAAACATGTCTTCATAAATGGATTTATATATAGGTGAATAGTTAAATTCTGTATAGCTTCAAAGGACTAATGATTGATAGAATTAACATTTTACCTCAATATAAAAAAATGAAACTTCTTGAAAATGGAATGTGGGAACTGACTGCCTTGTAAAGAATACAGAAGGAGGCTGGAAGACTGATAACATCAAGGACATTATAGATGGGGATTTCTATACTGGATCTGGTGATTAATTATTAATAGAAATATATAATTAAGGGAAGGAGGTTAAAGTTAAAGAGAGGGTAAATTAGTTGCAAAAGTAGATTGAAAGCCACAATCAAAAAACAAAAGGCATTTATTTATTTATTTATTTATTTTTTGCTGAGGAAGATTCACCTTGAGCTAACATCCACTGTCAATCTTGTCTTTTTTTGTGGTATGTGAGCCACCACCACAGTGTGGCCACTGAGAGATGAGCGGTGTAGGTCCATGCCCAGGAACCGAACCCACGCCGCCGAAGCGGAGCACACCAAACTTAACCACTAGGCCACCGGGGCTGGCCCAGGAAATATTTTCAAGTGGATGTCAATACTAGAAATTATTTATTAATTCTTGGAGATTGAATTGGATGACTTCTGGAATCCAACTGTCAGATTCTAGGTTAATGATCCTGAGGAGAGGACTGCTTTGGTGGCCTTTATAGTTCTGCTTCTTCGAGGGCCTTAAAGTTGTTTTATAAGGCATCAGGTAAATTTAAAAATACATGGAAATTATTTAGACATACAAGTAAATGGATATGACTTCTGCTTCTGGTCATGATAGAGTAAAATGGATCAGATTTACCCTTTCAACTTAACTAGAAAACTAGACAAAACATGGAACAACAATTTTCAGACATTGGATAACAGCAGTATGGGACAGTAATCCCTAAGAGAAGAGAAATGAAAGAGATGAGCCTATGATTTCCCCAGCTTACGAGGGTGATGCGTTGAGGGCAGAGAGCTGGTAGAACTTAGCAGTGCCTGACAGTCTTGCTGAGTGGAGAAGACAGAGGTCAGAGTTTGGGGAAACCAAACTGGCTAAGATTTATGGGGTAAAATACTGCAGGGGAAGTTGCACAAAGAGAAGGCTCCAGAAGTGTGCAGAGGGGCTCTCGTCAAATCTTTGGCTGAATACTAATTTGTGCATGTATGGGAAGAAACTACCAGAGGCTGGGGAAAGAACCACCAGAAAGAGGGAATCAGAACAAGCCTCAGAGCTAACACAGGTTGCCAAGAATAATTCATGTTTGGACCAGTTATAGAGGAAAAATCACAGGGCAATTGAATAGAGTCCTTAAAAGGGTATTGCCTCACAGGTGGGACCAAACTGGCCCTAGAATAAAGGCTGCTCTGGACCCATGGTAACAAAGCTTAAAAACCAGGCTTGAAAGCTTGAAGCTGATCTGAGTAACTCAACTATATCACAGAACCAAGTCCAACAATATTTAAAGGAATACAACAAATTCTAGTAACAACAAAACCCAATAGTGTGAAATTCACAATGTCCAGCATCCAGTCAGAAATTACCAGGCATGCAAAGTGAAAAGAAAAGGCAACTTATAATAAGGTAAAAAACCAATCATTAGAAATACCCAGAAATGACAAAAATGATAGAATTAGCAGACAAGGATATTAAAACAGATATTGTAAACATATTCCATATGTTCAGGAAGGTGGGAGAAAATGGACATTATGAGGAGAGAAATGGAAGATATAGAAAAAAAAGACCCAAATTGAACTTCAGAATGCAGAGATGCAGAATACAGTAGCTGACATAAAAAAATACATGGGATGGGATTAACAATAGATTAGACTCCACAGAAGAAAAATTAGCAAACTTGAAGATATAGCAATAGAAACCACCCTAATGAAACACAGAAAAAAGGCTGAAGAAAGATGACTAGAGCATCAATGAGCTGTGGGATAATATCAAGTGGTCTAGGCGTGTAATTTGGGGTCCCAGAAGGATAGATGGGGTGGAAGTAGTGTCAGAAAAAATTAAATAATGGTGGAAGATTTCAAAATTTGAAAACTTACACTGCCAGATCCAAGAAATTTAGCATACCCCAAGTAGAAGAAATAAACTACACTAAAATGCATAATAATCAAATTGCTGAAAACCAGTGATAAAAAGAAAAATAATAGGGGCCGGCCCGGTGGCGCAAGCGGTTAAGTGCGCATGCTCTGCTGCGGCAGCCCAGGGTCCGCTGGTTCAGATCCCGGGCGTGCACCGACGCACTGCTTGGCAGGCCATACTGTGGCAGCGCTCCATATAAAGTGGAGGAACGTGGGCACAATGTTAGCCCAGGACCAGTCTTCCTCAGCAAAAACAGAGGAGGATTGGCAGATGTTAGCACAGGGCTGATCTCCTCACCAAAAAATATAATAATAATAATAAAAGCAACCAGAGGAAAAGAGACACATTATATACAGACGAATAAAGAGAAGAATAGCTCTGTCAGAAACCATGTAGATCAGAAGACAGTACTACATCTTTAAAGAACTGAAGGAAAAAAAAATTTGTCAACCTAGATTCTATACCCAGCAAATATATCTTTCAAAAAATAAGGCTATACTTTTTAGACAAACAAGTGCTGAGAGAATTCATCACCAGCAGACCTGTTCTATAAGAAATATTAAAGGACGTTCGTCAGGCAGAAGAAAAATATGAGGTGGAAATTTCAGTCTACACAAAGCAATGAAAATGCTCTCATTTTTTAATATCTCTGAAAGATAATTGGCTATTGAAAGCAGAAATAAAACAACGTACTGTGGGGTTTATAATATGTAGAAGTAAAATTTATGACAATCATAATACAAAGGAAGGGGAGGGAAATGGAAGTACATACTAGTCTAAGAATCTTATGTAATATATGAAGTAGTGTGATGTTATATGGAGATAGACCGTGATAAGTTAAAGACATATATTATAAATCCTAGAGCAACCACTAAATAACAGAAAACAAACAGGTTTAGTTAATAAGCCAATAATGGGGATAAAATGGAATAAAAAAATACTCAATCCAAAGGAAGGCAGAAAAAGAAGAAAAAACATGCCGAGAGCGGATGGGACAAATAGAAGAAAAGAGCAAGATACTAGATTTAAACCCAACTATATCATTAATCATATTAAATGTAAGTGATCTAAGCCAGCACTGTCCTATAGAAATAACATTAGCCACATATGTAATTTAAAATTTTCTAGTCGTCACATTAAAAAAAGTAAAAATAAACAGGTAGAATTAATTTTAATAATCTATTTAACCCAGTATATCCAAAATATATCATTTGGGCTTGTAATAAATATGAAAATTATTAATGAGATATTTTACTTCCTCTTTAAAATGTGGTATGCATTTTACACTTACAGCGCATTTACATTTTCAGCACATTTTGGATTAGGCATATTTCAAGTGCTCAGTAGCCACATTTGGCTAATGGCTACCATACTGGACAGTAGAGATTAAACATCCAGTTAAAAGGCAAGGATTGTCAGATTGAGTGAAAAAGCCATCTACAAGAAGTCCATTTTAAATGTAAAGACACAAATAGGTTAAAAGTAATAGGATGGAAAAAGTATACCGTGCAGACACTAGTCAAAAGAAAGATGAAGTAACTATACTAACATCATACCAAGTAGATTTCAGAGCAAGGAATATTACCAGTGATAAAGAGAGACATTTCATAATGATAGAGGAGTAAGTTCGTCAAGAGGATTTAACAGCCTAGATACATATGCATCTAATAGCAGAAGCTCAAAATATGTGAAGCAAAAACTGATAGAACTGAAATGAGAAATAGACAAATCTATAATTACTGTTGGAAGTTTCAACACTTCTCTCAGTAACCAATAAAGTAGACAAAAAGTCATTAAGGATATAGAAGACTGGAACAGGTAAAGGATCCCATGTGCCCGAATGTTTGTGGGCAAAAAATACTTCCTCTTCTAGACAGCACTACATGCCCTATCCCACATGGAGAAACAGGATGATGAGCATTTCCTGTCTCTTTATTTTCCCTCCAGGACCCTATCTTCCCTGTCATCTCTTACTACTAATTTACGTGGAAGAATCTTAAAAATAGCAAGCAAACATGTCTTTAGTTTTTCTAGTTCTGTTTCACAAATCCGGTTGTTTCCAAAATGGAAAAGCATTGAAGTCCTCGAATACTGTATTTCTAACTTTACTGGCTAGGGAAAGGCCATGCGGAATAGACTCATAGCAAATATGGGGAGTGAGAGAGTGTAAGAGAAATTAAGGTAGAATCTACATGGCAGACTATCACTACACTGAAGACACAGCTAACCAGGCTGACTGATTACCTATTTTGTAAGTTTCATCTTGGAAAGGAATATCATTCAACTATTCAGCATCATAGTAGCCTTGTTTATAACAGAAAGTATTCTTACTTGATTGATAGTGGCAAAGTAAAGCTTTATAAGGGATATACCAAGGTTACCTGATTTTTAGTGCAGAATCAGGATCTGGAATCAGAGCACATAACTCTTTGTCCAGCATTCTCTTTCAGAACACAAATCTTTGATGGAAATGGGGAATTGGTTGTGGTCATAGTTTTCTGATTGTTTCCAAGGAGCAGTTAAATCTAAGTGATGCTCAGTAAACAGAGGCAACAGCTTGCGAGACATTAAGCCCAACTTGATAAACCTAGCACAGGGAATAGGTTTTCCTTAGGGAGTAAAAACTGGTTACGTAAGAAGAGTAAAACTAGACAAAGTGAGATAAATTAGTTAAGTGAATATGATGGGTCTACGATATGCTATGCACTCTTACATGTGGAATAAAATGATCAGAATGGAAGTTTTAGTGTTTCTAACATGACTCATTGGTAAATTCTACATCATTATAGTTTACCTCTTTCAAGTTTCTTAATAGAACTAGTCCTTTTGATAAACCAGGGATTTATGCAGGGTCACAGGGAGGGTAGTAATTATAGTTGTCATAACTCCATAAAAATAAGTGTTGCCTGCCTGTCTTTTCTAAAACTTTAACAGTAATTCCAATAGTTTGTTACTTGAATTTGCATGTGAGAAAAATCCTGAGTCTGTGTTCACAGTGAGGGATGCAATACACAGAGCTTACCTGAAGTCTGCCTTCTTGGCTTCTATAATATTATTAGGTTAGATCTTAGGAGTGAATGACCTTCTCACTCATAGTATTCTATTGCTGCTGCTTGGTTAGTCTTTGGGGCTTTGTGATTAACAAGGATAGATTTAATTTAAAAATCAGAATGGGGAGATCAAGGTGAAAATCTAAAGAGGTAAAATAGGAAAAATGGCTTTTTTTCCCCTTCAAAGTTGTCTTGGTCTCTGCTCAGGGGCACTGTCACACCCAGGACTTTTAGAACATTTTTTTCCTAAATCAATTAGAACAGTTCAGAATGTCAAACTGGGAAGGGTTAAATAAAGTCAAGACTTTACTGTTAGTGAAATCTTACTTCTAAATGCATGAGAAAACAATGGTTTGGCTGGTTTACTGAGGGAGAAGGAAGATACAAATAGCAATGGTCATATATGTCGTTGTGGTAACATACAGGAAAAGGATTGAGTCCTTAGTTTGAAAACTTTGTAGGCTTTTCTTTTCAAGAAAAGTATTTTTTTAGCTTTAGCCTGGCACCTCTTCAAATTAAATCACACAGGAACAAGACGTGATAAACAGCTGTCCCACCCCCAAACAGGACTGCATAGACAATCAGGCGCTCATGGGCAAGGCTGTGAAGGCAGCTCCTTAGGCGTCAGGAGCCACAGCAAGCAGAGGCAAGGATGGGCCCAAAAAGTGGACTGACGCTGGCAGTCGTCCTCAGATGCTGGTATATTGGCAAGACAGACAGTAGGCACAGGGCTGCTTTGCTACTCTTAGCCCCCTATTTCAAAGGAAATTCAAGATCTCCTGGAGCTAAGGGAGTCTTCTGTGCAGAAAGGCTCTCACCATGGGAGGGGAGGGACCCTTGTCTTCACAAAATACAAGCAAATGCCCTGACCATCACTGTTTCTCTTTCATCTTAAGCACTATGATCCCTTCTCTCATTTCTTTTTCCTTCATCTTCAGCCCTTCTCTGAAAGATGACATGTAGGATTCTTTTTGTTTTCTAACTCCTAGCTTGTTTCTTTGGTATGATTGCGTCTTGGCTGAACTATGGCAATTTTCCTCATTTGGACAGAGTAATCGCTGAAAAACTGAGAAGAGAAACTTGTATCTAAATTCTGCTTTAGAGGTCAGATTACATACCCTCAGCTAATGGGAGGGAGCATTGAGGCCACCAAGCTCCCTCCTACTGGGATACAGGGAAATGAAGAAGAAGCCAGATCACTCCTTAGAGCTCATTAACAAGCTGACTTTGGAGGAGGCCGTTTCCCTCTCAGTGGAAAAACCTTGGTTGGAGGCAGAACTAAAGCAATGGAAGAGGGATTCTCAAAACAGATGATGTGGTATCCTGATTGCTAGTTCTCTGTTCCTGTTCAGCTGGGTTTGTCTTTAGCCTTATTGGCCACTCTCTCAAAATAAAAATAAAATAAAATAAAAAAACCAAAGGATTCAGGCTAAGTCCGGCTAAACTTCATTGGTTTCTGGAACTGTTTCCTCCTGAAAAATAGGATAGTCATGTGTAGCATGACACTCAGGGTAATGGTCCTAAAGGTGATACCCTCTGGTGGGCAGCTAGGGGAGATATGTCTCCATGGCTTTCATGTGACTCGCTGTCCTTATTTCTCTGCCTGAGTCCTCCCACCTCTCCCTTGAGTCCTTATTGCCTGTTACAATCTATAACTTGTCTGCCCCATGGAATGTTTGGCTCACAGGTCATCTGCCTGCTCACTTCATCCCTTGGATTGAAGAGTTTAGCCTCATAACATGGCCAATATTGTGGGATGGGTAGAATACCAGAGGAATCTATCCCTTCTTGCTGATTTTCTCTCACTAGAATATAGTGAGAGAATATAGTTTATATCCTATAAATTTGTGCTTCCTGGGCAGATCTTCCTGCATTCTTGGCTGCTACCTTCACAAGCCTAGAAGCATCCTTTAGCACTGTTATCCTCGAGGGCAGAGTTAGATTGAAAATGGAGATTTGAGAAATCTATGATCCTAATTGTGTCTGATCCATTATCATTATTTAAAATAACTAAGCTCCAGTTATCTATTGGGCATCACACTAGGCAGAGAATGAGCCACAACCCAAGTCCTCTGGGCCTGCTAGGCCTGTTGCTCAGTCTTCAGAGATGCAGGCAGAACAGTGTCTTTCTTCAGTCCTAGCTTTGCTCACCCCCCACCCTCCCAGAGCTCTGCCTCATGGCGAGTGTGGTTTCCCTGCAGCTGCCTAGGCATCCTCATCTATAGGCCCTTTCTTTAGTCGAGACCATGCTCCGGTGTGTTCCTGGCAGTGTTCCCTGCTGCCTACCCAGTATGTAGTTGCCTACTGTTGGGCAGTAGCTCACTGCTCTGGCATGCTAGTGTGTAAATATTTGTCAAAGGACGGGGGCGTTTTCCCATTCCCCAAAAAGCATTCTGAAAAATGTGCCTGTTTTCTTAGTCATATTTCCAAGCTCTGGATCAGTTAGCCCATTCATTCCTTGCAGTTGACAGACACTGGCCTGGCCTCATAAAGCTGGCGACATAAAGTAAGTATGCAGTAACTTCCGGCACAGTAACTTTCAAGCTTTAGTACCAAGGAGTCCTGGACCTAAAGGAACCCTAGAGGACATAGTCACTATTAGAGAATATATTGTTTCATTAACAGAAATAATCACATTGCTCCCATATCCAGCATTTTAATTTCTTTCACTCATACTTGATATTGAAGGTGTACATGGAATCAGCAAAAATGGGAAAGGTAACCATATAGATTATGGGGGAGAACTTTGTTCTTCATGTTTGTGACTTTACTTCCAGGTCTCATGTAATGTTGGTTTTTATACTACATCCATGTCTGCCTCTGTAAAGGTGACATTGCTGAGCTACTGTCAGTTTAGAGGTATTTCCCAGTACAATTGATTATCCTGTCACTCAGTTCTACTTGAGACCAAAACAATTCCCCTCTGCAAGATGATTATTAGGCTGAAAAGGCAGTCTATAGTCATGGAGCAGAACTTTCCTTTTTTTTTTTTTTTTGTAAGGAAGATCAGCCCTCAGCTAACATCCGTGCCAGTCCTCCTCTTTTTGCCGAGGAAGACTGGCCCTGGGCTAACATCCGTGCCCATCTTCCTCCACTTTATATGGGACGTGGCCACAGCATGGCTTGACAAGTGGTGCGTCGGTGCGCGCCCGGCATCCGAACCTGCGATCCCCGGGCCGCTGCAGCGGAGAGCGCGCACTTAACTGCTTGTGCCACCGGGCCAGCCCAGAGCTTTCTATCTTTGTGCAAAACCCAGTGACCCACTTAAAAGGATTGAACTGTTGATCTTAGCTCTATTAACACTAGGCTCTAACTGAGCTCAGGATTTATTTAAATTGCACACACAGTCCCAATAGGTAAAGTAACTGCTAATGTGCCTTATTAAACCGCTTGCCTCCTTCCTTTCCTTTTCTCTAAGTCTCACCTTCTAGCACCCCTTTCTCCTCATTCTCCAGTTTTTTGAACTGATCCTCAGTCTTCTACAAGTATGGCCTGCATCTGCCTGTTTTCACTGTTTATATCCACCTCAGCCTTCCTCCCTTCTAGTCAGAATTTGATATAGGGACATGAGACTGTTGGGTGTTGAAGTCTTAATTGAATTGATTAGGAAACAATAACATATGCTGAGTAATACAGCAACTGCTTTTCCTCCACACAACACAACTCTCTTTTGAAAGGCTGAGTATCTATTTTAATACATATAATTTCTTCCCACAGATCATCAATTTCTACATGAATATGCTGATGGAGCGTAGTAAAGAGAAGGGATTGCCAAGTGTGCATGCATTTAATACCTTTTTTTTCACTAAGTTAAAAACGGCTGGTTATCAGGCAGTGAAACGTTGGACAAAGAAAGTGGATGTATTTTCTGTTGACATTCTTTTGGTGCCCATTCACCTGGGAGTGCACTGGTGTCTTGCAGTGAGTACCTCTTATTTTTGATAAAATTGAAAAGAAATCTATATAATTATAAAATACAGAGAGAGTAGTGAGTAGTAGTTCTACATTTTCATTGGATGATTAAGAGAAAAAGTAGTGTTTAGTTGGCTAAAAATTGGGAGATCAATGAACTTCCTGTCAAGAGTGGGAGATACTTAGACTTTGAAGAAAGTAGTGGAATTTCCTTTCCTGGAAATATTTAAAAGGGAATTATAAGTCTAAGCAACCTCAAGGCAATGCATGGGGAAGAAAAGTGATTTCTTAATGATGCTGCCAGCTCAGATTCTGTGATTATTATTTTCTTCCTAATCATGACTTGCCTTGCATACTTAGTAATTTAATATTTTTTATGACTCTGAGAACATGGATATGTTAGCTTAATGTATTAATAAAAGTTATTTCACAGTCTGTCTTGAATTACATTTGAAAAGCATAAAGCCAAAAGGAAATTCTCCAGGTAAAGAAACAAAACCCAGAATCCTTTACCATCATTTTGAAACTGTGTGGAAATGATCTCACTCAACTTACATTCTCTGAAGAGTATGTTGTGTCTTCCCTGTTGCCCACGTTACAGATGGAGAACCTGAATACTAGAAAAAGGTTTCAGGGCAATTAATGGGGCCACCAGTTGATCAGCCCCCACCATAGTTCTATGTGAATAATCCCCTTGTTCTTCTTTCTTCTGCAGATTTTGCCCGGTATAACGCAAAGTATCAATCAGACTTGTAATGATTTCACAGGAAATCTAGCAAAGGCTTCCAAGTTCCAGGAAAGGGAAAAGCTGAGAAACCAGTTTTCTTCACTTTGTAAACACACAGATTTTTTTATTTCTAGGTTGTGGACTTTAGAAAGAAGAATATTACCTATTACGACTCTATGGGTGGGATAAACAATGAAGCCTGCAGGATCCTCTTGTAAGTAGGGAGTTGACAACAGCAGAGTTTTTTTATTGGGTAGATATTGTGTTTTTCCAGCTGTTGAACTCAGTTCTTTGATACCTTCAATGGGGTGATTAATAAAGGAAATCTTCATATTAAGTAAGAATGGATATTCTACAGCTAAGTAAGTGAAGTTTAATAATAATATAAAAATACCAAAAATATACCCTCGTGGGGATGGTTACTGTCCCAGTGCACTAAAATATAGAGTGGATATATACATTCAGATATAGAAACTACTTAGAAATCATCTAATCCAACATCCTGATTTTTTCAGATGAACAAACCAAGACCCATAGAGGTGACTTGGATTTGCTCAGGTCCTTCTAGTTAGCGGCTCAACTGGGAACCAGAATGCAAATCTCTTTATACCCTATCTGTTTCTCTTTCCAAAATGCCTGTTCCTCACTGTACCACTCTGGTGGCCAGGAGGCAGGTTACAGAATGGTGAGCAGTTTGCACTTAAGAAGAGTGCTCTATTTGAGGTATGCACTCAACAAATTGTTGGTTTAGATTGAATTTTCACACAGGAGAAGCAAGACTAAAAATAGTCAGTACCTTGATATTGCTAAAGAAACATTATTCTTCCATTAGATTGAGTTTGAAAGTACCACATGTATAACCAAGGAAAAGAATCAAAACTCGTTCCTCAGGAGGAACCATAGGTAGATGGAACCTGGGTATCAGAGGCAGAGATCATGTTTCTCTTGGGTTGACAGTGGGGCATGAACTGTTGGAGCTCCAGAGCAAGCTTATCAGTCTAAAGATTCCCTGCCCTGCGTTATATGCTGTTTTCCTCAGAAGTGCAGATGAAGACTCTTCCTAAGGATCCTCAGCCCCATTCTTATGGTGACAGCTGTCATCAGTGTTCCCCACAGCTCAGTTCTTTCTCTCCCAATACCTTTAGGCAATACTTAAAGCAAGAAAGCATTGACAAGAAAAGGAAAGAGTTTGACACCAATGGCTGGCAGCTCTTCAGCAAGAAAAGCCAGGTACATTTCATCTTAATGAGGTGGAAATCCTGAGATTAGGGTATTTGAGAAGGAAAGAATTTTACTGCTTGATTCCCAGGGACCTTGTTTAGGGTCTAGCCTGACTTCAGCTTGGTTGTTTGCTTCCTCGGGGAAGATAGAGTAAGCTCTCTGTGGGAAAACTAGTAATGTGTTTCTTATGTAGAACTAGGTTTTCTAAATGCCCAGCTATTTTGCTCAGCTTTTCACTCATGTGGGAAATGTTTGCTGATTGATTAGCTCTTGTGGGAGGGACCACTTTTTACATCCTTAGGTGCCACAGAAGTCTAAGATAGTCTCCTGTGTGGTTAACACAAAGTATACAGGCCTAACTGAGATGCCATATTTTTTTCTCTGAATCTCTGTTGCTCTGAGTGGGGGACCAGGGTCATCTCTTCAAAATTCAGGGAAACCTATAAAATTTATATGCTTTGGTTCTTATTTATAATCTAATAAAAAGAAAGGAAGCTTGCAAGCATGTTACCTTTTTGCTGTTTTTGGTCTTTCAGGAAATTCCACAGCAGATGAATGGGAGTGACTGTGGCATGTTTGCCTGCAAATATGCTGACTGTATTACCAAAGACAGACCAATCAACTTCACACAGGTGAGCTGAGCCTTCTGGAGGGAGCTCCCTGACCACCCTGTCATCAAGCTACCTGATAGACGGTTTTGTCTCCACTTGCTCTGCTTAGGGGCCTCTGCTTCAGCCTGTAGCCCATAACAGTGGTGGTTACTGCCCATGGCACATCACAAAAAAATGGATAGTGGTAGGCCATATGGTTACCTGGGTTACCATATATCTCATACTATAGTCAAGGAATCCTAATCAATAGCAGGGCCTTTTCTGCCTCTCCCCCACCTACCTCAAATCCTATTAGAAACAAAGAACTGGGACCAGAGCAGGTTTTCTTCAGTTTCCCTTTATTTGGTTAACAAATAGTCAGGTTTTGGAACAGGCCACACCTTGATCTCTTGGTGTAATTTGTTGTGTTGCCCTCCTCCCCTGCCCCTCACTTGATACAGCTAATCCGTCTTCTCTTAGTTTGTGATTGTTCATTTCTGACCATGTGGTCCTTCAGAGACTGAAGTGGATTGAGACTAGAGATTATGGTTTATTCCATGTCTTCCATTTAACTCTTGACTTCTGTTTAAATTAATGACTTTATCAGATTTTTCCTCCATAGCCATTGGGTGGAGCTGATTCTTGCAATTCCCATAACTCTTCCCCTAAAAAGTGACTTTTTGATTTTCATGTCTCACATCTCATATTCTCTTAAAAGTTCAACATACAGAACTTGGTAGACCCCACTCTCAAATTCTTAGAAACTTTTTGGGTATAGCCTGGGGACTCCTGGTAATACCCAATAAAACTTCAAAGCCTACAACAATGGAAAATAGCAATAGAGATAGCAATAGAAAAAAGCAATAGAAAGAAAAAAAATCACATGTAATCAAGAATGAGCACTTTGAGGGGGCCGGCCCCGTGGCTTTGGCGGTTAAGTGCGCACACTCCGCTACTGGCGGCCTGGGATCAGATCCCGGGAGCGCACCGACACACCGCTTGTCCAGCCATGCTGAGGCGGCGTCCCACATACAGCAGCTGGCAGGATGTGCAACTGCGACGTACAACTATCTACTGGGGCTTTGGGGAGGAAAAGGGGGAAAAAGAGGAGGATTGGCAATAGATGTTAGCTTAGGGCTGGTCTTCCTAGCAAAAAGAGGAGGATTGGCGTGGGTATTAGCTCAGGGCTGATCTTCCTTAAAAAAACAAACAAAGAATGAGAACTTTGAAAGACCAGAAATGCAACTGAGACTATTTTAGTTGAAAACCTCGAGAAGGTAAGGAGTATTGGGTCTGGCTAAAAGAAATGAAAATTAAGGGTGTCTCTCTGTCCCTACAGCAACACATGCCATACTTCCGGAAGCGGATGGTCTGGGAGATCCTCCACCGAAAGCTCTTGTGAAGACTGTCTCCGTTAGCAGACATTGACCTTGTGGGGGACCAGCTCTTTGTTGTCTACAGCCAGAGACCTTGGAAACAGCTGCTCCCAACCCTCTGTTCTTGTAAAGCCCTTGATTCTGGACCAGGCCCTGGCGAGATGCATTCACAAGCACATCTGCCTTTCCTTTTGTATCTCAGATACTATTTTTGCAAAGAAACTTTGGTGCTGTGAAAGGGGTGAGGGACATCCCTAAGCTGAAGAGAAAGACTGCTTTTCACTTCTTCAGTTCTGCCATCTTGTTTTCAAAGGGCTCCAGCCTCACTCAGTCCTTAACTAAGGGGCTGAGAGAAGCTTGGAAAGACTCTTGGTTTCATATAAACTCTTGTTGATAGGCCTTACTAAGAGGTAGGAAAGGGCATGGGCAAAAAGGTAGGGATGAAAACCACCAGCATATACACGCACACATACATGCACACAGAATTTCCAAGGCATGCTGTCAGGAAAGTGACTGTAAACTGGACTTTGGGGTACATGCATTAAGTCCCTCCTCCAGGACTGTTCTTATTTATATGCCCCTTTGTGAAATCCGTCTGCTCTGTATAAGGCTGTTTTATGATCTGTAGCTTCCTCCCATCCTGAGACACAACACATGAGCCCTGGGTGGACCCCAAAGTCCCAGGCAGTCCTTTCCTTAAAAGCAGGAGTTTGCATGTGCTCACAACACATGATATGGGAAGACCCACCCGGAGCGGTTTAGTGGAGCAACAAGGCACCACTTTGACTGCCGCCTACTTCTGACCAAGACGAAGAAGGACCTCAGTCTTTAGCATAAAATTCCAGCATTGGATGAGTGCAGGTCTAGTTTGGTCTGTGGCTAGTTAGTTTAAATATGTTTCTAACCACAGAGAATTTAATATATATATATTTCACAGGGATATGATTTTTTTTAAAAGGCTGAATGTGTTCAGCATTTTAGCCTGTAGATTTATTTCCATTTTCCAAATTTAGCTCTAGCACGCACAGATCCCAGCCTCTATGTGTAGGGTGTTTGTGGACTTCCTAACAGAATATTTTGAGGCCTGGATGAACTTTGGCTTAGGGGGTAGAGGTTACAGAGGAAGATGAGATTTTCAACTGGAAAACAGGTGGAATTTGGACTGAGCAACTTGAGATTAAAAAACTCCTATTCCTTTTGTTCTTTCTAGCATCTTCCCCACCCTCTGAGTGCTCCTCAGGCTAAATAGTGACATGATCCAATGCCAGTGTCCTTTTGTACTTAAGTTCCAAAATAGGAACGTTTTATACTTTTTTCTGTATTGTAATAGGTAGTTTTGTATGAATCTTTTCTCCTCTTCCCATGTACCCCATCCTTTACAGCATTGTGCTTTCTCCCTGGGCTTATTTGAAAATTTTACTCTGTTTTATACCAAGCTTGTTTAGTACATTTTTCTATGTTTTACCACAGGTTACAATTTGAAAAGAAAACTATTTTTTTTAAATATTCCATTGTTAACTGAATGTTACTGTCTCCACTCCAGCAACTAGAGGTCCTACCTTTTCATAACTGCCTGCCTTCTGGGGGAAGACCACCTTTTGTTTGTTTTCTTTTTTTCTTTTTTTCTTTCTTTCTTTTTTTTTTTTTTTTTTTTTTATGTTTTCTATAGGAAATAAATAGCTTTCTATATATGAGTTGCTGGGACCTTTCACATTCTCTTTAGAAAGCTATGGCATGCAGGCTCATTGTAGGACTCCTGAACATTGATTCTTGGTACTTAATGTATTTAAGTGACAACTTGAAAGGTGGCAGTATGGTATAGATTTGGACTATGAATCAAAAGACCTGAGTTTTTCAGGCCCTCTTGCTGTTGTCTGGGGGACTCAGAACAAGATAGTTCTCTGTATTTATTGTTTGTCCATTTAGGTAACATCTGTCTTACCTTCCTCACAGACTTTTTGTACAGACCAAAGCAACAAATATTTATTGCCATGTATAGCAGAAAATGAAACATGCAACAAAAGCACTTTGAAAAATACATAAGGAATTGTTGAGCCTGTCTGAATTTGACCCCCCTTTCTGACCAATGCAGTTTTGTACAAGGTGGAGTTAGTGATCCTGAGACCACCCTACATGGGTGGCCCAAGCTGAGACATAGGTTGTGGCCCAGGGTGGCTCAATGGGAACCAAATATAGACTTATATAGTGGGCCATTCTTTCCAGAGGGCTAGCCAACAAGATGAGGACTAGCATCTGGAAAATTACTTTCTCCTTCATTTAAGGGTAGGCTTTGATGATGGGGTGGGGGGAGATGTTCCTACATTCCAGGGCCAAGGGCATGTTGCCAGTATCTTGTTTAACCTGCTTTAAACTAAAGCCTGTTGGTTTCCTTTTCTTCTGTCTTCCCTTCTCTCCTGTGCTCAGTGCTCATAATCACCTACCTCTCCGAAAAAAGGAACTCTCGAGGGATGATAAGCTGTAGATGCCAGATATAGAGCCTTCAACAGAAACCACGGTCCCAGAAATCACTCCTGGACCCTGTACAGAGGAAGTCAAATAGGACATTCCTGCCCATTTGAGAATACGTGTTCTGAAGCACAGAAGCTAGTTCCATCCCATTTGTCACCTGGCACCCACTGTTGCTCCCAGGAGTCCTCCTCTCCCTCAGAATGCTCTGCAGCTGTGGAGAGTGCTTCTTTTTCAGGAGATTCAGAGAAGCAGGGAGTCGAAGGGAAGACCCACTGTTGCTCCTGGGAGTCCGTTTAGGGTTGACTCTAAGAGTACTTTTCCCTAGCTGGCCTGGAGACTTTGTGTAAATTGACTCCTCTCTATATGAGGTGCTTCATACTTCTGTGTGATATCAACTTCTCTCTTCTTTAGCCCCTGTAACTGGGGTAGCGTCTTCTACTCACTGCCCCTAGCAAAGTTAGCCCCAAGTTTTAGTGTCCTGGGGTAGAAACAGGTAAGCTGGAGAAGCACTGCCAGCAACCCCATCCCATGATCTGTCCATCACCACCTGGTTTTACATGGCCCGTAAGTAGCTCTAGTGGGTAGAGAGGAAGAGGGTTCATGTAAGAGCCCCAATGTTTTTCATATTTCAGCCTCTGGTCCTTCTGTGCCATCCCTCCAGCTCTCAAACGTCTTGCCAAAGTAAGACAGATGACTGACACTCGGGTTCTGTCTTCTCCCTTGCTTCACCTGAAGGGGCCCAGCTGAGGTGGAATGGTGCTTTCACCCTGGGAGTTCACATACCCAAGAGAGTCAGAAAAGGAGGCATAAAGCTATCAGCCCTGTTGTTGACTCAAACAGGCTACGTGCTGAGCTCCTGGGAAAGTTGCCATATTTCCCTGCCCAGGGGCACTGTATCCACAGCGTCAAATTCATCCTAAAATGTTGGAAGGGACAAGTAAGGCTTGGACCAGCATCCTTCCTTATACTCCAGGCCTTATTTCACCTGTGCCGAATCCTAACATCTGTCTGTTAAGAGCCCGTAACCACCATTCCCAGCTTTGGTGGTGGGGAGGGACATAAGGGTATGTGGGGTCCTGCTGGTTACCCACTAAGATAAGGGAGAACTTACACATGCATCCCCTGTGGGAGAGAAAAGAGAAACTAGGAGACTGAACTAGAAGATAAGCCTTGAGGAAATACTAGTGCAGGCTGCCTCTCCAGCCTGTCAGGGACAGGTTGGGGATAATTCCAATTGTGAGTAGTTGGGCCGACCAGATGTCCAGGGTCTTATCAAAGTCTGAGATTCTGAAATGTTATTTAGGGTCATAATGCTGCTTAGAGTAGAAATCAGTCAAGGTAGAGATTCAAAGTTAAAGTTTAAAGGCCTGTGTTAACTTGCTGGAGTTAAGGCCCAGGTCAGAGTCTTATCCTAATGGGACAGATCGTAGCTATAGACTTCTCCATTCTAAGCTGAGGAGTAGCCGTCAACTGCTTGATGCAGAACACAAGTCCCGGGAAGGGAAAGCGTATGGGAGAGACGCACAAGGAGCCCAGAGTCTTCAGTTGGCCGGCCGTGCAACCCCCATTCAATTTTCTCTTTTATTCCTTTCACAAATACCTACAGAGCACACACACCTAAATCCTGCCTCCATGAAGCCTTCCCTGATCACATATAACATCTCATATCTGGACATCGGCAGCCTTTGTAATCAGAAAATATTATAACTCCACGTGGTATTTGTATTGTAATCTGTCTTATATCAGCAATGGACTGAGACATGTCACCACTTAGGGCAAGTGAATGATTTGGTGCTTTTTTTTCAAACCAGGAGTGCAAGCTGCTTCTCTCCGGCCTGCCAGTGGAGAAAGGGTACCTCTATAAACGTTTATTTAGAAAGACAGCATGTGGGAGTTGGGAAAAGAGGGGCTACTCATGACTAGTGAGGCTGCACCTCCTTTGTGGTCCCAAACTTTCGTCTCTGGTCCCAAACCTCATGCCCCACTCTGCCCTTAACAAAAACACCTTCCTCAGCAGTTGAGCATGCCCTTCAGGGGGCTCAGTCTATCCCAGGGAACTAATCAAAGTATATTTTTTCCTAACCACACATCTTTCTATTAAATACAGTTTTCTCCATCCTTTTTATTTCCGGTGATATTGTACATCCCTTATAGACTGAAGCTGTGGGTCCCTTTCTGCCTGCCTTGTCCTTTAGATGGACTGTTATACATGCTGCCTGTGTCTTGTCTGTTAGCCCAGAGCTAAGTTCCTGGAGGGCACTTGCCTCATCTGATACTTCTGGGGAGCCCCTTATGCTAAGTGTTTAATAAACATGTGTTTAAGCCCTGGGCTTGAGGGCCCTGAAGGGTGGAGTGAAGAGATGGTTTGACCAAGGAAATAAAAGCCACCTGTTCACCAGGACCTTAGAGTCTAATTTGGGAGGCCGGGCAGACACCAAGCAATGGACCTTATCAAGAAAGCCAGCTCGTGGGCGCATGGTCCAGTTTGAAGCTGGATATGGATGATGGAGGGGAAGAGGTAGAGATAGGTCAAGGATGATGTTGCCTTTATCTGTCTACCTATGTGTGACTCTACTTTTTAAGTTGATTTATTTAAAATAAATTCTGTGGATTTTGCTTTCTTGTTTTGACTGGAAACTCCCTGGTAAAAAGCACTCGATGGTGTTTGTCTCTCTAAGACTGTCTCTCTGTCTCTCTGACTGTTTGTTCTGTCTCTGTCTGTGTCTATGTCTCCTGATCCAAACTGGACCAGTGATTGGATTCTCAGTGTGGTCTGGATTCCTGAGTCCACCCCTTAACCAGGAGTCTGAATAATGTTCATTCATTTATTTCATTCCACATACCTGGAATTGAAGCCTGGAACTCAAACAACATGTAAATCCGTGGCTCCCTGGCACTTTTTAAAACCAGACCTGTCTGTAGAGCCGGCCAGAGAGCGCTCCTGAGCCAAACACACCAGTCAGGACTTCCAACCCACCCTACTAACAGCACCCCTTGTCTCCTCACCCATCACTGTCTAAGAAGTGCTCCCACACTTACCTGTAAAGCTCACACTCCAAAGAATAAAACATAAGAAAACACCAACTTCTCAAAAATCTCCCACTGTGTTGATGAAACGGTTTTATCTGTGTTGAGTTAGAAGAGCCCCTTGTAGCCTCCAGGACATTCTTGAGTTCTAACGTTTTCCTAGACATGGTTAAGATTTTTCAGCCATTTGAAAATGGTTGGAATGAGGAGGGAAGCCTTCGAGCCACTCTTATTTTCTGGTTCCTGAATGTGGTTAAAGATAGCTGACGATTGCCTGGGGCTATCACTGAATGGGGAGAAGATTCCCTCAAAGTGGAGACCTGGACTTGATCATGAGTCAGAGTCAACCTCTATCTCCCCCTGGGGATAACTACTTCCTGGGTGCCTCCTTTGGTCTTGGGTATTGCAGAAAGTTACAAAGGGAAGGGGGATAGGGCTCGTGTTCCTTAAGGAATTCGTGTTCCAGACACTTCTTGAACCCCAGAAAAAATGTTTTGCTCTCTTGTATACCTGTGCTCCATCTCCCATCAGCCCATCACCAGCCTACAGTGGCCTACGAGGCCCTCCGCAAGCCACCCTCCACCTCTCCAACAGCATTGCCCACCACTCTGCCCTGGCTCACTAGCCTCAGCTGCACAGGCCTCCTCCGTGTTGGTCTAACAAAGCAAGCTTGCTTCCACCTCACAGTTCTATAGTCATGCATCACTTAACGACGGGGATACGTTCTGAGAAATGTATCAGTAGGCAATTTTGTCATTGTATGAACATCATAGGTGTACTTCACAAACCTACATGGTGTCGCCTACTACACACCTAGGCTATATATACTAATCTTATGGGACCACCATTTTATATGTGGTCTGCTGTTGACCAAAATGTTGTTAAGCAGTGCATGACTGTACTTGCTGCTTTCTATGTCTGGAGGGCTTTTCCCCAGATATCCTCCTGGCTCACTCCCTCACTTCCTCCAGCTGTGGTGCAGTGTCATCTTCACACCCCAATTCTTATACTTCCTAGCTCCCTGACTTTCATTTGTTCTCCATAGCACTTAACATGTGACTATCTTATTTAATCATTTGTATTCTCTGCCTCTCATTGAAATGTCTGTTCTGTTCGTTCTGCATCCCAAGTGCCTAGAACAGTCGAAGGAAAGAACTGTTGAAGGAGCGAATGAATTACTCTTATTCAGTATCTCTGACGGTGCTTCCCTTCCATTTTGATAACCTCCACCCTATTCAAGTCCTCACCTCCTCTCTGGTCTCTGGCCTCAAATGCATCATCCACTTAGCAGTTAGAGCTATCTTCTTCCAAGAATATTCACAATAAGAGTAAGCATTTATTGAGGCCCTGGCCCCAGCCTTATGTACCAAACACTTTATACACATTACCTCATTTAATCCTCACAAGTATGGTGTAGTTACTATTATTGTCCCCATTTCTCAGATGAGAACACGAGGAGCGTAGAGATTGAATAACTTGCGTAAAGCCTCACAGATTGTCAGTGATAGAAACAGGGACTCCAAGCCAAGAGCATGTGTCTCCAAACCCTGAATAGCCTTGTGATCTATGGCTTCACCCAGACAGCACTGTTTCATCTCAGCAGGCGAGCGCCTGACCCAGACGTCATGGGGGCTCCACCACTGGGAAACCAAAGACGAGAACCTCCGATGAGGTCTGCAAAGTCCAGTCCTCCCTGTTTTCTCTAGGGCAGGGTCAAGTTTCTTATTTGTCTCCTCACCTTAGTTTGGAGGGTCAAGGGGAATGGCAGGGTCCCTCTGCCTTTGGGTTCATTACCTCTTGGCTTCTCCAGAAAGGGGTACCACGGCATTCCCTTCACCCCTTCCATGACAACCCTTCCCCAGCTGTCCCTTTTCTTTTTGCCTCCCACTCTCATCCCCAACTCTAGGCTGCCCACATTAGCAAAACTTCCTCTGAGGCCTCTGGTTCTAACCCAGAAAGGGGAGGCTAAGGCTTGGGAGTGGTAAGCAGGGAGACACCAAACAGATCCAGCTCATCCCCACAGGGTCTCAGGAATCAAGAGTGTGTGTGTGTCGGGGGTGGGGACATCTGGAGACATTTCTGGTGCCCCACAGTGTTCCATTTTATCTTTTCACTTCTGTGTCTCGTGCTCTGTCCCCTCAGTATGGAGTTTCCTCTGCCATTCCTACTGGTTTGGGAATCTCAGGAATGCACAGCCCTGTGCCCTCCTGCTCTCCCCTCCCACCTCCTCACACAGAGTCCCTGTAGAGGTGGAACTCAGTTCAAGCTAGAGGCCAAGGGGGGAGGGGCCGCTCTCTTCCTGGAGAAGAAAGGCAACACACACTCTCAGCCTTTCCTCCCACCCGCGCTCTCCGATTTCTTGCCCAAAATCAGCCTGCCACTTTCAGCTTCCTCTTCAACAGATGGCCTTTCCCACCCTCACCCCTCACTGGGGGCCTCTCTTGATGGTAATTACTCCTAATTGTTTTCCCTTGGCTCATGAAGCCTTTCCTTGCCTGCCCTGAGCCAACAGTTCTCCTGTGTCTGCTCAGAAAATGGACTAAACTCAGACCAGAGGCAAGCCCCTTTGGGCCTCAAAACCCAGGCTTTCTAGATTTAGTTCCGAGGACAGCTTTGACCAGGGATAAGCTTTAAGGGAAGGCTCCCACTTGGACTCTCACAAGGTGAATTGTAGCAGGGAATAGTGACGAAACTTCAGGAGCCACCCAGCAGCAAGGCGCCTGAGGAACCTGAGCATTTCCTTCCCTGAAGATCTCAGCACCAGAGAAGAGCTATTGGGTCTGGCCTGGGGAACAGGACTCCTGAATGGGGTCTCCGAGCCCCACGGCTCTGGCCTTGGTCATGTGGAGCTGTCTATCTCATCAGCCAAGCCCTCTCCCCACCAGAGGACCAGCCCCCACCCCCAAACCTCCAGCCCCATGATCTTTCTTCTGCTCTGGCCGGTGGGGTGAGGTGGCCTTTTGTCAGAGCTTGAGACCATCACAACCACACACACACACACACATGCACACACGTACACAGCGGCTTTGTGTTGCTCCCTCCTTGTGCCCCCAGCTTCTGGATCAACAATATGGTAACTAGTGTTGGGGCTGGAGAAGGGGGATGGGGGGGGGGACCATGGTAGTGAGGGGGGTGAGAAGAGCTTGGATGGGAGTGGAGGTGCACCCACTGTTCCTTTTTCCCTCAGAAGGGCTGCTGACCCTGATTCATTCTAACCCCAGAGGAAGGTCCTTAGTGGTCTAGAGCTCTTGAGAATCCTATATACCCCTTGGAAAAGGATTTTGGGGTGTTAGAGAGAAGACATAGAAATGTTTTATTCATTTATTCATTCATTCAGCGAATACTTACTAAGTGCTTCCTATACGCCAGGCCTCTGTGTTAGGTGCTGGAAATGTCCTCTATCTCCCGGTCCAAGCACATAACGCTTTGCTTCAGCTTCAGCCTGAAACGTTTGTCCCCAGGGCCCTGTTCCATGGCATCCCCATCAGCCTGCGCCTCATCCCTTCCCACCCATCTCTTCAGATGCTACCTTGCACAGCTGCAGAGCACCTTTTCTAGTGAGCAAAGAAAACCTTGCAAGAAAGGGCTTAAGGGATAGACATGAGGATGGAGAAAAGGCCAGTTTCACCCAACCCCAGACCTCCAGGGAGTCTCGAAGACATGCTCTAAATGGTCTGGGCTAAGAGATTTCCTTTAGATTCAGGGATAACATGGCTACACCTTCTAAACCTGGTTCTCTCCTTCCCTCTTTCCCATGTTTGGACCAAGGAGTCGGATCAGGTTTTTATCAGAATGTCTACTGGGATCTAAGAGTCTTTATTTGTTTATTCATTCCCTCCTTTACCCATCTTTCCATTTACCTCCTTTCCATCTTTCCTCCTTTACCATCCATCCATTCAACCATTCACTCTCATTCTTTTAGGACCTACTCTATGCCAGACACTGGGGAGAGAAGGATGAATATGACATGGTCGTTGGTCTCTGTGGGCCTATTCTTTGGTTCTCAGGGTATCTCTGTCAACCTCAGCTGCTTGCTCAGAACTCAGACTTCAACAGAGGAGGTTCCCCAGTGGGTATCTCAAAGTCCTGAACCAGAGGCCACTGATAATCAGGGACAGCCAGGGGAATGGAGGCCAGGCTAGTGGTTGGAGGGATGAAGAAGGCACGCAGCCAGGCCACTGAGCCCATCACTGTGGTTTGGCTCCTTTGGTGAAAAAATAGCAAGTTTGGACAAGTGTCTCCCTGTGTCCTGAGCTCTGGGTTGCTCCCAGACAGGAGTCGCTCCATTAAACAAACCACAGCCAAGGGCAACAGGGGCCCAGAGAGGACTAGAAGGGCGGGTGGGAACAGGGGGCTCAGGACAGGACTTGAGCCAAGCCTGTCCATCAAGGCACAATGGCGCAAGTGAGGCCTGCTGGCTGGGTTGGAGGTATGAGCGTGCATCGCGGGAGCTGCAGGTGAGGCAGGGGAAAGAGAAGCCACGCTCAGACTCACAGACGAGGAGAAAACAGACATGCATAGTACAAAACTCAGACAGCCACACAGGCAAATAGTGTCAGCTCTCTAGAATCTGTTTTAGGACATTAACCGAATATTCTTCCCCCAAAGTACCCAGATGGGGAACAGGAGGTTGACAACAGGGTTGAGAAAAGAAGATTACAACAGAGCACCGGAGGGTGTGTGTATGTGTGTGTGTGTGTGTGTGTGTGTGTGCAACTATTCATATATGAATGTGGATCTGTGTAATTTCTTTTCTTCTGTGTCTTCTACTTCATTCTAAAATCAGAAGGACTCTGAGTGGTTTGGGCTTCTCTGGGCCTCTCCTCCTCTTTCCACATGTGGCTGAGGGCGAGTTAATGGGACCTGCACACACAGAGGCTCACACAGCCTTGGAGACAGAGGCCCATTCATACCAGGACACTGTGGCACCTCTCTCCCAGGCTGGCCTGCCGTCCTGGTCCTGTAGCACCAACACGCGCAAGTGAGAGACGTGCACCTTTGCACATGCAACCTTGCTCTCCAGCACACACACACAAAGCCACACTCAGGCTCTGTTAACCCTTCACCACCATGTGCAGGGGGCTCTGGTCTCTGGCTTTGCCCTTCTCAACCCCTTTTATCCAACCCTGGACTCACCTGAGCTAACCTTTGAACAACCTCCTTGGAACCCCAGGGAGCCCACCACTGGCTCGCAAAGCCTCCCAGTACCTGAGAGAGGAAGGGAACACTATCTCAGCCAAAGAACAGGGTGGAGGCATTTCCTTCCACTAGAGGAAGAGAGAAGACTGTTGAAGTCTGGGTTCAAGTCACAGCTATGTCATCTGAAAGCTGTGAGTCCTCAGACAGATTACTTACCCCCTCCGGGCTTCAGTCTCTGAACTGTGAGATGAGTAGAGGTAAACATGAGGTCCATAGACAAACCTATGAAATTGTATGCAAAATATGTAGAATTCTACATTTTGCTGGAAACTTCTTCATAGGTCCCTTGAACCCCTCAAAACTTAAGAACCAGTGAAATTCCTGAACATTCCAGGACTCTATACAAGTCAGGTGCTTTGTAAGTGATGCAAACATGGCCATGGTAAGTCCACTCTGTCATCTAAGGTCAGTGTCAACCTCCCCCTGCACCTAGTGCCTGAGGTTCTCCCATATGCCCCGACTCCTGTACCCCTGGGTTCGGGAACCGCACACCCCATCACCTCCAGAAAGAGCCTAACTCAGGCTCAGATTGAGGAGCTCTCATCTGATGGACCTATTTGCTGGGATGGAGTCTTCTGGAGTTGGGCTGGAGGGTCAAGCCCAGCAGCGGTCAAGGGGCGAGAGAGAATGGAGGATGGGGTAGATATCAGGAATAATAACCATGATACTCATGTCTGTTGAGTACTTACTATGTGCCAGGCATTGTGTAACCAATGAAGTGATTAATATCATAATTCCCATTTTACAGACAACAAAACTGAGGCTCAGGGAGATTGTCAGTTGCTCAGGATCACTCGACCAGTAAGTCGTAGAAACACTGACAGCAGGTCTCTCTGACTCCAAAGTCTTCGCTCTTAGAGGGAATGAGAGGACATTGAAGGGATGTCCCCGTCCCTGGTGACATTTCAGATGAATTGGGCACCGCACTGCAGCATTTAGGGCACAAAGCTGCATAAGAAATCCTCTCTGTGGAGAAGGGGCCAGAGCCAGCAGTCTGCCCGAGCCAGTCCTTGGGGGTCTGAGGGCAGCAAGGAGGCTGGGCCAAAGGCTCTGGCTCTTCAGAGCTTTCACCAGGGCCTGGCTCAAAGGCCTCTTTGTTCACTGCACAGACTTCTACAAGGAACCCTCCATCCCCAAGGTCCTCAGGGACCTCGGTCTGCTCCATCAGCGTATGGGGGGCTCCAGTACCCTCAGCCAGAGAACAGCCAGCCTCCATCATGCCACGGCATCCCTAAAAGGGTCAGTGGCTCTGGGACCAGGGGGATGTGGTGGGCAGGAGGGGCTGCGTCACGGAGAATCAGAGTGGAGAGGTTGCACGCGGCTGCTCCCAAAACAAACGTTTTATTTCTTTTGTGGGAGAATCAAAGACTTATTAACTGTTTATTTTTACGTTACTTAAAAGAGTTTTGCAAATTCTTATCAATTTGCTGTTAAAGGGCTCATAATTCCCCCAACCACTTGTCAATACTGCCCCTCTATCTTCTTCTTCCCATAATGCTTCTCATTGCCCCCTTCAGCTTCTGCAGCATCAAAAAGAGCAGGGAAGATGGGAAAATATGCCAGTTGGATTCTTGATTGATGGATACCCCTGAACTGAATTCCAGACCCCTCATCCCCAGGCTGGAGTCTTGAAGGAAGCAGAGAATGCCGGAAGGAGCCCTAGCCCTAAGGAGTTCTGGATGATGGGATCGACTCCACTAGGGAGTGGGGAATCGGGGACTCTCCAACTCCTTTCCCAGTCCCCTTGCTGGATACTCCTAAGACTTCATTCTTCTCACATTTTTGCCTTGGCCCTTCTGGATTTGGGCTCCACCTGCTTTCTGAAGACAGGGAAGGTAGTCATTGCTGCATTACCCAGGCCCAGGAAGAATATGACTTCCAGCTCTGCAGAAGCCTCCATTTCGGTGGTCTCATTTCCTCGTCCTCCTTTGCAAGGGAGAGCATGAGTCTGTCCCTCCTGCTGACCTGAGCCCCACTCATGGAGCATCTCCTTCAGGTGCTCCTTCAGGTGTCTCCACTTAGCAGTCACCTCCTGCTCCAGCACAGACATCTTCCTGCCCTGACAGCCTGGCCCAATTTCACAGACAATTCTAGAGATTTCCTTTCAGTGCAGAACACTGTGGCCTAGGAGCCCAGGGGCCTGTGATGGTGGGAAGTTCTCAGGGCTGGGTGGTCCAAAGGTGGGCTAGAAACTACTTAGGATGCCAGTAGGACAGGGACACTAAATAAAAAATGAATCAATCAATTTCCAATATTTGATTTTTTTAAAGCATAAAAGTAATCATCCTGGTAAAAGTCTAAACTTTGTTGGACTTTTTAACACTGACTTACCATTAGAATTCCTTCTATTTTGAATCCCAATCTTTTCAAAGCTGGCACTTGTAAAGGTTTTAATCCAGCTCCAAGGGCTCTACATTGTCCCTAAGCAAGAGGAACAGTAGTCTTGAAAATTTAGCCCTCTATGGCCCCAAAAATGGGGGTGGAGGGATGGCAGTGGGCCAGAGAAAAGGGGCATGGGATTGGGGGCCAAGGCAAGTAGGTTCAGGCCCCAGAGCCATCATTTGCCACTTGAGGGACGTTACGCTTACCGTCTTGAGCCTCCATTTTCTCCTCTCTAGATGGGCATAACACTGTCCAACTGTCTACTTCAGTGGGTTGTAATGAAGGTCAGATGGCGCTGCAGATGTCCGAGCACCTTGAAAAACAGTCGCTGGACCAGCATTAGTCATCATTAGAGCAAAAGGTGGAAGGAGTGTCTCGGAAACACCACCAGAAGCTTCATGATGGCGTCTTGTCCAGCTCTTGGCCTCTAGGCCAGCCCAAGGATAACCAGGGAAGGAGACCCCGGGCCTCCTCAGTCCAGTTCTGGCCTCACAGCTTGGTGAGGGCGGTCTCTATATCACTGAATAAGAACGTTTGGGTTCCATCAACAGTGGTTTAGGTTTAATTAAAGGCAAATTTCCAAAAGGACTCCCTTTGCTAGTTACAAACACAACCCTCCCAGGCCTCCAGGGGAGTGGAACCCACTTTAGGAAGCCACAACCAGGCAGAGCTCCTTGGTCCCTGCGGTGTCGATGGGGTCTGTCATCTCCAAGCTTACTGTCTTCCTTGTGGCCAGGACAGAACGCGGCCCAGTGTGCTGTTTCTATCCTCTAGGCACACCGTCACAGCCTACCAGTTGAAAATTGGCTCTCCTTGGATGGCCCTCAAGCACTACATTTTTTTCAGCTACTCTCACCAGCCCCACAGATGAATTTACCTTCTCTCTGTGCGCCATTGGGCTGTTTCTGTTTCAGGGAACCACGAGCTCAATGAGCCCCAGTGTTCTACCAAGCGGGCCAAACAGCTGTGTCTCTGTTCTCTCAGCCAGACCTTCCCCGGGGCCTGGAGTCCTGCCTCCGGGAATTCCAGAACTCGAGAATGTTAGAACTGGAAGAGACCTCAGCCCTCACCTAGTCCTGCCTCAACTGCTGTACAGATGGGGAAACTGAGGCCCAGCCAGGGGAAGGCTTTAAGGACTATAGACTGTTGGCCTTTCCTTTAAGCCCAGCACCTGCCTCGTGCAGGTGCGAGTTGCCTCTGCAAGCCCTAGCCCGCTGGCCTCTCAGCCATGGAGAGCTCGGACTCTCCCAGGCAGCCCACTCCATCGTCCACAACAGGAACCTTCTTCCTAATATTGGGCTAACATTGGCCTCCCGCCTCCCTTTAATGCTCACCTATTTGTGCAGTCTCCATGGTGAGATAGGACCGACCTGGATAGAACAACTGGAAATCAACTCATCCTCAAAGGGAGTGGAGCAGACCATCCTGGGTCATTCTGGGGCAGCCTCTGCCCACTAGATTGCAGAGGAGGCCCAGCATCCTGATCACAGAGACCTGGATTCAAATCACACTCTATTGCTTAAGAGCTGTGTGATGGTAAGCATGTTACTTAAACTGTTTAAGCCTCAGGTCCCTCTTCTGTAAAAATAGGGATCATGTAGTTTCTACCTCCAAAGGCTGTTGTGGGGACACAATGAGACAACAGGAAGAGTGATTTAGCATAGAGCTGGTGTATGGTCAGTATGCAGCCAATGTTGGTTTTGTTGATGCTATTGTAAGAGCACAGACTCTGGATTCATATTGCCTTCATTTGAATCCCAGCTCCTTCACTTGTTATGTATCTTACTTGACTTTGGACAAGTTACTTAATCTCCCAGGGCCTCATCTTCTGCATCAGTTTGGCTACTTTCAGTTGCAAGTTACCAAAAAAAAAAAAAAAAAAAAATCCAACTCAACTATCTTAAACAGTAATGGACTTTATTAATTTACATAAATGAAAATCCTAAGGTCATAAGGGTTTCAGGAATACTTTGATCAGGGCCTCAGCTTATTCTCTGTGATTCTCTTGGCTTTGCCTTCCTGATATGTTGGTTCATCCTCAGTGTGGTTCACCTATGATCCTAAGATGGCTACCAGTAGTTCCAGGCCTCACACCTGTACATATCACAGTCTAACATAAAAAAGGGAAGAGAGGTCTTCTCTTCCCTCATCATTAAATCAAGGTCTGCCCTACATTTCATTTGGGCCTAAAGAAGTTCCTCTGACATGGGTGATAGGATTATCCTGACTGGCCCAGATTAACCAGGGCCTATCCTTGGAACTGGGACTGAGGTCTACCCTACCCAAACTGCAAGTGTGCTACAGTAGGGGTGGGGTGTGGCGGATGCAGGAGGAGACAACTGCCATGTCCTCTGCAGAGGACATTTGTAAGGGCTAAATGCAATAATGCATGCAAAGTGATTAGAGCAGTGTCTGACACACAGTAAATGTTAACCATTTTTTATTAACTATTGTTACTAGTAGTATCCTGAGCACATGCTATGAATCACTTCTCAAATGCGTTGCTGAGGGCTGGTTTGGGGTACAGGCCCAGTCGCACCTCCAAGCCTACTCCTTTCTATTTCACAGCAGCCATGTTGCTGCAGCCCCCCCCCCGCCCCCCCCGCCCCGCCACTTCTTTCTCTCTTGGGCCTCTGTTCAGCCTCAGGCCACTGGGAAGACTTTAGGCCCTGCAGTGCCAACAGCCTACTTTTGATCACGGCTTCTGCAGCTCCCTAGCCCTCTCCCAGCTTCAGTGGACAGCTGTACTGCCTGGTTCTTTGTCGCCAAAGTAGAGCTTCCTTTATAGTCTCTCCACATTTTGATTTCTGCCTCTAAAAGTTGCTGTAAGGCATCCTGGTCCCCAGCTTCATTCTCCCCTTTGATCTGTGTCACTCAAACAACCCCAGCTCCAGGCCCCAGGGGAGATATTATGTCACCCTCTGCTGGCCCCATAAGTTATCCCAGGAGAGATAAATCTTCCCTCCTAGACAAAAGTTTCACAAGTGTCTTCAATGGCATGTGTCCTACCAACCTCTGATTCTATGTGTATCTATCCCAAGTCTTGATGATAAAAAATGATGGAAGATTTTTTACAGCAAAGACTTCACTTAACATGGTTAATATTGGAAACTTCTCTTCTCCAAATGGCTGGTGCTGAGGGCTTCTCTTTGACCTTCTTATTACAGCAGAGAGCCTCTCCTACAGCTTTCAGGTGGCATGAGTAGTGCTCGTTGCTAAGACTCTCATGACTTCTAGGTCAACACCAGCTCACTGCCAGCGCCTGGAGAAACATACCTGAACAGGTCATCTCCTCTTGTCTCCTCAGTGGCACCATACAACTTAGAAAGCCCATGTGGATACCCTTCCATGAATCTGCCCACTGGCCCTGGTGGTGGTGGGGGGTGCTTATTATTTACAGTTTATGGGTAAGAGAACCAGGCTGGAAGACTTTAAATGGTTTGTACAAGACCACCCAGCTAAAAAGTGGGAGGAGTGGGACTTGAATCCAGGCCTCGTGAATCCATTGCCAGTGTTCTTTCACTCCTGCAGTTTCACGTCTTGCCTTTGGACCTGGCTCTTGGGGAGGAACACCATGAGAAACCCGAATCAGGCCTGTGTCTTCACGCCTAGCCCAGCCTGAGCCAGAGTAGAAGCCGGGCCATGCAGCTGAGCAGGCATGGGCCCTAGAGCCCAGCTCTGACCCCGCCGGCCTTCTCCCTCGGTGGTGCGGACACAGCGGGGATCCCAGGAACTGGACCAAATCCTTAGCTACCTCTGTAAACATAGCCGCAGTCTCTTTCTGACCCTTGAGCTCCATATCTCTCCGGGTGAACAGCCTCTCTGTGTGTTTTCTCCTTTGACTTCAGTCTTATGCCCACCTCTCCTCTCTGCTGGACTTGATTCTCCTGTGTCTCCTGGCGTCTTTCTCTCTTGATATCCAGTGTATCTCGCTTGGTTTATCTCTGGTTGATTTCTTCTTTCTCTCTTTCTCTCATTTGGTTCTTCCTTCTGAATTTCCCGGGTCAAGCAGCCTTGAGCAGGCTCAGGCAGAAGGTTTGCGGAGCTGCCTCCCCCTCTCCCTCCTTTCCTGTCCCCCTCCCCTCCCCCTCCTCCTTGCCTCCTCCCCTTCCTCCCTCTTCCCCTCCTCCTGTCCCCTCCCCTCCTCACCCTCCCCCCACTGCCCTCCATCGGAGGGTGCCGCCCTGCACCCCTCTCCCTTGGGCCCTGGCCCCTGATCACCTTCGCCAGCTCCTCCTTGATGCATGGGGCGGAGGCGAAGGTACAGGGAGGCCTTAGAGCCTAGAGCCACTTCTCTGGACACAAAAGCCTCTTTCTCCCCCTTGGAGATGAGGTTTCCAGGCAGGTTATTTTTATAGCAGGGCTCAGGCAGGATCCTTCAGAGAAAATAAACAAAGTCACACACACCAGTCCTTCACACCCCTCAGCCCCTTCTCTGGAGAGGGGCCCAGCCTGGCTGTGCCGACACAGGGACGCCCACCGCCCCAGAGGGGCCGCGGGGGCTGCTGCCGGGATGGGAAGAGGCTGGGAGGTCCGGGTTGGGGGAGGGGAGGGGCGCCCGGGAGGGAGACAGACAAAGGTCCTCCGCGGCGCCCCAAGCGTGTGCAGGAGGAGAGAGTTGGAACCCTGGGGCTCCATCTCACTGTCTGGGCCGAGGTCTCAGGTCCTGCATCTGCAGGGGAGAGGCATCAAATTGAGATTCATCCCAAATTTTCTAAATGCCTACGAAGGGCCGGCCGTGCACTGGGCTTGGAGCTTTCAAACACGCTTCACTTATTCCTGCTCACTGAATCCCGTAGAATTCAGTTCAACAAATTGCCGTATTGTGTGCACTGTTATGTGCCTTGTGCTAGCTGCTAGAGAGACAAGAATAAACAAGACACACGGAGGCCTGTCCTCGGAGAGCTTTCCCGCGGGTGGGGTTTCATACGTTACTACGTTACTAGGAGAACTTGATGTAGGTGTTGTTACGCTGATTTTGCAGATGAGAAAACGGGAGCCTCAGTGAGGTGAGGTGACTTATCCAAGGGAAGCTGGGGCCTTGGAAGTCCAGGGCATCAGGGATCAGGGACTCAGAGGGCTCTGGGGATAGGTTTCTGCTAAGAGGGTGTAGAAGGCAGGGAGCCTGAGCAGGGATGGGGGGCCAAGGCACAAATCCACATCCCGTTTTCCTGGGGTCCCCGATCCCCACCATTCCAGACCTAGGGTCGGGCACACATGGTTCCTGGTCCTTGACAGCAGGCAGGCAGCCATGCCCTGTCCAGTAGATCCTCAGAAAGGAGGCCTTTCATAACTGGGCTCCCCGTGGTCCCCTCAAAGCTCCTTTATGAGAAGCCTCAGGTTAAAAGACTTCATAAATCATGCGCATTCCCTGTTGAGCCGGACAAAAATACACGCCCCCGCTCGGCCCTGCCCAGCGAAGGCCAGCAGAACTCAGTGAAGCAGCACGGAGTCCATCAGGCCTGCCGCTGTCCCCAGCTCCCTTTGGCAGAGCCTGTCCCCACCCCAGGGCAGTCCCTTCTCCCCCTGAGGAGAGGGAATTCCAGATACCAGCCATTCTCTCGCTAATTCCCCATCAGGGGGAGTAATTTCAATGTGCTGCCTCAGCCCCCAATACTCATTCCACCTTTTTATGACTAATTGTGGGACGAAGGAACGTGTCCCTGGTTCAGAAGTTCCAAGTATCAGTAGGTGGAGTTCTAGAGAGTTCTTCAAGAGCCAGAGGAACCCCAAATAACACATTCTGGTATCTATACTTATCTTTAAAATGGAGCTAATAATACTTCGTGGTGGCGTTACTAAGAGCTCATAGATAGGCCGTGTTCCGCATGGCGCATGACGCATAGTGAGCGCTCAGAAGTCTGAGCTACTGCTGGCCGTCCGCCTGGGAATAGGCTAAATATTTATTCATTTATCAAACATTTGTTGAGTGCCTGCATGTGCTAAGCACGTGCCGGGCCCTGGAACTTTAGAGTCTCCTGAGGCCCAGCCTCCATCCTCCAGGAGTTCACATAATGGAGGCTGGTCAGGCCTCGCCTCTGGGACTCCCAGGATCAGGCAGGAGAAGCTGGTGGCCCTTCCCAGCTTGAGCCCAGGGCATCCCTTTTACCTCCCCACTTCACTTCCCGCCCCTTTCCCGGGTCGCAGTTTATTGTTTTCATTCTGCTAGAGGCTGACCACAGTCTGGTTTAATGGCCTCTTCCTCCCCCGGCCCCTCTCAACTGACACCTGGAATGCCGCTCTGAGCCGCCTCGTGCCCTTCTGTCTCTGCTAATGAGGTTTCTAACAAAGCCTTGCATCGCTGGAGTCCGCTCTCAGAGAGACCGCTGGACGGCAGCCTGGGGACCCGGGCTCTGTGGGAGGAAGGGCATGTGGCAAGAGGGGAGGGCGGAGGGAACACAGCATTTCTTTCAGAGAATACGGAGGGCTGGGCGGGGGAGGGACTCATGCTGGTAGCTCCAGGCTGCTCGGTGGCCCCGGGCTGGTCACTGGAGAATTTGTCCTAACCCCCAGGCTCTGGAGCTATCTCTGTAACCAGCCTGAGCAAGGGCGGAAGGGGCTGGGGAAAAGGAGCAGGGCCTGGATCTTGTAGGGTACCCCTAGCACGGTGCCTGACACAAGGAGACCCTGGGTCAGGTGTGCTGGTGGCTTCTCTCCAGGCCATCCATGCAGGCGGGCTTCGGAGAAGATGGCCTCGTGTCCACCAGGCCCCGTCCTCTCCGTCTCTACCCACCTGCTCTGCGGAAGCTTCATGGGCCACCTCCATCAGCCTCACCGGCTCCCGGGAAGACTCTAGCTGTCAGGCCAAACTTGAGGGAAGAAGAGATAGCTCCACAAAAAGACTGGAGACCAAAGATAGCTTGCCCCAGAGAAGAGAAGGCCATGAGACAGCCCAGGAATAGATGCTCTTTGGGGCTGCAAAGGGCCCTTAGACGCAGGAAGGGGAAGGCTGCTCTCAGGCTCCACGGAGCCTCTGATCAAGAGAAATGGGGAGGAAACACATCACAGGGCATCCACAATTAATCGACAAATACCTATCAAACACCTACTCCCTGGAAAACGAGTGCCCAAAGGCTGCTCTTGGCACGAACTAAACTCCAAGTTCAAGGAAGTCGCAGCCACCATGGTTTACTCACTGTTACTGTGTATCTGGTGCTATGCCAGGAGCATCATCTCATTCAGTTCTCCCAACAAGCCAGGGAGGAGGTAGATGTTGCAGTCATTACTCCCTCCTTACAGATCAGGCAGTTGGGTAACAGAGGTGGTAAGGAATTGGCTCAAGGACACGCAGCTGGTAAGCAGTGGTGCTAGAATCAGACCTCAAAGCCTGGCCTTGAGCTCTAGCTGCACTAACTGTCCCACCTGCAGGCAGGAGGAGGTTGAGGAGGAGCAGGACAGGTGGGAGGTGGGTGGGCGATTCATGTCGGCAGAGCAGTGAGAGTGAAGGCGAGACCAAAGGGAAGAGACTAGATGTCCAGGCATTGAGCACATTGGGCCTGGGGCAGAGACTGGAAAGATGGATTGAGAAGGGCCTTGAGTGCGTGGCTGAGGAGCTGGCCTCTATCCTGCAGGCAGTGGGGAATTACAGAGGGCTTCAGAGCAGTTTGAGGTGTGAGAGTAGAGTTCAAGTTGGGCCAGGTGCAGACCGGCAGGAGACAGACAGAACCACCATCAAGGGAGCTGTGACATGTCACTGGAGCTCTTCGGCCATGGAGCCGCCCCTCTCTCTGGCCAGCCCAGGGCAAGACCACCCCATTTAGATCTAAACCGCGTCTGTCAGGCGGGCATGTCCAGGAAGCTCTAGGTGAGGGTTGAGATCAAGGGTACAGTGCTCCCAGACCTGTTTGTCAGATCTGAGAACCACCTAGACTGTTATTGATTTAACAGTTTCCTTAAATCAGCTCTCATTCTCCTTTGCTTTACTTAAGTTTACCTGAACTGAAAACTCTATGGATTGATATTCTATCTTTTCCTCCAATGCACATTAAAATAAATACATTTAAAAAATAAATATATCACTGTTAAAATGAAAAATGTTTACCCACGTTCCACCTAAAATCCCCCCAGGGACCTCTGCCCTTAGGAAATATCCCCTTGGTGACCCTCCCTCCCCATGTGAAGTAACCTTATTCAAAGATTTCACATTTGGAAAAAGCAAGTCAGAAATCACTCAGAACCAGGGGAGGGGAGGAGGCCGGCACTGAGGGGGCCTCTGCACACCAGGTCCAGCGGGGGACATCGGGGGGCGTGAGACTGAGGGGCTGGAGGGAGCCGGGGGAGCCGCCTGGGGAAGTGAATAAGACCTTGTTGAGAGCCATGGCAGCAGGACAGTGTGCAGAGACCGTGCTGCAAACCTAAAGTTTCCAATAAATTTTATGGATGGTTTCTTAATAAACATTTGAGCAGTCCGTCTGACTGGGAGATGTTGTCCCAGGCACCCGGAGATGGGGCTGGTGAGGGACTGCTGGGTGAGTGTCAGGCCTCTGCACCCCCTCCCACGGTGTCCCTCTGCCCACCCTGACTTGTCCCCTTGTTCTTGCTTTTTACCACAATTAGAATAGCTTCCATTTGCTGAGCGCTGACTGTGAGTCCAGCACTGTACTAAGCTCTGTCTACATTTCGTCTTGTTTAATCCTCACCATCACTTTATAAGGCAGGTGCTAGAACTGTGCCACTTTTATATGTCAAGAAACATGTGAGCACATCAGGTTGTACAGCTGTTAAGTGGCAGAGCCTAGCTGGCCTTTTGGACCCAGATCTGTGTGACCCCAGAGCCCATGCTCTGAGCCACCTGCACCCTGATAACTTCTACTACGTTACCCTTCCTTGCCCTTGTCAGCACATTGCCTTCCCTTTCCTCCTCCGCATCTCTTCTCCGAGCCAGCCTCACCTAGTGCCTCTCGTCTCAGAAACATCACTAGCGAAATAACCTCTTCCCCAGGTCACCTCTGTCAGAGCTGGCACCACTCCTGAGTCCAGAAGACCCGTCTGCAGGTCTCCTGACCTTTCTGAGATGGGACTGATTAATCTAATGCTGAGAAACCTTCTTAGCCATTGAAAGCCATTTGGATTTTTGGCTCTGGCTTCAGATAAACAGGAAAAATAAACCTCAGCCAAAAAGGAAATGATTTCTGTGGTCTTTCTCTGAATTTGGTACATCAAAGCCAAGTTCTAGTTGGAATCATGAACTTCTCACAAGCACCTTCCAATAATGTCCTTGCTTTGTTTAGTTGACCTATCACCGTCTATATGAATTGATGCTACTTTTTTTTTAATTGTAGATGCTCAGTGGCGTTGTTGGGTCTATCCAAAGACAGAGCATTATAGGAGAAGAAAACATCTCAAGAAGGAAGTTTCTCAGATGTTAAAAGACAAACGATGGCCTTGAAGCATTCCACCTATGAGCATTCCGTCGCTCATAATGAATCCATCAGCATGTCGCATTAGCCCCACTAGAACTAGCCAAACTGGCTTCATCCCTATATTTCTTGGGTCTGAAGCCTTTTGTAAAGCCCAGTTGATGAGGAAACATGTAATTTTCAAAAATTCCCAACATGGAAGCAGTCAGCTGGTAGTTCTAACCCATGGGGAAGAGGTATTCTGGTCCTCACTGCAGAAAAAATTCCATGAGGATTATTCAAAACCCGGGATGAACCAATGCATATATGTGTTGTCAAAAGTTAAGAAATAGCAGAAGTAAAACCAATGAATCCCATAAGTATTGATTAGTAAAAGTTTATTGTGCACACACCAAAAAGACAGTTCTTAAACCGAGAGTACCCAAACCAAACCATGGAAGGAGGCTCTGGGGTCTATTATTATAAAGCAGCTTATGTAGTGTGAAGGCAGTGACTGTTTATTCTTCGCAGTGATGGGTTGTAATATTAGAATTTTCTTAAGTGATAGGGAATTGGTCGGTGGTTACCTCATATCAACCTTGGGAAACAGTTCAAGTTTTGCCTATGATTTCCAGAGGCATAAGCAAGAAATGACCCAAGTCAAGTTAGTCCTGCAAAAGAAGCTAAATTAAGCTTTGTTTGTATGACTTAACTGGTTTTGTCTTCTCCCGGAATTCTCAAGGTTGGTGTCCAATTGTTTTTGATGGTAACAGTGTGCCCTCAAATGCTTCCTTATGACCTCTCTCATTTTGTGTCTGCATCCAGATTATAAGCTCCCTGAGGACAGAGACCACAGACCAGGGGTGTTCTTCTCCTTCCAAGATGGAGACGAGGGCAGAGAGGGCCGGTTGACTGGGGCCTCAGGCTCCACAGGACGCCATGTCCACACATCATGCTCTGATTTAGTGTCTGGCTCACAGTGGTGCTGGGCCTCTGGGCTTGGAGCACCCAAGTTTGTTCTACTCGAAGACAGTCAAGAAAGAGAAGAGATAGAAAGATGAAACGTTAGCTAGGGTGTCTCAACAGCCGATGAGCCCAAGCGCCCGCCATCCACTAGATGGGACGAAGACCTGGCTGGGAGTCGGGCCTGAGAACTCGTCAAGTTCTTATTCTTTGCCTCATCTGCGAAGGCTGCTCAGAGGAAAGAAATGTGGAGCCAGGCTCTCACAGCTTCGCTGGAGGACAGAGAGCGCCTGTTACGGCAGTTCCTTCAGGGGTGAAATTCCACTTCAGGTCTCAGCACCTCCAGTCATCTTTCTTCCTTGTTTATGTTTCCTGTGGAAAGTCTGAAGAGAAACCCGTGGAGCATCCTTTGAGTTTGCATTTGGAAGGGAGAAAATATGCTCCTTCTCCGCTGGGCAAACATTGCAAACATTGGTGCTTTCACAACTCAGACACAAGCTGGTTTTCAAAGCCTCCCGCTTGGCTGCCGCGCGGAGCTCATCGCAGGGGGGATGAGGGGTGCAGCCACCTGGGCCGGGGAGGTTTGCTTTGGGAGCAGAGCTTGTAATTTGTGAATTTTTGACTCGAAGCACATCCAAACGGTGCAGCTGCAGACCCCTTCTGCATAAGTGGTTGCCTCGCTCAGGCAGCCGGGGCTGCATCTGCCTGGGGAAGGGATGGAGAGCCAAGGGCCTCAGATGACCAGCTCCCTGCGCCCACCAAGCCTGTGGTGGGCATGTAGGAGGCTTAGCAGAGAGGATGCAGATGAACAAAGATGGCCTCAGGGACTCTGGTCCCTCTCTCTGGGTGATGCTGAGGATAGAATGTGGAGGTGAGAGTGAAGGGGACATGCTTCTGCACCCACAAAGTTTTCCAGGCTTCCAAACCCTAATCAAGGAAACCACTGGGCGGAAGTTGTTTCTCTAAAGCTAGGGCTGTGAGAGGGCAGCTGTGCACTGTGGGCTGTCTGATTCTTTTAGTGTAGTCTGTAGCAAAGGTTTCCTTCCTCCCTTCCTTCCTCCCTCCCTCCCTCCCTTCCTTCCTTCTTCCTTCTTTCTTTCCTCCTTCCTTCCCTTCTTCCTTCCTTCCTTCCTTCTTCCTTCCCTCCATCCTTCCTTCCTTCCTTTATTTCTTTCATGGCAGAATAATATAATAAACCCCAAGCACCCATTGATAGCGTTCACAATCATCAACTCAGGACCCATCTTATTTCATCTATAACTACACCTACCCTACTGGCTCCCTGCCCTCCAACTGGAATGTTTTGAAGCAAATTCCAGATATCACATCATTTTATCCATAGATCGCTAGATTTATTTATTTTAGTATTGGACTCTGATGAACACCAAGGAGGACCCTCCTTCCCCACCCCTTAGAATAAATGCTCCCCCTAGGTTACGCATAAGTTTTGCAAATCACTGCAGGGGTTCAGGGAACTTCTGAAGCGCATCCAAAGACCTTTACATTTAAAACCTCTGGAATATGGGACAACCTCTAGTTCCAGAAGAAGACTTTCCTTTTGATGGCTTGGAACTATTAGCTGTTCCTTCTAAGGAGATTTACTTTCCTGTTTTATTTGCAATAGCTATTTATTGAGTGCATGGGGACCGTGCTGGGTTATTGTGGGGAAAGGGGAAAGAAGCCAAGGCAGGGCGTCTCCCTTCACGGCGTTTGCAGTCCAGTCAAGAGAGTGGGGAGAGCAGTGGGCAAGGGCCCGCAGGCTGAGGAAGGAGGAATCTTCTGCATTCTCTCTCCTGGGGGATTGTTTATTGGCCGGCATTAGTTAAGTCTCTTAGTGTCTGTTAATGTGTTTGTTTAGGGTCTGTTGTAATGTCTCTAAGATAAGGACCAGCTCAATTTACACCCCACCACCAAGTACTGGGGTCCGGCTTAGGGGCCTGTGCGGGAAGCAGCAATGATCAAAGCCAATGCTTCAGGGCCTTCGTGGGCTCCTGAAATTGGAAGGGAGGGCACTTGAGAGAGGATCAGCAGACTTCACAGAGGAGAAGGGGGTTCCCTCCAGGCTGCACAAACAAATAGTCAGATTTTTAAATGAGGAAACGAACTTGAACTTCTTTGTTCTCTTTGCTTTTCTTTTGAGAGGAGGTATGGGAGCAAAGCCATTTTATTTATTTATTTATTTTAAATAATTTTATTTATTTATTTTTCTCCCCAAAGCCCCAGTAGATAGTTGTATGTCATAGCTGCACATCCTTCTAGTTGCTGTATGTGGGATGCGACCTCAGCATGGCCGGAGAAGCAGTGCGTTGGTGCACACCCAGGATCCGAACCCGGGCCGCCAACAGCAGAGCATGTGCACTTAACCACTAAGCCACGGGGCCGACCCGGAGCAAAGCCATTTTAGATGTGGGGTTCTTTGGAGAGATCTTAGAAGCTTTCTGATGTTAATATCCAACCCTTTTGCTATTCCTCCCACTACCCCAACCCGGTCCCATCCCACCCCAGGGCCTGCAAACCCAGAGACCTGTAGTCAAGTCCAGTGGCACCTAAACAAAGAGAGAGAGTGGTGCTGGTGCATGAAAACATAGGCCGGGGGCACCAGAGGAAGAGCTGAGACAGTTCCAGAAGAACTCAAAGAAACCATGAGAAAATGTTTTAAATTCATGGATTAAACCAGAAACTATAAAATAAAATAATGGTAAATATGACCATAAGAAATAAAAAGTTTTTGATGGGAAACAGACAAAAAATCACCATAGGCAAAGTCAAAATGTCAAACCACAAAGAAGTACTTGCAATTCTTATCATAGACAAGGTCTAATGTTCTGTACAGAGTGCGTGCAAATCAAATACTATAGAAAATACAAGAGAAAGTGGACAAAGCATATGAACGAAGAGTTCCTAGAAAACAAAACAAAAGCCAGACTTACTCGATAAGGAAAATATAAATCAAAACCGCACCGAGGCATCATTTTTCACTTTTCAGATTGGCAAATCCCAGAAGAGTTAATCACTATAGGGAGTGGCTATTGCGGTGAAGTTTCGCCCTTGTAAACCACAGCAGCAGCCGTTGGCAAAGGTTTGGTCAAACAGGCGTTCTCATCTGTTGCTGGGGGGCAAGGCATACACAATGTGGAAGGGAGTTTAGAAATACCTGTCAAACTTTTTAATGCACATCAATGTTGACCCAGCCATTCTGCTTCCAGGAAATTATCCTATAGATCAACGTGTGCATGTACAAAAATGACATATATACAAATATTATTGCAGCATTATTTTAGCAAGAGACTAAAAATATCCCAAATGTCCAGCAAAAGGCAACTGGTTAAATAAATTATGGTATGTCCATATAATGGAATACTAAGCAGCCATTAAAATAATAAGGACTTTTTAATGTGTTGATATGTAATCATCTCCAAGATATGAAAAATGAAGTCCCTTGTAGACCAATGTGTGGAGTATGTTACCATTTGTGCTAAGAGAGGGGAGGGATGATTTTTACCATTTGTAATGGGAGGGAGAGATGTTATACACAGTCGCTTGGATATGCTTGGAGTCTCTCCAGAAGGATACCTGAGAACTAGTAATGTTGGTTCCCTCTGGATGGGGAAGTAGATGGCTAGGAGGGAGACTTCATTTTTTGTACCTTTGGAATTTTGAATCACGTGAATGAATTACCTATTAAAAATAATATTAAAATTATGATTTTTTTCTTTAAAAAAAAGAAAAGAAGAGAAAAGGAGGGGGGAAATGACACAATAAAGGAAGAGGAGAAAGAAAGACCCATTGTGCTTTCCTTTCTTTGTAGTGGATGCAAAGCTGACCCAGCTTGGTTCATGGTAGGACGGTGCTTCACCGCGCTCTCCTTCCCCCTTTCTCCTCTGTTATGGGCTCTCCCAGAAGCCATCTCATAGGGATTTTTAGGGAATGAGTTGTCTGTAAAAGCTCACCACTAAACCACGATTTCCAAGAATTTGAGTTTCCAAGCCTTTCCTTTGAATGGGGCAAGGTTGATCCCATAGATGTAGGACATGAATTGCAAGCTGTGCTGATTCTGAGCAGGGAACAGGATCTCTCTGAGAAATCTCAGAATTTCTATCTGAGGAAACTGTGTGCGTTACATGACTCTACAATGGCGAACCCTGGAGAAAAAAAAGAGAGGTTTATTCCCAGCCAAAATGTTAGGGGGAGAGAGAAGGAGAGACTGAAAGAAATGGGATGGTAGGGAGGAGGGTGGGGAGACGGAGAGAACAAAAAGAAACAACTGCATGTCCATCAACAAGTGATGGTGCATCAGGGCACATCCATACAGTGGAATGTCGTGCGGCTGTTAAAAAGAAAGAAGAAGTGCTCGGTTGGTGAATATTGTTCGCTGTCCATGTGCTTGAGTCTGTGCTCTGTGCCATGAGCAGGGGGTCATTAAAGAACCACAAGTGTGGTGAAGCTTGATCAAAGAAACAGAACTCTTTTGGAGGACGTCAGCCTGGGTTTGGAAAGGATGGAAGGGGCTTCCTCACTTCCAAAATAGTGCAGGTGAGAGAGAGCTGGGCTGGGGAACTGGTCCACGTTTTGGCATGTGTTCCTGTATCTCTTGTTATCTCACTGCAGTATCAATATTTTGATACTGTCGTCAACAGCAATCCCTTATTTAGGGAAAGATTTTGCAGTTCCTTGAATTTTCAAATATTGCTTCCCCAGCTGGGCATTAACCATGTAAGGGTAGTATTTTTCTAGAAGTTCAGCTCCCTGCCTGCTGGAGCTCTCCACTTATTTGGAGAAACAGGACCTTGCACTCAAGTTCTATAGGGAAGAAGGAGGTGGACATAGTCGGAAGACCCAAGTTCTTCTTTTGCCTCTGATCAAAACTAGTGTCCCATTGGGCGAATCTCTACCCTTCCAGCCAGGGCCAGGCCTAGGGTAAGGCAAGTGAGGCGTTCACCTCAGGTGCAAACTTTAAGGGAACTAAAAAACTCAGTAATCAAGGTAAAGAGTATTTTAAGGCAATATTTTTAAAATAAAAATTAATGTGAAAAGTCCATGATGAACAAAATATCAAAATTTTAAATAAAGATGTGCTCAGTATTACTGATTTCTCTTTAGCTTTAGGCTCCCATGTGGCTCGCAGCACTACTCCCTGGGCCTCATTTCCCCATCTCTAAGTCAAGACGGTTGGATCATTTACCTGTAAGTATCCTGCTGGACCCTGGTGCTTTATGTTGTGGTAATGAAGTGCCACTGAGGAATTAGGGAGCATTTAGCAAAGTGCTAACTGTACAGCCCAGACAACATTGCATGTGGGTGACAGGGAGTCTTCATAGAGACTATGGGAAAGCAATAGAGTTGAGAAAGCTGGAGGAGGTAACATTTGGCCGGCTTTCTCTTTCTGTTTCCACTGTGCACAACCACACCCATGCAGCCAGCGGTGGGAGAAGATCCTCCCCCTGCCTCTTTTCTGATTCTCCCCTGGAAATGGGCTCATATCTATAGTCAGAGCACAGAGAGAGCCTCATTTAGATGTGGCTTGTGGGCCAGGGGTCTGCTGGCTAACAAAGCTTTCTAAGGATATCTGGATATCTGCAAAACCTTGGTAACGTGCAGGGGGAGGGGGAGGGGGAGGGAGGAACAGCCCTGGCTATCCTGGGACACTCCCAGTGCTGGCCTTCGCTCCTCCCTTGCCCCGAGATGGGCAAAGCATCATGGCTTGCTCTCTTGTAACCTTCCTGAGAGCATCCTTGTCTTGACTGAGTTTTCTAATGTCGGTGTGGAATGCGGATACAGAGCTGAAGAGACTCTATGGACATGTCAGGACAAATAAGCTAAGAATCTTATAGCTGGAGATCCCATTTCCAAAGTGAATCACTTGCATTTCCATATCACCCAAGTCAAGGATGACACTCCTCAGTGACACTCTGGAAATCGACCCTCCACACGGGGTCTGCAGCTCCATCCCTTGGGATAGCCTTGATGCTTGCGGGACCCAGTTTCTTCAGGGCTTGATTTCAGACATGCTTTTCCTGAACCTTCGCCAGCTGGGGGATGAAGACTCATCTCCGCAAATATTCATCACTAGAAAGTGGCTGGGGCCTCTGAGGTCCTGTTCGGATCAACAGGATGAGAGAGTCCAGCTCTTCAGGAAAACCCACCTTTTCTCATTGGCCCCAATGACCCTCAGACGCTTGCTGAGGCGCAGGGAGGGGTAGTTGAAGACAAGTGGCATTGGAAAAACCAGCCACCTCCACCCTGGATGGGAAGAATAGCTCCCTTCATGGGGCTGCGCTGGGACGCCAGGGTTATCCAGGTCCCCAGCGAGGAAGTGAATCAGCCCTTCCCGGCCGTCAGTCATCCTGCAGGTTCAATACCCTTGGGTGGTGTGGCATTTGGATGTGTTTTGTCAAAAACTAATGAACATCTCACTAGGCGTTGGAAACAAACATAAGCCCCGGCCAGTTCTTACACTTGCTGAGGATGAATAATTCCCTTTGGCTTCCCAGCCAGCCGAGACCAACAAGTGAATTTAGAGACTGAGAAGTGAGTCTCTGGCCCTCACATGGACTCATGTATCAGGGTGTGACCCAGCCTGCTACATGGCCCAAGAGAAGCTGTTCTCAACATTGGGTACACATTGAAACCACCTGGGGGCTTAAACAACACTGATGCCCGGGTCCTACCCCCTAGAAGTTCTGGTTTAATTTGTTTGGGGGGCAGTCACAGAATTGGGAGTTTTAAAAGCTCCCCAATATGTAAGTGATTCAATATGCAGTCAAGTTGAGAACACTACCCTAGACTATTGCTTCTCAAACTTCATGTGCAAACAGATGACCTCAGGATCTTGTTAAAAATGAAAGTTCTAATTCAGTAGGTCTGGGGTGGAGTCTGAAATTCTGTATTTCTAACCAGCTCCCACGCAATGTGATGCTGCTGGTGTGCAGAACACACTTTGAGTAGCAAGGCCGTGCTGCGTGGTCCGGTATGGTAGCTACTAGCCACATATGGCTATTTAATTAAAATTCAAACCAATTAAAATTAAATAAACTTAAAAATTCAGTTCTTCAATTGCATTAGCCACATTTCAAGTGCTCAATCACCACATATGGCTAGTGGCTACCATATTGGACAGCACAGATATAGAATATTTCCATCATCACAGAACATTCCATTAGGCAGCTCTGTCTTAGAGCATCTCTTTGTCTCTGAAGCCCTATTTGAGTGGCCATCTCTTGAAGTGTGATCAAAGCTTTCTTAAAACATTTCTTTTGCACTTCTCACAGAGTGCTTATGCACTGGTCCTGTAGCAGGTGCTCAGTTAACGCTGGCTCAGTTAGAGCACTCATGCTTTTGTCCATGGATTACCGCCATATCAACACTGGCTGATTAACTGATGTCTACTTGGGGCACCAATTCTCATAGAGTTGTATCTGGGACAGCTCAATGGGCATGTCAGCTTGTCAGAGGTTCATACCAGGTTGCACTGGGCATTTCTCCCCTACCCCTGGCTGGCCCATGATTCAGGCAAGAAAATGCAGCATTCTGGGTGATCTCTGTCAGATCACTTGTTGTCATTAGTCATTATTGCCCAGAAGATGAGCAGAGGTGCCTAGGTGTAGCAGATGGGACTCTTCATCTTCCAAGCCCAATTCAGAGGAGATAAATCTGGACACGTTCTCTCTCTCAAGGCATTTTTCCTGGGCCTTGGGGAAAGGGAAGTGCCTGGAGATGGCCTGCTTTCTATTCCTGGGTAACTGCTTTCCTCTGCTTGGGCAACTGGCATGGACCCAGGAGACAGATGGAGCTGGGAGAGGGGTGCTGCGTCTCAGAGGTAGAGGAGGTGCTATCTGACTTATTGGGTGGAAAAGTTAAACCTTCAGCCAGTGGATCTCTCGTTTTAGCTTCATAGTGGTTGATCCTCAGATTCAATAGATGAGTCATTGACAGTAACACTAAATTCTGCTAGGATTAGGGTACAGTGGTGGAGGAAGAGAAACTGGAGCTGGTGCCTCTCATCACAAAAACCCATCAGCTCCCCACTTTACAGATGAAGCATCTGAGGCCCACAGAGTAAAGCAATTTCATCAAGAGCACATGGCAAGTTAGATATATAGGTAGGTATAAAATTTAAGTTTCCTGATTCCATGGCCAGTGTTCTTTCTACTGCTTCATGCCCAAGAGACTTGCAAGAATGTATCAGGCATTCAAGACAAGAAATAGAATATTACATACATTTGTATCTCTAGTGCAATACACAATATGGGTGTTCTTTAAATATTTGTTGGAAAATATGATAAGAAATTGCTTTTCCCCGGTCTTCTCACTCCCACCCACCACATCCTACTGCTGGACTCACCTTGCACACACTCCTTCTGGGATAACTAAACCTCCTCCCCACCACACACATATCTCAGCAATAAAGAAACATCTTTAATGAGTAACTCACCATGAGTAAAGAAAGGTGAAGCTAGGAGCGCCATAACAGGGACTGTGTCCAACCTGGTAAAGAAGAGAAGGTAGCTCCTTCTGTGAGTCTACAGACACCCCGTTCTGCACATTTGCAAGCCATGCAGCCCAAGCCTCCAAAGTGGTAATTTGTGTGCTCTTAACAAACGCAGGAACTTACATCAGCCAGCATTTCCTAAAACCTCCTTACCTCTTCCCTGCCCCAGCGCTGATCATGTTACTTGCCAGTTCTCAAGCTAGGAAACTATCCCAGAGTTATCATCATTCAGTGTTGTCTCCATTGAGAATCAGTGCTAGACAAAAGTAACTGCTGCCCTTTAGTTTAATGTCAAGGACAAACACACCCAAGTGGATAGACACTCACAAGGCATTAATATGAGGGGAATCTAGCATTTCCTAAGCGCTCTCATTTGATCAACATCAGTAGGTGTGGTCTCACCAAGAGTAAATATATGAACTAAATTCACAAGTAGAATGTTAGGTATTTACAACCTTATAGAAGAGGAGAGTGATGTGATGTTTGCTGTCAAGTTACATTTGCCAAGTCAGCACCCAGGTCATTTGCTTCTGGAGGCTTTGCCTACAATTGTGATCCTCTGCCACCAGCTGGATGCCCTGTTTTATCTGTGGACCGTCTGAATAACCTGGCACATGCAGTTTTTTATTTAAATATATCTTCTCTGACAAAGTAGAATTCTTTGTTAATACAGTTAGGTATAAAGATCACAGAGAATCAGGATGAGTAATTTATAAATAAAGTTACACAATTCCAAGCAAGATTTAAAGAGATGGAAATACGTGGACACAGTCAAGCATCCTTTCCACTCGCTGTGAACTGTTCTCCCTGACTGGGAAATACAGCACTGCTATTTTCCTGACCTGAGAAGGACCAGCGTCTTCCTCTCATGTCTTTGAGTTGGGTCCTCTGGAGATTTTCATCAAACCAGATCAAAAAGCCTGGCCTGTGGTCTCCCCCAAATCTTGATCTTTCCACAGTGATATCAAACTTGTCTTTTCCTTTAGCTCGTAGCTGCTGAGAAGGTCAATAGCCATTCGAGTCTTCCTAGCCTTCACGATAACTTTAGAAGTTCCTCCTCTGCTTCTTCGGGAAAGCTTGTGCCCAAGTCTTGGGTCTATTTATCCCCAGGGCCAAGTTTCCTTTCTAGGTAATATTGAAAGTTTGTAAATTCAGGGTTCGTGTTACTAACTGATTTTAAAGCAATTAAAAGATCTTCAGTTCTACACCTCAAATTCCAGGATATTCATCAATCAACTGAGATCCTATCAGTTGTAATCCAAACTCGTGGAAACACAACTGGTAAGACGAAAATGTTAACGAGACTCAACCAAATTAAAACCAGAGAAATTTGATTGTTTGTTTATGGTGTGGCAGGCAGGTGGGTCAAGGGTAAACAAATAGGCGGAGACCAAGGAAGGCAGTGCTGAGGGTAATAAGTGTGACTCTGCCTCCTCTGCAAAGCACTCTGCTGAGGCTCCCCATCTGTTCCTTTGTTTATCCTCACAAGGAGCCGGTGAGCAAATTGCTATTATCCCTGTTTATGGATGAGCTTCAGAGAAGCTGAGTGACTTGCCAAGAGGACAGAGCTGAGAGGTGCAGCTGCCATGTCTAGCCTGGGCAGGTTGAAGGGCAAGCCTCATTTCTTTTTATGTTTACCCAGGAAAACATTAAGCATATCATGTGTTCCTAGGCACTTTTAGGATAAAACTAGACAGGCCTCTGGACCGGCTGGCATAGGAGAGAGCTGGGTGCAAGTGGGATGCTCCCAAGAGAATGGAGCCCTTGTACAACCCATTGAGGATTCCAGGGCAGGGGCCCCACATGACAAAGAACAAAGCCATTGTGGGCGCCTCACTGGTATCTTAGTTAATCTGCCAGAGGACGAAATTTATAATTGGGGATGGAGGTGGGGTGGAGGGAAGAAGGCAGATCTCTGGAGACCCTAATGATTAGTGACACTGTGGAACAGATGTGACCAAGCTGCCTTCACAACTCAAGGCTGTGTCAGGGAGAGCTCTTCTCAGTTAAAGGCTGAACAGATGTTTCCATACTTGGCACTGCATTGTGTGTATCACACCGCATCACAATGTGTTACATTATAACTTGTTGACTTCCTCATTTGGTTTTTTAGATGAATATCTCCCCTGAGGCAGTAATCTCCTTGAGGACAAGATCCATGTCAAATAGATCTTTCTTTGTGTCCCCCACACCACCCAGCAAGTGCCTGTGCGTGGTTGCTGCTCAGCACAGTGGAGCTGAAGGAATGCTGGCCCAGGACCAGGAGGAGAAGGCGACAGGAAGGAAGACAGAGTGAGGGGAGACAGTCAAAGAGGACTTCAGGGTTTTGAAGCCAGGAATCTGGGAGGCAGGGGTGTCAAGGGCAGTGGCCAGGTGTCAGCCGAGGAGCTGGCCTGCAGAGTAGAGCGGTGCCCCGGCCGCCCCTGGACAGGTGCCTCGGCAGGGCAGACAAGGCGCCCTCACTGGGTTTGTGGCATGGGGAAGGGCAGCACGCACTGTCCTTCTGCTCCTTCCCGAGGTTGTTTTTGGCAGAGGGGCCCACTAGAAACCTACCACACATTCCCTTGAGCTTTTCAGGGACTTCCGGGAGGGCAGACTCACCCTACCCACTGGAGCGGAATAAACTTGGTTTCCAGGCACCTGGCTTTCTCTGAGGGGGTACGGACCCTGCTAGGCCCAGAGGCATCCCAGTCTAGCTCCTGGCTTTCCATGATATTTCCCACCCAGGAAGAGGTCAGGGGTCAGGAGTCCCTGCGAGGCAGGGCTGAGGGGCTGTGGAGAAGAGGTAAGAAGTCAGCCTCTGCTCAGCTCCCAGCTCTGCCTTGACACTCTCTCCATGGAGTTCGGGATTTGAGCTCTAGAATGGGTCAGTCTCTTCCTGGCTCTGATCCCATTTCCTATTGGAAAAATAGGACACAGAAAAGTGACCTCCCACCTACCTCAGAAGGAGACAACTTTTGAGAGTTAACACACTTACATCAGGCTTTTGAAAGTCTTGCATCTGGCACCTCCTCTACAACCCTCCGTCCATCCCTCTGCCTCAACTCACTTCTCCTTTCTGCCACCCATTAACTCGCCACCTCTCCTTGCCATGCCTGCAGGTGCAGGGCAGGTATGATCCCAGCTGTCTGTAACCGCAGACCACGCCCGCTCAGTTAGCCGGGCCGCAAATAACTATCCGTCTATCGGTATTTAGACCAGCACTTCTCCAACTGTAACAGGCACATGGGTTATCTGGAGACCTTGGTAAAATGCCAATTCCGATTTAGTAGACTCTGCATTTCTAACAAGCTCTCAGGGTAGGTTGATGCTGCTGGTTCATGGACCACACTTCCAGCAGCAAGAATTTAGAACATTTACTATGTGACAGCACCATGCTAGATAGACTTTGTGGGGGAAACTCTAAATGTATATGTTATGGCCCCAGCTCTCAAGGAGGTATGTGAATAGACTCAGGGAGGATTTCTCTACATGTTTGAGGGATAGATAAATGAATGAGTGAATGAATGAATGAATGAATAACTAAGGGCACAATTCCGTGGTACTGGCTATGTATAAGTGCAAAGAGTTCAAGGCAGGGAGAGAGATGGGCGATAGAAGCCACCCACACACATGTCTGGAGTGTTGCTGGCCCCTCAAAGGGTGTCCCTGGAGCCACTGTGCTGTGTCATTGCTTGATGAGTGCCCAGAGCAAATGTTCTCTGGCTCTTGGAGACGGCTGTGGCTGGACAACCATCTGACGTGAATTGATTGCTTCACATGGAAACTCTGCTGGGAGTGCACAGACATCTCTGCAGCTATGTTTTTCCCCTCACCTTAGAACCATCAATAACTGAGAGAGACACATGTTCCTGAAAGCCAGAAAGCCATGCACTTCAAGAAAATGCAAGATTTCGCATGAAAGGATTTTGTGAAAAAAAGTGAAATGGGAAGATCATTTTTGTGTAGAAGTACAGCCATTTCCCCAAAAAGTAGGCCTTTAAAAAACCCAGACATCTTTCTCTTGTTCCCCAAAGGCCTATCTAGTGGGAGATAATCAGGGGTCGGCCTAGTGGCTCAAGCGGTTAAGTGCGCGTGCTCTGCTGTGGCGGCCCGGGGTTCGCCGGTTCGGATCCCGGGCTCGCACCGACGCACAGCTTCTCGAGCTATACTGTGGCAGCATCCCATACAAAGTAGAGGAAGATGGGCACGGATGTTAGCTCAGGGCCAAGCTTCCTCAGAAAAAAGAGGAGGATTGGCATCAGATGTTAGCTCAGGGCTGGTCTTCCTCCCCACCCAAAAAAAAAAAAAAAAAAAAAGAGGGAAAAATGAGAAGTTAAGAAAGGCAAGTCTGAGCCAGAGTCAGTGACAACTCCATTCATGGAGCCCTCCATGTCTGGCCTCAATTTTGTCCCTAGCGCCACGCTGTATTCCCAGTGGCCCCCACAGCTGACTCCACGCTGTTCTGGGACCCCTGCCATGTCTTCTGGTTCATCTGCCTTTCTTTGCTTTCTTATAGGAGCCATCCTGCCCTCTCACTCTACTTCTGCGTTAAAAAACCCCACCCATCCTTGGAGACTCATTTCTCCTAGTAAACCTTCCTCAGCTTGCCCTATGGCTTCCAGAATACTGTTCTTCCTTCCTTCTTCCTTCTTCCTCTTCCTCTTCTTCTTGACGGAGAAGAGTACCTTCCTTGTAGCAGTTTTCACAGTCGTTTTTTTCTTGTTTCTCCTACAGATTCAGAGATAGTCTTTTAATCTTCTCTGTATCTTCATTTCATACAGAAGTGGGTGTTCAGCCTGAGCGCTAAACTGAACTCCTATCGCGCTGGGACAGGACTGAGGAGACTGGGTGGGATTCTTAGTGCTGTTTGTGTTTGAGAATACATAGTAACACATTGATTCTCCTATGGAATGGAATGTACACCATAATCTGGAAGCCCTATCCTGGACAGTCCTGATCCTGTTACTCTGCCCCAAAAATGTCAAAGGAAAACATAAACATGTCTTGAAAGGATGTCTGAACTGAGCCCAGCCAACAGAAGCTGAATGTCACTGAGTGAGCTGGTGAGCGCTCCCTCCACCACGGCCATCTGTGTGAAGTGTGGCTGGAGGCTGGGTGAAGTGTGAGCATTCACCACCTGCCATATTTGGACTGGGCTTAGCTCTTTGGAATGTGAATCCTTCCTCATTTTATCACTATTTTTAAATGAGATTTGTGTAGAGGGAGAAAGAGATCTTTTCTTTACAGCCCACCTACAAATATCTTTCCCAATAAGGCTATGTCTACATAAGTCTAAATTTAATATCCCCAGAAAAGAGAGAAAAATAGTGAAGCAGTTATTTTGTCTACACAACACAAAATGACTGGTTTAATCCATCTGTCTCACTGAGTTGGTCTGACTTGGGGTCGATACACTGATGGTGTCTGTTTACTTTCTACCTGTTCTACCTACTGCTAAGCAGGCTGTACTGAAAGGTGTAAGTGAACGATGAAGACCACGTGGGACCTTCATCTTCAGTCAATGATGCCCTTCTTCCACCAAGTGGGGAAAACAGCAGATCTTTGATTCCTGTCCTACAGTTCTAGAAATTGCAGTGCTTCCTCATCTATCTAAAATATATATAAGATTTATATATGTTATATACATATAGATAGATAGATAGATAACATGTACATAAGATATAACATTTTTCCATTAAGTGAATGAATATTTATTTTCATTATGTTTAATGGACCCTTTTCTCAGATGGAATACATATTTCCCTGTCTCCTTGAAGAGACCATATTAAACTTAAATTGACATTTTCTTGGACATTTAAGTTCATCATTATGAACCACAGGGACTGCAGCAGATGCCATAAACCAAGATACTCCTTGGAACCACTGGGGACTGGAGAGCTATTGACCCCTGCTCTATTGGCCCTAGGCTACCACGTTTTTTATTCATTGGGTCAACTTCATATTGCTTCTCTAGCTCCTCTCTCACTGTCCCTTCTTGCTGTTCTTATTGTGTTTTTATCCAACAACTGCTCTGCTATCTTACCTCTATTTTTCTGCATCTAGTTGGAGAGGTCAGATGACACTACCTGTTAATACAATATCTAAACTAGGAGTTAAGAGACACAGAGTAAGGGACTCTACTATGCACAAGATGCATAAGCTTTAGTACATAGTAACATATATTTTGGCTGCTCAGAATTCTGAGTGGCGTTGCTCCCCCAACTCAGGTTTATTTCCCCTTTTCAGTTTCTTGGCTGTGTTCTGGTTGGTGAGATTGCTGGATAAATAATCTCCAAACCAGTGATTTTTTTTTTTTTTAGCCACATATAGATTCAATTCCAATCTGAGTCACAAATTAGAGGTTTAAAAATTGTAGTTGTTTGGACTCATAGATGGGTAAAATATTAACACTGGTGTTTAGTTGACTTTAGAATTTAAATAATTTCCATAGTTTATTTTGGCTTTGCCAGTTTAAATTTTATTTTGCTTTTGTCAATTCTCACCTCTGATGAAAAAACTTTTTTTCCACAGGGAGTGGAGAACTGAACTTTGTATTCACGGATGAACCAGGATTACTGGAAGGAATCCAGAGCTCTTATATGTTGATACAGTTCTCTGGCAAAGATGAATCAGGTAAAGGATGAAGTCAAGGGCAACTGAGCAACAGAAGTAGGCATCACTTTGCTGCCCACTGAACTAGATCACTTTAAAATAGGCTTCAAATTTTTTATACATCTTAGTGTTTTCAGCAAAACTCTTTTTTTCAGTTGAATTTTTATGGCCACTTGTATTTGAGGTCAATTGTATGAATGCAAACTTTATAGCTGCCTATGTATTGCTCATATCATAAAATGAATCATTATTTTGCATCTAAATGCATTAGTCCACAGGGGTTTAGCTAAATCTTCCTGTGTGCTAAAATTGTGCTAGGCACTGTTCTTGTCACCAAGGAACTGCCAGCCTCAGTAAGATAAGACCAATGAATACAAGGGGGAAAAAAATGGAAACCACACAAAAAAGTATGTAGCTCAGAGCATAATTGTGGATACAGGCTATAAATGCCAGACAGATTCAGAAAGGCAGCGACATTGTGTTCTAGAGATGTCAGGGAAGGCTTCTCAGAGGCGTTTTATCCCAGAGGGTCTTGAGAAATGTGTGAGAGTTGGTCATTCCACCTTCCAGGCGGAGAAGATAGGACCATGGCCCCAGGGAGGGCATGGGATACTGCTACCTTGAGACCAGCTTTCTCCTGGCAGAGGCGAGGGCTGGGCACAGGCTCAGAGCTTGGTGCAAAGCCTTGAACAGGCATATGGGAAAAGAGCCAGGAGAGGCCCATGGCAGGTAGAGAAGAAGTTGGAACCAGTGGTTTAATCCTTCACCCACCGCCATCTAACCTGGACAAGATGTGGAGATGTCTCTTTAAACAATGGTGGTTCTTTCCCTTTCCAGCCAGCACACTTGCACAGAAGTTTAGTTCTGCACACTGGGAGCTCCAGTCTCTACTCTGAGAAGTTTCACAGCATGAGGGGATGGGAAGGGGGAGGGGAAGCCCAGAGTCCCCTGTGGAAGCCCGTAGCCTGGGTGGTAGAAGCAGCTTCTTCAAGTGCCCTCAGCTTCCAGGAGGAAAGTGCTGCAGAAACCCCACTCCTGGAGAGGGGAGCTCTGGTTAAGTCAGACACAAATTCTGAGTTTCATGAAACTTTGCGTTTTGCCTAAACTTCTTTGGGGGACCTTACAATTCTCAGGGATAGAACACCATCTCCTCAAAAGGAAGAAGGTCTGTTTGGGGGCTTTTCCTCCTGGTATCAAAGGAGACACCAAAAGCCAAGAGAGGAGCACAGCCAAGCCCTGGGGACAAGGCAGAGTTTGGGTCAGGGTGCCAGAGGGCGCTCACCGGGGGAAGGTGAGGTGAGGTGGGAAGCGGAGGGCCAAGGGGCCAATTAGGAAATTCTGGCTTCTCCCCTGGCTCACAGAACTCGGTCCAGCTGGACGAGCCTCCTCGCTCCCCGGCCAGAGCTGCTCAACCCGGGCCGGCTGCGCCCACTCCCCCCGGGACTCCGGACCCGGGCCAGGAAGAGCAGACACCACGTCTGAGCCTAGAACTAGACAGTCCGCCACCTCGGCAGCGTGCACGGTTTAGTCTCGGCTCCCTCCGTCTTCTGTGACTCCTCGAGCCCCCTTCCCAAGACCTGCCCCCGCCCCCCGCACCTTCACACAGGTCTCCCTCTGTGCTGGAACACACTGGCCCCTTTCCTGGCGATCGGCTCGGGCCCACGTCTGCCGAGGCTCCAGAGGAGGCTCTTTCATCGCATAGCTGAATGGGGGAGGGGTTGGGGGCTGTCGTTCTGAGCCTTCAGGTGGGAGCCCCGGGGCCAGGTACGATAGGTCAGGGCAACCCCAAACCTGGCCTTGCTTGCAGCCTCCAAGATTAGGACTCCAGACACCTTCGAGGGCTCCCCGTGCGCCCTACACCCCCACCTCCGCCCAAGGGCCCAACGCAGTGACCCCCCCCCCGCCTCCCCCCTGCTCCTTCCTACCACTTTCCCTCCTCCCTCCCGAGTCTTTTCCGTCCACGGTCTAGGGCTCGCGGCCTGCGCCTCTGCAAACAGCCCCCGCCCCTCCAATCCGGGCAGAACTCCGAGCCGAGGGCCCGGAGGCCCCCCTTCCCGCCTGTGGTCGAGGGGGCAGCGCCGCAGCCCCGGGTGGGGGGAGGACAGGGGCCGTCTCTGCGCCCCGCCCGATCAGGCCACTCGGCACACTAGGGTGGGGGGCGGGAAGCAGGGCTAGCTGAGAGGGGGGTCCGGCCCAGGCAGGTGCGGGCTCTGGCTGGGCCTGGGCGGGCTCTGGGGGCGGGGTCTCAGGTTACAGCCCCGCGGGGGGCCGGGGGCCGCCCGCGGTTAGCGCGAGTTCGCCAGTGTCGAGAGGGGCCGGGCGCATATAACGGGCACCGCAGCAGGGAGAAGACGCAGAGCGCTGCTGGGCTGCCGGGTCTCCTGCCTCCTCCTCCTGCTCCAAGAGCCTCCTGCATGAGGGCGCGGTAGAGACCCGGACCCACGCCGTGCTCCTGCCGCCTCGCTGCAGGCCCCGCAGTGAGCCATGATACGCCTCGGGGCTCCCCAGACGTTGGTGCTGCTGACGCTGCTCGTCGCCGCTGTCCTTCGGTGTCACGGCCAGGATGTCCGTAAGTGGCCCACCGCCCCTGCCTGCCACCCTTCCGTGCCGTCCCTCAGCAACCTCCTCCCAGGCCCTCTTCCGCTGTGGAGCCCGCGGGTCCCGGTTAGAGCGGCTCCCGGGGTCACTGCGCGTCGAGACTTGGGCGCATGATGCGCAGGAGCTCACCGAGCGGAGTGCTGCAAGTCAGGGGCTCTGTCCCAGCGTCCTCCGTGCAGGTCGCTGTTGGAGGCATTTTCAGGTCCCTGCGTTGCGCAGGAATATTAGACATGCAAAGTGTAGAGTCAGAGAGTTTTGCGCACTGATTAAGCGCGCTCTTTTCCACCCGCGTTGATAATTAGGCGCACACGCACACAACTCGCCTGGCCGAAGCACTTGGAGTTCGGCAAAGCAGGTCGTGGCCCATCGATCTTAGGAGAAGTAGGAGAGAAAGAGCAGGAGCGAAGGAGCGAGCAAGCGCCAAGGGACTGACTTCGCAGTCGTGTCCAAGGGTTGGTGACTGGGGGTGGGGGGGTGGGGGAGGGTTCAAAGAGGAGTTAGACAAAGGAGATGCTCTGAAACTGGTGGGCTGAAATCCGAGGCCACGAAGAAAGGCTTCCGAGAGGCGCTCTGAGACCTCAGCACCTCTCGCGGGTTCCCTCCCCCTCCCGGCTGGCCCAGGAGCAAGGTGCAGCCCCCCGTTCGCATCTTGGCTTTCCCCCAGCCTCTAAAGGGGACAGAAACTTCCCGTAGGAGAGGCCATCTGAAAGGCGATAACATTCCAACCAGATTGTGCTTTACAAACGCCCCGGAAAATAGCGCCCCCTCCCCGCGGTCTTTCCCCCTAAGCCCGCGAGGTACTGTGATTGAGTAGCTTTTCTAAGTTTCTGAAACTCAACGAGCTGGGCTGCGGGCTGTGTGTGTGTGTGTGTGTGTGTGTTGTAGTAGGGGAAGGGAGCACGGTTGGTCGATTGCTGTAACTATTTCAACTGAATATAGTTAGAGATGGCAGTTTTACAGTGTGGTCCAAAGGCGATTCGGAACGCACCTTTCCATCGCCTCCTTTGGTAAAGTCCCACTGTCTGGGATTATATTCAGGACAAACGAAGCCTGGAAAGTGTATTAGGTAGAGAGGATTTTTTTTTTCCACGTGTTTGGGCACGTTTCCTACGGCTGGGATTCTAGCCCTGTCTTTGTATGTTACAGATTGTAAATCAATCGCAGGGAAACTTTTTTGGGGGGGCGGGGGGAATTAAAGTCCCTCTGCCGACGAGGCTCTATGCGGTCTCGCCTGCCACCAGGCTGTCTCCAGAGACGGTTTGGAAGGCTGCGGGCCCGGGAGAATTTCCGTTCATTAGAGCTACTGACTCCGATGGGGGCAGGACTAGAGCCCGCGGCGCAGCCGCAAGGAGCCCGGGGCAGGAGATTCTGGCCGGTCCTCGGGTGCTGCGCTAAGCTGGCGGCGCGCTCACGGACACTTGTTGGAATATGGTGTGTCTATTAGTGGCCCCAGCTAGGACTTTTTGTCCTAAATTTGCATGAATACATCCACAAAGCTGTCTTCTTGACTGACCTCTGCCTTAGTGCGCAATGGAATTAGCTAGGTGACTCTAAAATAATTCTCGAATTCTCCATCTGGTATTAGAGGCGCTCACTTAAGTGGCAGCGCGCTCTCATCGCCGCAGCTTTCTCGGCAGGGAATGAATTCCACAGTTTCTAGGGCCCAAATCTTCCACTCGCTCCTCCTTCTCCCCAGGGAGAGTGCATCGGAGCGGCCGACTTTGCGCCTCGGCGCATCCCGGCTCCGTAAACCCTTCCCTCGGGTCAGCGGACCCAAAGACGTGACGTGCGGAAAGGCGCAGTCTGCGTGGACGTCAGGAATGTCCGAAACCTAGAGCTCGGGCACGCCTCTCCTCCCCATCTTTCCACGAGGTTGAGAAACTTACTGGCGGCGGCGGCTTTGACCCACATCTGCATTCCACAGCCCTCGCCTCCGACAGTGCCCCTCAGCTCAGGGGAGAGACCTCAATCCTCCTTTGTGAGGCTTGTTTGCGTTGGGAGATTGGCAGCGATGGCTTCCAGATGGGGCTGAAATGCTGCCCGTATTTATTTAAACTGGTTCCTTGCGGAGACCTGTGAATCGGGCTCTGTGTGCGCTCGAGAAAAGCCCCATTCATGAGAGGCGAGGTCCAGTGGGTTCCCCCGGACTCCCTGACCCCCTCTCCCACAATGCCCCCCTGTGCCCGCCCGCCGCCACCTCCCGGGCTCCAGCCCTGCGCAAAGCGGCGGCGAAGCAAAACAGTTCCCCGAAAGAGGTAACTTTTTAATTGGCCTGCTACAAAGAATCGCTTATGCGGCGCTGCGGTAATGAGCGGAACCCGATCAGGCGCGCCGGGATGCTATCGGCAGCCGTTTGGAACTGCAATTATGGTGGTGCTGGCCTCCTCCGTCCACACCTAGGGGATCCGGTTACGGTGCTGGCTCCTTGCTGGGGCAGTCATTTAATCCCACTTTTCACCCTCTCAGTGTCTGTGGGCGAGCCGTGTCCAGAGCCGCAGCCACAAAGAATCACCCAGCGGCTCTCACACCCAGCGCTGCCTGGCCCCGCCCCTGCGCTCGCGCATCCCGGGGCCGCCCTTCCAAGGGAAACCCGATCCGCATTCGGGGTACACCCGCCTCTCCCAGCATTTTCGTCTCTTTCCACTCTGGGCCCTCTTGGGTGAGGGTGGGCTCTTCCTTAGCCGAGACGGGAGGCCATTAACCTCTCCTCCTTCTCCTTCCTCGCCGCCTGCTGTCTACAACTCCAGCTATTCTAGCGGTGGGTGTGTCCAGCAGCGTCTGTACGTACCCTTGGATCCCCCTCCCCTCTCCGCGATTATCTTGCCTAAAGGCTCAGTGGATTTCTTCTAGTGGAAAAGAAAAAAGAATGGTTTATCTTTAGATTTCCTTAAAGAATGAATGATATCTTAAAAAAAATAATTTTCAAGTTCTCTATGTTCGTTTCTTCTCCGCCCACCTGGTTTGTGGCTCTTTCCTATTATTCATGCCCTGCAGCTGCCACTGCTTTGGAGATTTTGATGAGAAAAACAGCGCTGGGCGCTCTCTGGCACGTGGTGCGGCCTCTTTAGCCCTTGGCCTCTCTGGAGCGCTCTTGTCAGCACAGGTTTCCTTTGCAGGGTGAATTCCAGACGGCAGGGCGCTTGTGGAGAGGCACTAGTCCGTGCGTTCTCTGTCTGCATTCTTGGAGGAGACCAGGCCTGGACTGGCTAATCTTAGCCCAGGCCAGGCGTCAAAGCCCCTGCCCCCCCTCAAGTTGGGGTGTCGTCTTCAGATGGAGGCAGGGTCTCTCCAGGAAGAGCTACAGCTGGAGGTCAGCACTGGGGGCCCTTTGGTCTTGCTTGCCTCCCAAGGCATTTTATTAGCCTGCTTGGGTCCCAAGTGTATTGTTTGAATGCACCTATCCTCCTCCCCAAATTGGTCCTAACCCTAATATGGTTTAAAGCACGGGACAAGATCCTAATTCTAATAGCCCCTGCTTACACCAACCCCCGCCCCCATATATCCACTTTTGGAGCCTGGCTGTTTATAGGTTCTAATTTTTGTGGGTAGAATTTTCTACATGCCTTCTGAATTTTAGCTGTCAGTTGTATTTAGTAAATCCCATAATTCCTAGAGGAAGGCAGAAAAAAGAAGGCCTCTGTTCCTGCCCTAGGGGTCTCTCCATGTTCTCCTCTCCTCTATCTTTACAGTCCCGGAGTTCCCATTCAGAGTCTCATCTCCTCCTGCTCCCACCCTAACCTGCCCCCCCATTATCAGGTGTCCCCCACGCTGGATGCATGAAGAGAATATGGTACAGTAGCCACCCCTCGCCTTCATTGCTGGGTCAGGATTTTCTCTGGTGAATAGATGGCATAGTGCAAGGCGCACAATGAGTATTTGTTGCATATGTGGAAGAATGAATGATGTCTTAGAAAAATAATTTTCAAGTTCTCTATGTTCCAGTGGCCCGAGCCCACATTCTTCAGCATTTGAATTATGTCAAGTTGACTGCAACCTCTTTTTCTTTTTCTCTTATGGCTACCCACCCTCTCCTTCCCATCACTCTCTGCTTCCCCTGCCCCACCCTCGGTGCAGAGAAGCCTGGCAGCTGTGTGCAGGACGGGCAGAGGTATAATGATAAGGATGTGTGGAAGCCCGAGCCCTGCCGGATCTGTGTCTGTGACACTGGGACTGTCCTCTGCGACGACATAATCTGTGAAGACATGAAAGACTGCCTCAGCCCCGAGACCCCCTTCGGAGAGTGCTGCCCCATCTGCTCAACTGACCTCGCCACTACCAGTGGTCGTAATTTATTTATTTCCTGTTCCACATAAATAAATTACTTGCAGGTGCAGCAAATGCCCTCCCATGGATGCTGGTCATCTCTGCCAAGAAGAGGGCCTGGTTATCCATGGGACTCCAGCAGCTGAGGCTGAAGGAAAGGCTACTTCTCGCTTATGGGTTGAAACTGAGTGAGCCTGAGACAGTAGAGGGGTCCTTCCTCCCTAACACCTCCCAAAAATACGCTTCCAAGACACACGGAAGGACAGATGTGATTCCACAAAAGTATCCTCTCTGGAATCATCCCTAGAAATTACTAGAGCCACAATGGAGATCAAATGCTGCATCCGGCCAAACCACAGATTAATTCCTCCTCTATTACCACACCTTGTCTTCTCCATGGAAGACCTTTAAATATATAGTTTTCAGGTTTTCAGTGTGGAGAAACCTCTGGCAGCTAGCGGGGAGAGCGAGAGGGCAGGCTCCCTCCTCGAGATGTGGAACATTGGTGGCACTTTCCTTTTGTGGAGTTGACTGCCAGTTAAGAAGCAAGGCAATGGGAGAAGGAGGAGCTGGGCTCTGGGAGTTCTAGTGGTGAAGGGTGGAGAGGGGCTGGGACAGGGCCCCGCGTGCCTGTGCTCTGGTGGGTACTTATTACCTCCCAGCTAGAATCAGTGCTGGTGGATAACATGTGTGCAGGTGACCTGCCCAGCATGCACATATGTGCCCTGTCCCCTGCAGGGTGGGTGGGGACACATGTCTAGGCCTCTTGGGTGGCCCTCACTGTTCCCGTCCTGCTCAAGTAAAGAGGGCAGTTGAAAAGGAAGCCAGAAGTTGCCTTTCCTGAACACTTCACCAATACTGGAAAGCTGCTTTTAAGGTCCAGACCCCCAGAGCATTTCTGGGAGGCCCTCTGTGAGTGAAGTGCTGATTGCCTTTCCTGTGTTGCTGTTACAAAGGGGGAAGGGGTTACTGATTTGGGATGGCATGGGCTGCAATGCCCTTTATAACTCTTATGTCCTGCTGTTTTTCTGTGCTTGCTTCAAGGAGACCCAGCTAGAATGTAAGACCTTTCTAACCACCTAACTCTTCTGCTGGGAGGGCTTGGGCTGCGGGAAGGGTCTCCTACCCTGTGGGGGAAAGAAGAGACTGAAACTTCTGGCAGTTTCTGGTGCCTTCTTTCTCCGTGGCTGATTAGATCTTGAGCCTTCACTCTGCTCCATTCTTTTGCATGTTAACTGCTTTTTGAATAACAAAGTCTGGGTCATCTCCATTCCTCCTGGGACCTCAGCAACCCCAGGACCCCAGTGACTCTAACACCCCAATAGAGGGGTTCCATGGAGTAACAGGAAGCTGCCTCCTTCTCTGGTTTTGTCTATTTCTTTGTTTGATCCCTTAAAGAGTGTTTGAGTGACAAGAACTTGTGCTTATCCATCTCTCGAATCTTACATTCTTTTCTGTTTTTTCCGCTTACAGGGCAGCCAGGACCAAAGGTGAGGGTTTGCTTTTTGTCTTTTGGGGTTGTTTTTTCTTTTTTTTTTTTTTTTTTTTGCTTTTGCCTTTATATTTCCTTCCTTGGAAGCAACGCTGTGCTCACCCAGCCTATGAGTTTTTAGGGGTCAATAGAGTCTGGTTCAGAGGGCACCTGGACATTGGGCCCCTGGGCAGGGTTTGGGGCTTGGGGCTTGGTGGGCTTGCTCGGCTCAATCCTGAAAATGTGTCGTGTTTCAGGGACAGAAAGGAGAACCTGGAGACATCAAGGATGTAAGTACAAATCATCTCACCCCACGTTGCATCTACTCCTCTGCCTGGGTCCTTTCCTTGGGTTCCCTCTAACCGCCATGCTGTGGGTCTCTCTCTCACAGGTTGTAGGACCCAAAGGACCTCCTGGACCCCAGGTAAGAAAGGGAGAAATCCCTTCCTCCATCCCTTCCTTGAGGTACTGATCTGCAAGCCCCTGGTCTTGCTGTCATCTCAATATTTTCTTCACCTGCAGGGACCTGCAGGTGAACAAGGACCCAGAGGTGATCGTGGTGACAAAGGAGAAAAAGTGAGTGGAGAAACAGTGCTGCCCGACCCTGTAGACCCCCCATGTGCCTGACCACCTCCTCAAGGGCCGCCTGTGGATGACTGCTTCACATTGCTGCCTTTTTCTCTTTCTGCCAAGGGTGCCCCTGGACCTCGTGGCAGAGATGGAGAGCCTGGGACCCCTGGAAATCCTGGCCCCCCTGGTCCTCCTGGTCCCCCTGGTCCCCCTGGCCTTGGTGGAGTAAGTATCCTTACATCCCCTTCCTTCAGGCTGTCCCTCCGGAAATGTGGCTTCTTTTTTTTTTTTTTTCTTTTAATTTTTGTTTATTGCAGTAACATTGGTTTATAACATTGTAAAAATTTCAGGTGTACATCATTGTACTTCTATTTCTGCATGGACCACATCATGTTCACCACCAAAATACTAATTACAACCCATCACCACACACATGCACCGAATTATCCCTTTCATCCTCCTCCCTCCCCCCTCCCCTCTGGCAACCACCAATCCAATCTCTGTCCCTATGTATCCGTCCATTGTTGTCACTATCTACTACTTAATGAAGGAAATCATACGGTATTTGACCTTCTCCCTCTGACTTATTTCACTTTGCATTATACGCTCAATGTCCATCCATGTTGTCACAAATGGCTGGATTTCGTCGTTTCTTATGGCTGAGTAGTATTCCATTGTGTATATATACCACAGCTTCTTTATCCATTCGTCCCTTGATGGGCACTTAGGTTGCTTCCAAGTCTTGGCTATCGTGAATAAGGCTGCAATGAACACAGGGGTGCATGTACCTTTGCAAATTGGTGTTTTCAAGTTCTTTGGATAAATACCCAACAGTGGAATAGCTGGATCATATGGTAGTTCTATCGTTGATTTTTTGAGGAATCTCCATACTGTTTTCCATAGTGGCTGCACCAGTTTGCACTCCCACCAGCAGTGTATGAGAGTTCCCTTCTCTCCACATCCTCTCCAACACATGTTGTTTCCTGTCTTGTTAATTATAGCCATTCTGACGGGCGTGAGGTGATATCTCATTGTAGTTTTGATTTGCATTTCCCTGATAATTAGTGATTTTGAACATCTTTTCATGTGTCTGTTGGCCATCTGTATATCTTCTAAATTGCTATTCACACTTACCTGGCTGGCTCTGAGGGCTGCCAGCAGTGTGTACGTAGCCTGCCCACAGGCTTCTCCCCCAGGCCTATAATTTAGTGGAATCACATACTAGGTGTGAGACTGTGGCTCTAAGGGCTGACTTTTTTCCCTCACTGGGTTTCTGCAAAGAAAGTCTTGAGTTACCTGGCCCCCTGGCGTCTGTACTGTGTGGTTGATTCTTGGGAGTGGGTGTGGGGGCTGGGGGAGAGGATGATTGGGCACTTGTTGTTCGCTAGAAGAAGAGTGACCACTGTCCTTGGAAGACATTTAATCTTGGTCCTTGCCAAGTACATTCCAAGTAACTATTCATTCTCATGAAAGAGCCCCACTGAGTGAAGGTGTGGGGCTAAAGTCACTTTTGGAATCAAACCAATCAACAAATTTCATTATTGCCCAGTTTTTGCAGGTTTGCCATTTTGATGTTTGCTGTGTTTTAAATTTTTAAACTTAAAATGGCTCACAGACACCTACTACATCCCATGCTAAAATATTTCAACACTGTTGATTTTAGTCTTTTAAGGCTGGACATATAAAGTCTTGGAAAATTTAAAATAACACCTTAAAAGTGATGTTTTAATTATATTTCTCAATATATGTTAAATAATGTATTTAATATTTTAGAATTAAAAAAATAATTTCATAAAGTGAAATGCAAGTAATTGATACTCTTTCAAATAATACCTATCTTCCAAGGAAATGATTCTGTCACTCTCATCTAATAACACATTTCCAAAACTATTTTTCAGAAATCATTGGTAATTCTAATCAATGCCAGGTTAATCTCTAACAATTGGAGTTTATCTAAGTAGAGTTTTTTTTTCTGTCCAGATATAGCTTACCTAGCCAAGTAGGAAAAACCTCAGGCCTCTCGAGCTCCTAAAGTTGTTGGGTTTACTTGCAGAACTTCGCTGCCCAGATGGCTGGAGGATTTGATGAGAAGGCTGGTGGCGCCCAGTTGGGAGTAATGCAAGGACCAATGGTAAGAAAAGACACCAGTTTTTTGCAGCCAAAATGGCAGGAGGTGGCCCTTAGCAGAGCCAGAGAACCTGACAACCTCACTTCCCAGTTAATTGCTTAGAGCGGCCCTTCTGTATTGGTTATGTAACCTCCTATTTAGTTAGCCCAAAGCATTTAGTTTTTAGTGGCAATGGATGCCAGTTTCATGATGCACTGGAGTGACTAAGAAGAATGAGGATGGAGAGATGCATATAGGCTGATCTGTTAGAAGACCAGTTGCTATTGCTCTTGGAAGGAGAACTGAAGAATGCAGAGAGCAGCCACTGTTCTCCAGCATCCACAAGACTTCCAGCAGGAAATCTCAGCCCTGCAGCTCCGACTTGGCACATGCTAAATGAAACTCAGACTTTAGTAAACATGGCTGCTGTCCAGGAGAAAGCAAGGGCAGCTTCTCCGTCCAAACGGTGCCTATAAATAAAAATAGATTATTGCGTGGGGAGTGGGAAATGAGAGGGAGCAGCCACAGTAGGCCCCCTGCCCACAGAATAACTCCTTGTCCTTTGTCTGGGCTGTTGGCTGGGAGGAGGTGGCACACTGGAGGCCGCTGGTGAAGCGTTTCCAGTAAACCTCCTCCTTTTCTGTTTCAATGCAGGGCCCCATGGGACCGCGAGGACCTCCAGGCCCTGCTGGTGCTCCCGTAAGTACTGAGTCTTTCCTCTTGGTGCTGCAGATGCTCTCAAGTTCTCTCGTGTCAGTTTGTGCGGGTTAACCTGGTGTCCTCACTTTACGTTTTAGGGACCTCAAGGATTTCAAGGCAACCCTGGTGAACCTGGGGAACCCGGCGTCTCTGTGAGTACCAGCGCCGGCCCTGCCCTCCTCCTGGGGAGCCTCCAGTGATGTACCACTCAGACCCCAGTACTGTCATCTCCCCAGTGCTTTCCTACAGTAGAGGGCCCAGAGGAAATCCAGATGTCACTTCTGGGAACTCTGACAGAACCAAAGGTGGCAAGAACCACCAGGAACTCTGTCCTAACTGTCTCCTTTCTGGGTCACCCCGGCCTGTGCTCTCTGTGCCTCCCACTATGATCTGCTCTGCACCTTTGCTCTCTCTCAGCACTAAGTGGATTTTTTCCATCTTTCTTCTTTATAGGGAAACTAGCTTCCTAAAGCTACAGTCCCAAAGTTTTGTCCACTGACTAGGTGTCTTCCCCTTCCAACCATCTCTTAAACTCTCTTGCTTTGTTTGTAGGGTCCCATGGGTCCCCGTGGTCCTCCTGGCCCCCCTGGAAAACCTGGTGATGATGTGAGTATACCTGAGCCATCAGATGAGGGCTGTCTTATTTGAAAGGGCCTGGAGAGGGTTTGTGCCAGGGCAGGGAGGTGGAAGTGCTCTTGGCTTGGCCCAGCAGAGACATGGACTCTGTCTACCATCTACATTCCCACTTGCAACTTAGCTTGCAAGTGCCCTGGGGATGGCTTTGGACCCGTTGGGAAGGGAAATAATTAAGACATCATTAGCTCCAGGAAGGGAAATTGGGAAATGAGAGAAGGGAGAGGGAAAACACAAGGGGAAAGATGTAGAGAAGGAAAAACAAAGAAAGCAACGCTCAACAGCCCAACATTATCTCAATTGTAAATGAGCGAGGAAAAGCTCAGCCCGAGTCAGGATGTCTGTAGAGGATGCAAACGAGCAGAGAGACAAGAGTTGGCGCTGGGGCTGTGCTTATGAATGGCGTTAGACAGTAGAAGTCTCTGGAGGTTAGGGAGCACTAGCCCAGTCAGCAGAGCTGAGGAGAGGAGAGGGAAAGCCCACTGGGGCAGCTGGAGGTCGTGGGGACGGAGGATCTTGCCCATGCAACATGCCTCTGTCCGAAAGAATACATGGTGACCCAGGAAAGGCGTTCAGGGAAGTCTGGAATCTGAAGGAGATGAGGGAGATGAGGAAGCAAGTGGGCAAAAGGCATGGAGGGCTGGGAGGAGAGATGCTGTTTTGGAGTGTGCCAGCTATGCTAACGTGTCTTCCGAGGATGCTGAGGCGCATCTCTCTCCCTTCAGGGTGAAGCTGGAAAGCCTGGAAAATCTGGTGAAAGAGGCCCTCCCGGCCCTCAGGTAAAGCCCCACCTTTCCCAGCTTCGAACCTCATTCCCAGAGTCTCCTTCCTTGCAACCAAGGCGGTGGCCTCACACCAGCTCATCCAGTTCAGTGAGCTCACTTCTAAAATGAAATTCCAACAGTCCCTGCATCCTCACGCCTTCCTGCTGATGATCACATTCCTGATGCTAACACAGGCCCGCGGGGGAGGCTGGGCTGTTGCTGTTTACACCCACTTTGCATAAGGTGGGGTGAGGCGCAGGAGGGGATCCTGGGAGGCACTGAAAGAGCTGTCCCCATGCTGGGCTCCTTGCCTGCTCCCGGGCAGCCTTGGGGAGCTGGCTCTAAAGGCTCCCTGGCAGCGCAGGGCAGCCTCTACCTGGCTCTCCTGCTCTGGGCCCTGAACATCTCCTCTTTGGATTGCAGGGTGCTCGTGGCTTCCCAGGAACCCCAGGCCTTCCTGGCGTCAAAGGTCACAGGGTACGTATCACGGGTGAGGGTGTTGGAAGGAAGGGAATGCCTAGGGGAGAGAAAAGCATTTGGGGGCATGAATCTTCCTATTCAGGTTGCCCAGGACTGTGAATGGACATTTTCTCTTGTCCCCTAGGGTTACCCAGGTCTGGATGGTGCTAAGGGAGAAGCTGGTGCTCCAGGTGTGAAGGTAAGGCCCAAGAAGCACAGGGGGTGGGGGATGGAGGGAGACAATGAGGGGCCCTCTTTCTAGTCAAGGAGATGCTCTTGTGCTTAGTGGAGTTAGGACAGCAGAGCAGCTTTGGTTGGGAACACCCAGTCCTGCATCCTGATGGATGAACAGCAGGCCTGGAGAGCTCGGGAAATGTCCCTCACAGAACTGAAGTTTAGGGGCGTCAGTGCTAGCTGAGATGACCAGAGTTTTCAGCTTCTTCCTTGGGAGTTTTCTGGGGGCTGGCAACGGGGTCCCAGTCACTGACCCTGTGCATCTCTTTTCCAGGGTGAGAGTGGAGCCCCGGGTGAGAACGGTTCTCCGGGCCCAATGGTGAGTATGAGCGTCACCCTCCGGAGGACCTCCAGACGCCTCCTACAGCCTAGCAACGGGCTCCACTGTGAACACCGCTGCTCCCTTTGTGCAAAGTAGATATTCTGTTTTGTAGATTTGATCCAATTATGAGAAAAGAGTGAAATGTATCAAATAGATGATTTGTTCAAGTTTTCACTAACACATCCTTGAAATAGCCCTGTTAACACCCTTAAGGTGGGCTTCAATTTTTAAAAAGTCTGTTTATTCTCAACATTTCGGGGAGCTCATCTATTGCAAGAAGCAAGGTGTGCCTGTAACAAGGCTCCCGGTAGGTAACTACAGGAGCATCTGCGTGTTCTGCCCGGGCAGAAAAACCTTCAGTGTGGAGGAGGAGTCCTGGACGAGTCAGGAAGGCAGAGTCAGGGGCATCGGCACCGTAGCCTCCTGGGCGCGTACATGCTCCCTCCCCTCCTGTGTCCTGGAAGGGCATGCAGGTTGAAGTGATGGTGCAGTGTGTCATTGAGCCAACTCATGCTTGTGCTGTCCTGGTGTGTGTTCCAGGGTCCCCGCGGCCTGCCTGGTGAGAGAGGACGGACTGGCCCTGCCGGCGCTGCAGTGAGTAATTGACAAGGCCAAAAGTCACCAATTGCCCAGGACTTTACAGTTTACAAGGCATTTTCATATAGGATTATTTTGCTTGACCCTCAAAACAACCCCATGAGGTATAGAGTATCGTCATCCCCGAGGATTCCCTCTGAGTGTGCCCGTCACAAATTCCGGGCTCTGTCTGCACAGTTGAAGGAGAGGGGGCCTGTGGGAGGGTTGGTTAGTGAGGGCAGGACTCTGTCTTAACCAGTCTGGATTATTCAGGTAATCCCCTTAACAGCCGCAACCCACTCCCCGGTCAATCCAGTTTTAATTTATGGACAGACTTAAATTGGCTACAGTACTGTGCCACCTTTTGTTCTTTCTGGAAGACTAGAAGTTTGTAGAAAACTATACAGTCTAGCATCGACTCACGGGGCCTTTGTACTTGACACCACTGTTGCTGCTGGTGATACTATGATGTAATGCTAGGGGCCACCATCTCACGGGCACTTCCTATATTTAATACCTTATATCTTTGTCTCATCTAATCCTCCCTCAAATCCTCTGAGGTAGATTCTGTTATTCTCCCCATTTTAGAGAAGAAGAAACTGAGGCACAGAAAGGTTAAATAGCTTTAGACAAACAATGCTTTGCAGCCTCAGACTCCGGTGGCCTCTCGTTCATGTGGGAAATTCAGAGCGTGGGGATTTGCAGGCGATGGAGGGTGCCGGTGTTTAGGTCTGATCCCTGGCAATAGAGAGCCCTTGTAGGCGCTTGGTCAGGCGAGTGATGTGATGAAAGCGTGTTTGAGAAAGATTATGCCTCCTGTTGATTTCATACCCCAGCCACCCAGGCTCTGAGACCCCTCCTCACAGGTCCTCGCAAGGCTGGCCAAAGTAAATCAGCTTTACTCAGTTGTGTTGCTTTCCAGATAATGTATCTGTTTGGCAGAAATTTCCCTCAAAAGCAGATCCGTGAAATAACAGGCGGCCTCGACCCCCATTTGTCAGCCAGAGCTGCTGGAGTGCCTTGTCCCCGGGTCACTTTGTGTGAAGGGATTAGAGAGTGCTGGGCCTGCCAAGAAACACTGCTACTTCTGCAGATTAGAGGGACCTGGCTTGTGGCTTTTTGGCCAGGCTTGGAGCCATGGTGGCCGTGCCCCGTGAGGGGCAAAGACGAGCTGTGTCCCCTGCTCTGTTCTCCCGCCTTCCTGAGCACAGTGGACCCTGCTTCTTGGTCCTCTGTGCTGGTTCCTGTCCCCATGGTAGTCAGGCTGGCAGGCTGTGCATAGGATTTGGCGTAGAAGGTTGATAATGTGACGTAGTTCCAAGTGCAGGCCTGGTGCCAAGGCTGGGCTGGGGTCCGGGCTGGGCCGGCCTCACCTGCTGTGGTCACGGGCCCCCCTTGGGCCAGACTGTGCCCTCTCCCCAGCCTTCCTGCAGGGAGAGCCATGGATGCCAGCCCAGCTCTGGCCTGTCACAGCAGCACGGCTGCTCCCCTTCGCTCATGCCCAGTCCCGGGCCTCTCTGCTGGCCAACCCCTGGAGGGAGGGTGCTCCAGAGCTTCTAGAAGCAGCCAGGCCAGCCCAGAGGGGCTCTGGCCAATGCTGAGGCTTTATATTCCCTCTGACATTTTCTTCTAAGTCTTCTCTTGCTTTCCTGTTTAATGCCAATCTGGAGAGTCTCAGGCAGGAGAAATTCACCGTAGCCAGAAAGAGGATTTGAGCCTTATTTAAAACAGGAGCTCCCCCTAAAGCATCCTTCGTCTTCAGCTTCCGAGGAGAGGCAGAGGCAGGCGGGAGGGGTTCAGCTGGGGAAAGCTCTCCTTGTGGCCTCTCCAGTCCCCTGCCAAGGACCAGGTGCCAGGCCCAGCTCCACCTGGCCTGATGGTTCCCAGAGTTTGAGTAGAAGTTTCTTAGGCCCTGAGGGGCTTGAGGGAGAAAGTTGGGAATGCTCACCACAAACCTGGGGGAAAAATTGTCAAAGCTCAAGTCCTGTAGAGAAAGAACGGGCAGCCCTGCCTTTCTGTGTAAGGAGGCTCAGGGGCACAAGCTCAGATATGGTCCTGGGTCCGTGCCCAGCGCCCTGTCCCCATTGTGGAGCCTCTTCCTGGGCTGGCAGCAGCCATCCTGCGGGCATCTTTGTTTTCCTTAGGAGCAGGTTGTGGGGGCGGCAGAGGGGTGGGGGCAGAGCACAGAGGCATCTTTGAGTTAACCAAGGGGAGGCCTTAACCAAGGAGGTTAACCAAGCCTTAACCAAGGAGGTTAACCAGGCCATGACAGTACTTCCCACTGTGAGCAGGCCGGAGGAACTGAGTTAGGGGGGCTGCTTGGCTGTTTCATTTTCGTTTGGCCCAATTCACTGTCTTTAAATGATAACTCGGCCTTGGAGTTGGGGATATTTGGGGTCTAAACGGAAGGTTAGAAATTACCCAAGCTTCGTTTAAGCTGAGAACAAGCCCACTGCTGCCCCAGAGCACCTGTTCTGGAAGCCACCATGGAGGGGGTCTGCGGCCACTCCCTCCAGAGGGGCTGTCCTGTAGCTCACACCTCACCAGCCTCATGCTCAGCCCTGGGGCACCCCGGGCACGTGGTGCCCACGTTTTCTGTGTGGGTGGGCTGTGGGCAGGGAGGGACTGGTCATGTGGGCGCCTCTCATGGCTGCTTCCTTCTCCTCGCTCACAGGGTGCCCGGGGCAACGACGGTCAACCAGGCCCTGCAGGGCCTCCGGTAAGTTCATCCTCATCCTCATCCTCATCCTCGGCAGGTTTACTTGAGTCTCATTCAGCAGCGCAGTGAGGTCTGCAGTGTTTATCCAGTGTAACCACAGCAGTGCTCTGCCTTCTACTGGACAGGAGGAAGAATAATCTTTCAATATTATGCGAGCACGTTGATAACAAGCTTTGAAGTAATGGTTCGCTTTTCTCAGTCTTTTTGAGGAGGGACAGAGAGGGAAGTGAAAGAATCATCTACTTCTCACCATGTCTAGGGTCAGAAACTTGCTTTGCCATGGGAAACCAGGCTTGGGGACACTGGCAGTGGGGACAGTTTTCATCCAGGGGTTTTCAGCCACAATGGATGTAGAGCAAAATCAGTTCAGAGGTGGGAAGGAGTGTGAGATGTGGGGGTGGCTCACTTTGGAGGCTGGAGAGATTCTGCAGAAACCACATTGACCTCTCCACTCTCTTTCTTCCTGCAGGGTCCCGTGGGTCCTGCTGGTGGTCCTGGATTCCCTGGTGCTCCCGGGGCCAAGGTGCGTGCCCTGCTGGTCGACTCAGGAACCCCCTTTTCCCCATAACCCTTGCTGATTGCCCCCTTCCCTTCTGAGTCTCCCACCCCCACCGGCTCTTGCTCTCATGGAGGCCAGGGAGACAGCCAGGCATTTCGCAGAGTCACCAGCTGGAAGAGAAAGTAAGATGGAATGATAAAACGCTGGGGGTACAGTTATAGCTTCAGAGTGGGGAAAGGCAGAAAAAGATGGGGAGACACCGGAGCCCTGGGAGGGAGCAGAGACCAGGAACCGAAAGCAGGCAGAGTCAGCAGATGCTAGACCCGGAAGAGAGTTGGAGGGAAGTGGGCAAGGAGCCGGTTCCATGCTTCCCCCTCTCCCCTGCTTAATTTGGGGGGCTTGGCTCTTCCAAGCTGTGTTAATAGAGTTCTTCCGAGCATTAATAGAGGCCAGTGGGAGGGCAGCCAGTTCAGGGAAAGGCTCCTGTGGCCCAGGAGGGGTTCCAATGCACGCGTCCCTGGGAATTCTCTCCCACTGCCGCCAGGAGATGAATAAGGAGCCTCCATGTGGTCACTGGCATCAGGTTGCCTTTCCCCTCCTGGGGGTTTCCATGGCAACCAGACAGTGTCTGAGGCCCTGGGAGCCGGGTGAAGGAGACCCATTGTGAAGAGGGACAGCGGAAGGTGCGGGGGCCTGACATTTAGAAAATAATAATTACAGAAGTGAAGCAGGAATGTTCTGAGAGGAAACCTGAGGAGGCCCTGCCCTCCCTCCAGGTCAGCCGTCCTCCACTGGGACTCTGCCATTCAGAGAGCCCAGGTCTCAGCCAGTTGTACTTTCAGGAAAAAATGAAAGTAAAAGCAGATGCCATTTTGGGGGGTGGGGGGTGACAGAAGCCGAGGAGCGCTGGACTGCAGTCATAGCCTGGGGAAGCAGAGTCGGGGTGCTTGTCCTAGCTTGTTTTCACCCTGGCTTTCTGCCTCACTTTAGACGGGCTTGGGCCAGAGCCTGGGGCCGCAGTGTGCACACATCACCAGGCACAAGCGGAGTGGTGCCCTGAGCAAGATGCTCAAGAGCCCCCATTTCCTCAGTAAAAGAGAAAATAGGTGCAGACAGGGGAGGTAGAGGTGCCTGCCCGTCTCAGCCGTCTGTCCATCTCACCACGATGTTAGGCTGGCAGGATCCTCCAGCACAGGCTTTCCTGTTGGTGCTGATGGGGCCAGCACGATGCCCGTTGCTGTAGCATGTAACTGTGCTTTTGCGTGAGGTGGTGTACGGTGTAGGCAGGAGATGGAGAGTAGAGGAGGCAGAGGGAGGAAGTCATCAGGTGGGGGAGCTCAGTCACGCGGCCTGTGTGGGAACAAGTGTGGGAACAGGTGTGCTCACATGCAGGGTGGATGCATGCATATAACGCAGCTATACGTTTTGGTGCATGCATGCAGTTCGCCCTGAACTGTTGCTGGCCCACAAGAGGTCCGCGTCCCCCTGTCGTCTCTTCATTCCATTCCTCCTTGTCTCTTCCCAGGGTGAAGCTGGCCCCACTGGTGCTCGTGGTCCTGAAGGTGCTCAAGGTCCTCGTGGTGAACCTGGTACTCCTGGGTCCCCCGGGCCTGTGGGTGCCGCTGTAAGTGCAGCTTCTCTTTGGCCTGAAGGGTCTGGGGTCTGTGGCCTTGGCACTCTTGCCTCTGTGCTTAGCTGTGAGGGAAGTGGACCCCAATCACCAGACCTTCATCCTGACTCAACGCCTGCCCCCTCATCTCTAGAGACAAGTCTCGCTCCGTCTCCAGTCCTCCCCTGGAAACATCCAGTGGGACTGTGCCTGGAATGGACAGCTGCGGGGAGGGCTCGGCGGTGGCTGGGATTTATTCTTTGCTGCTCATTTTATAACGATGCCATCTCCTTTTTCAGGGTAACCCTGGAACTGACGGAATTCCTGGAGCCAAAGGATCTGCTGTGAGTGTCGCCCTGGCCGTGGCTCCTCCAGGTGGGGTCGGTCCTTCCCTGCCCCCCTCCTCATGCCCCTCTCTTCTGCTCACACTCACAGGGTGCTCCTGGCATTGCTGGTGCTCCCGGCTTCCCTGGGCCCCGTGGTCCACCCGGCCCTCAAGGTGCTACTGGTCCTCTGGGCCCGAAAGGTCAGACGGTAAGAGCCCAGAGTGAACCCAAGTCCCAGGGACACCGCTGGAGTCAAACCCTGCCCTCCCTCCTTCCTGTGCTCGCCGGTGTCCTCAGTGGGCGTCTTGAAGGGTTTCTGGAGGTGGGGGCCGGGCCGTGGAGAGAACCCAGTGTGAGACCCTGCCTCTCTCTTTGTCAAGGGTGAACCTGGTATTGCTGGCTTCAAAGGCGAACAAGGCCCCAAGGGAGAACCTGTGAGTATCCGCCACCGTGAGGCCAGCCCTTGTCTTTCCACGCTGCTGCTCTGCCGGCCCAGGGCCGTCCCCCGCCCACTGCCCGCCTCCCCTGTAGCCCCAGCCCCCAGTCTGAGATCTCTTGGGCTGTGCCCAGAGAAGGCGACGTGACAGGGCTGAGAAGCTGGTGCAGCTCCAGCTCCCGTCTCCGGCTTCGCCGGTTTGAACAATGCGAATTTCACACACTCTCTCTTCCCTCTGGGCCACCTCTGCTCTTCCCCAGCTGACCCTGTATGGCCTCCCTTCCCCAAGTCCCCCAGCCCTGAAGCAATTGCCGAGGCCACTTCCTCCACACCCGGGGCCAGCGCTTGCCCCAGGGCCAGGCGAAGACTCACCCTCTTTCTCTTTCGTGTTGGTTCTCAGGGCCCTGCCGGCCCCCAAGGAGCCCCTGGTCCTGCTGGTGAAGAAGGGAAACGAGGTGCCCGCGGAGAGCCTGGTGGTGCTGGGCCCGTCGGTCCCCCTGGAGAAAGAGTAAGTGGGCGAAGAGTCCCCACTTTCACTGGGTGTGACCTCGAGATGGAAGCCGAGACCTGTGGCTCTGTGTTCTGCCAAGTCCTGTGGGCTTCCGGACACCACACTCCACTTCTCTCACCTTCTCCTTACTTGTGATCCCACCCCTGGGATGACGTGAAAGAGTTTGAGCTCCTTCCCAGGAAGGTGGGGACAGGCCCAAGGAGTTAATCTCTCAGAATCTTGAGAGCTGTAGCTACTGCTCCACAGAAATCATGGTTGGTGGGTTGGTGGGTTGGTGGGATGGACACCCTGGACCCTGGCTAGGCTCTCTGCAGCCATGGCGGCGTCAGGGGCCATTCTAAGTTGCTGCCTCTCCTCCCCACTTCTTCCTAGGGTGCTCCTGGCAACCGTGGTTTCCCAGGTCAAGATGGTCTGGCTGGTCCCAAGGTGAGCGGGGGAAGAGGGACTGGGGTCTGTCCCTTCCTGCATCCCTGGTCAAATGGCCTCGCACTGACCCCCTGCCTCCTGTTGTATAGGGAGCCCCTGGAGAGCGAGGGCCTAGCGGCCTTGCTGGCCCCAAGGGAGCCAATGGTGACCCTGGCCGTCCTGGCGAGCCGGGCCTTCCTGGAGCCCGGGTAAGTAGAGCTGCTTTTGCCCTCGGCTTCTGACTCTGAGCAGCCCCCTCTTGCCCTTCCCTACCTGCTGCCTCCAACCCTGTGCTGCCAGGATTGGGAGGTACTGGGGCCTGCCCTGACCCCATCCTCTTCTCCCTCCTGAACAAAAGGGTCTCACTGGTCGCCCTGGTGATGCTGGTCCTCAAGGCAAAGTCGGTCCTTCTGTAAGTCCATCATCTGGGGTTGTTGGGAGGGGTGGGAGGATATCCTTGGGGAAGCAGGTGGGAAGAGAGACAGGAATTGGGTGGGGGCAGCCTGTGAATCTTGAGAATTGTAGAGGGGGATAGATGCCAGTTACTGGGGCCGGTGTGGCCTATGCTGGGGCTGTGAGCTCTGGAAATGCCACCCCCTTGCGCATTTGGGCCTTTCCTTGGGGGAAGACAAAGCCTGGTGTGCACTTTCAGGGGGAAAACTTCTAAGCTAAGCAGTGCCTTGTCGCCGATGGGGTCCATGTGTGTGGTGTGGGCTGCTGGCTGCAACCTTGGTCAGTCCCACGCTGTGTGTCTAGCCGGTGTCTAGCCCTGTGCCAGCCGCATAGCAGACACTTAATAGATATCGGATGGACGAATGTGGTCAGAGTGTCTCCGTTCTGAGAATGATGTCCTCTCTTTCAGGGAGCCCCTGGTGAAGATGGTCGCCCTGGACCTCCAGGTCCTCAGGGGGCTCGTGGGCAGCCTGGTGTCATGGGTTTCCCTGGCCCCAAAGGTGCCAATGTAAGTAACAACCTGCCCTTCCATTCCCTCCACACGGTGCTTCCTCCCTCCCTGCCCCTGGGAAAGGCCTGGCTCCTGAATAGTTAACCCAAGGGTAGTGATGAGTGGGACCCCTGGTGCCATGGGCAGCTCGGGCCTCCATGTCCCTCAGGGGTGCATGTGGTCTGGGGAGACTCAGGGCTCCTTAGAGCCTCAGGACATCTCAGCCATGACATTGTCCCATGGGGCAGTGCTGTCACACCTCTGAGCATAAGAGAAGGTGTTGATACTCGGCTTTAGTCTTTGCTGTGGTCCCAAGCCCCAGTCTCCCCAGCCTGCTCTACTCCCCACTCCCACCAAAACCCTCCACCTCATGGTCCTGCACTCTTTCCTCCAGGGCGAGCCTGGCAAAGCTGGTGAGAAGGGACTGCCTGGTGCTCCTGGTCTGAGAGTAAGTACCCTCCCCACTGCCTGTGACCTGGTGTTGGCTGGACACCTGCGAGGGGAGAGGCATCCCTCTGGCATGCTCCTGGGGTCCCTAGTTGGCAGTGTGGATGCCTGTGGCTGAGCCTGTGCTGCTCTGGGCTCTTTGGGAGTCCACACAGGGAGATGAGGAAGCCTGCCATGCTGAGAAAGACTTAGGGAGGATGGGTGGAAATGGGGTTTGGTGGGGGTGGTGGAGGTCTGGAAACTCTGGGCCACAAAGTGCACCTGCCTAGCCCTGGGGGTCTGCGGAACTGAAGAAAAGTGTGTCCTTACACCACCCTTTTCTCTCCCCACTAGGGTCTTCCTGGCAAAGATGGTGAGACAGGTGCTGCAGGACCCCCTGGACCCGCTGTAAGTACCTGCCCAGCTTTTCCAGGTGGCCCTGTGGGCAGGGGCTTGGTGGGATGGAGGTGGGGAGACTTCAGGCCACCCAATAGTGGAGCTGACAGGCGGCTGTGGATCTGGGCTGATCCAGGACACCTGACCAGCCTGAGCTGAGGCAAGGTGTCCCAGGAGGCAGTGTGGCCCCCCCGGTTGTCAGGGGTCAGGTCATTGGTGGGAGAACAGTGAGGCACGCACGCATGCACGTACACTTTGCTTGGGTGATGCAGGAAGATGGCGGAAAGCTGTCTGCCCTGCCCTCCTGCTGGCCGCCCCAGGCCCCTCCAGCGGAGGCTCTCAGATTCTCTGGGCACTGGCTCACCTCACCTTTGTTTCCTTCTGCAGGGACCTGCTGGTGAACGAGGCGAGCAGGGTGCTCCTGGGCCATCTGGGTTCCAGGTAGGTGACTGGACTGGGCTTTCTCTTCAGTCCCTTTCCACACCCAGGGCTCCGCGGGGCAGCAGCAGGCACCGTGGGCGAGGGCCCACCCCTCTTGAGAGGGACCTGGAGAACGAGGCTTCCCTGCACTCCTGACTGTAGCCCTGTGCCCCTGTGCCGGGCCTCCCTGGTGGCTGGGGACAACAAACTCAGTCCTTTCCTAATGCATGTCCCTTTGGCTTCTAGGGACTTCCTGGCCCTCCTGGTCCCCCAGGTGAAGGTGGAAAACCAGGTGACCAGGTGAGTATGGGGCTCTTGAACCTGCAACCTGTTTAGATGGGAAGATCTATTCTGATGCCCAGGAGACAAGGGCAGGAGGGCACGAGGAGCCCGGGAGGCCTGGGAATGTCCAGGACCCACATCCCAACTCTCCGCAGAAGACAGTCTGAGCTCAGCCCTCAGTGGGAGAGATGCTCAGCCAAGGCTCTGTGACATACGAGCCTTCGCTCTCTCACATCCATTTTTGTTCTTCAGGGCGTTCCCGGAGAAGCTGGAGCCCCTGGCCTCGTGGGTCCCAGGGTGAGTGTCCTATTGGCCATCTCTGGTGGTCTCCTTGGGCCTGCTCTCTCCCTGTGCAGTTCTGCCAGTGCGTCCCAGCAGCACAGCCGCCCTGGGTCCTGGGGTCTCACTCTGCTCCCCACCTCCTTGCTTCTCCCTGCTCCTCCTCTCTCCCTGGGCCTCCGCCCCATCTCTTGCCTGATTGCTCCTTGGTGTCTCTGCTGCAGGGTGAACGAGGTTTCCCAGGTGAACGTGGCTCTCCCGGTGCCCAGGGCCTCCAGGGCGCCCGTGGCCTCCCAGGCACTCCTGGCACTGATGGTCCCAAAGTAAGTGAGGCGGGTCCTGCTTGGTCTTCTGGGTGGGCCTGGGAGGCCCTGTTGAGGGAGGAGGAGGAGAAAGAGGAGGGGGCTCAGGAGGAATGAAGATAGAAGGAGGGAGGTGTGGAAGACGAGACAGAAAGGAGGTATGGGCAGAGGAGGAAGGGTAGGAAAGGGGGCACGTGGGTCCTGGGGGAGGTGCTGCCCACCACAGACTCCTTCTTCCCCCACAGGGCGCAGCCGGCCCAGCTGGCCCGCCTGGGGCTCAGGGCCCTCCAGGTCTGCAGGGGATGCCCGGTGAGAGGGGAGCAGCTGGTATCGCTGGGCCCAAGGGAGACAGAGTAAGTACTGAGTTGACCATGCCTTCTCCAGAGCCATACTTCCCTGCCCCCACCCTCTCCCCGCGGGACCTGGGGGAGAGTTCCCAGTTACCCCGCTTGAGGAACTTGGAGACCTCCCTCCAAAGCTCTCTGTTTGCCTTTTAATGCCATCCTCCCCCTCCGCTCCCCTCCGTCTCACTCCTATTACTCCTGAGACCCCAGCAAGTCCCTCTTGGCCTGGGTCTGAGCTCTGCCTGGAGCCCTGGCCAGGGTGAGACTGAGCTGGCAAAGGGGGTCTTTGAATGGCCCCCTGAGGTGGCCCTTTTTCTCTATCCCACAGGGTGATGTTGGTGAGAAAGGCCCTGAGGGAGCCCCCGGGAAGGATGGTGGACGAGTAAGTGAATGCTGGTTGCAGGCTCCTCGGGGACTGGGATGGGGACAGATGCGGGGGACCCCATGGTCTCCAGCTCTGCACTCAGGGGAGAGAGGGGCAGTGTGTGAGTGCGGCCTCTGGTCCTATCTCAGTTCTATGGGTTGGGCAACCGCAGGGACTTCCCTGTCAAACCAGGGGGCCACAGAGTGACAGGGAGTTCTGGGGGCTCTGGGAGGAGGCGCCAAGGTCCATTGGGGGTGGGGCCCCAAAGTCCCTGCTGGGCTCCAAGTCCCGGGCCCTGACTCTCCCTGCCTCCCTCACCTCCGCCTTCTCCTTCCCCAGGGTCTGACTGGTCCCATTGGCCCCCCTGGCCCAGCTGGTGCCAATGGTGAGAAGGTGAGTCTTGGTTCCCTTTCCTCTCTCTCCCTCACCTCCCCCATCAAGCCTCCCTCTCATCTCCTGCCAAAGGCTGCTATTTCTTCTCCTCACTCAACAGCTGTCACCCTCCCGCCCACTGGGGGCTGTGAGGAGTGAAGGGCGGGGGTCTTCTTAGAAGCAAAGTCACTGGCTGTGCCCTGTCCAGTGGAGCAGTTGGACTGCGGGTAGAAGTGCGTCCAGCAGAGGCCCTGAGGAGGGTGCAGCCGTGGGCTGGAGCAAAAAGGAGGAGACAGGCTGTGGGGGACCCAGAGCCCCCGGGCATTGTCAGGGCTTCCTGGATGCACTGTGCTGTGACCCCACCCCCTCACCCATGGCTCCTGTCCCCCTCTCCCCACCTTAGGGAGAAGTTGGACCTCCTGGTCCTGCAGGATCTGCTGGTGCTCGCGGCGCCCCGGTGAGTATCTGCCCTTGAGCCTGGCTCTGTCCCCAGGCCCCTGGGAGCAAGGGAGCGGCTCTGCCTCTCAGCCCAGCCCTGCAGGCACCCGGCACTGGCTCCCTGCTGCCCTTTGGGTCTAGGGGTGGGAGGAGGGATGAGAAAGGAAGGGAGAAGGCATGTCACTCCCATGACGTGGTCAAGGTGGAGGGCCTTCGGGTCACCAGATCCTCTGACCAAGAGAGGCTTTCTCACCTGGGTCCCTTTATTTGGGACGGAACTTCCTAAAGGCTACTTTCAGATGCCTTCTCTTGGGGGTTATTGTACAAGAGGCTGGGCTGGGCCAGAAAGGGCTCTGGGCTCGCAGGAGGGAACAGAAGCGGGCAGGCAGCGGGGCCTTACCCTCCTGAGCCCCCTTCTCTCACAGGGCGAACGTGGAGAGACTGGACCCCCCGGACCCGCTGGATTTGCAGGTCCTCCCGTGAGTATCCCGGTCCACCCTCACTCCCACCACCCCCTACTCAGGCCGGTGCTGCATCCTGCCCCAAGGGCACCTCCACCCCTTGTGCCCATTCCTACTCCTGGGAGGATAGTTGATTGACCAGAGAATCTAAAGAAAAGAGAAATGGCCTCTCCTCTCCTCTCCTGTCACATCCCCACACTAATACAGCAATCTTGTCTTAGAGCCAGCTTTCGGGCCCTGGGTGGACACACTTACACACATGCACGCACGTACGCACTCACGCACACACACTCACTCAGAGCCTCTGGCCCTTTTGGGAGAATCTCGAGTATTTGGCTTGCCCCTCCCTCACCTGCTTCCTCCTTCCCCGGGACAGGGTGCTGATGGGCAGCCTGGTGCGAAGGGCGAGCAAGGAGAGGCCGGCCAGAAAGGTGATGCTGGTGCCCCTGGTCCTCAGGGCCCCTCTGGAGCTCCTGGGCCTCAGGTGGGTAGCACTGAGCTCTCCCAGGAGCTGTTCCCACGGGGCAGGGGTGGTTGGGTGCAGGGTGAGAGGCCTGGACAGCCAGAGAAGGACTAGGAGGCCTGGGGGATGCCCACCTGAGTGTAGGGCCCTCCACTCAGCAGACTCTGGAGCCTGCTGCTGCCGCTGCCGCAGGAGGGAGAGGCTGTGGGGAGGAGGGATTTGTACTCAGGGTGAAGGTTCCTGTAGCTAAACTGGCTTTCACTGTCTTGGGCGGGGGTGTGAGGTGTGCGGTGGGGGTGCTGGGGGACAGAGAGAGTGCAGGCCATGTCTCCCTGAAGACAGACATCCCCAGATGGAGGAGCCAGTCTCCTGGGGATGGGCAGGGGAGACCTTGGACTGGCTCCGTGGATCCCTGCTGGGCTTCTCCATCTTGACATCTCCTAGAACACCCTCCTAGAACACTCGTCTCCTGCTGGCCAAGGTGGCTGGCCTGCCTATGACAGCTTCTCCAGGCTGGGATTTTAGTGCCGAGAAAGCAGCATCTGTGAAAACTTAGCCTTAGAGAGCCCTCCGGACAGGCCCTCCCCCTCATAGTCTCCCTCCTTCCTCCCCAGGGTCCTACTGGTGTGACTGGTCCTAAAGGAGCCCGAGGTGCTCAAGGGCCCCCGGTGAGTGAGGCCCCTGTTCCCACCATCACCCAGGTGGGGTGGAGGGTACTGTGGGGGCAGCAGCTTCTCTCACTCCCCTGACCTCATGAATGGCCCCAGAGGCTCCCACGGAAGTGTTCTGGGAGTCACCCACCTCCTGCTTTCTCAGCCCTGCTCTTGCCCCCAGCCCGAGCCCACTCCACAGCCAGGGGAGAGAGGCACCCCCTCTGCTGTTGCGCAGTGATCCTGGGGGGCCCCAGGCCAGGCTTGGCCCCCTGACTAGATCCCTGAAACACTGAATGCCCCAGCTGGATGTTCCCCTGCAGGAGCTGGAGGCAGAGAGGCTACAGCTGCATGGTCCTATGTCTGGACCCCTGGGGTGCCTTTCTCCCTCTCTACCTCCCCTCGCCCCTTTCCATACCAGCCTCTGAAACCCCCACGTTTGATTCTTGGACTTCCTGTGGGCCCAAAGTATTCAGGGGCTCTCCTCTCCTCCCATAGGGAGCCACTGGATTCCCCGGAGCTGCTGGCCGCGTCGGACCCCCAGGCTCCAATGTGAGTGCTGCTCCAGGCTGGTTCCTACCTTACTCCTGGCGTGCGAGGCACAGGCAGGAGCCGAAGAGTCTGGCCCAGTGCCCAAACAGGGCCCAGAGAGCCCAGGCTGGCCTCCACCCCTTGTGCCCATTCCCACTCCTGGGAGGATAGTTGATTGACCATGGAACATATCCCCCTAGGTAGCTGGGAGCAAGGCTGTGACCCCTTTGTTGGCCACAGGCAACCTTCCCTGCTGGCTTGGGCTCAAACCCTCAGACTCTGACTTTTGGGCAGGACGGGGCTGGCACAATTGCCTTCATCATGGACACGCATTTCTTGAGCACGTGTGTGCGCCTGGCCCTGTGCAAGTCGTACGTCCTGCCCTAGGGAGTCTGCAGTGGAGGGAGGAGAGATGACAAAAAGTTGCCCAGCTCACCCACACCAAGTGCAGAGGGAGCAGGTGCAGAGGCTTAGGGGTCAGAGGAGCAAGCTCTGTGCTGTCCTTGAGGAAGGTGGGATTGAGGCTGAAGGAGAGGAGGCAGGAGGGGTTCCAAGCAGATCAGAAAAAGCAAAGTGCGCAGGGGCCAGAGAAGCCAGGGCTGGCTGCCCGGAGCTCTCACGTGGGAGAGGAGATCGAAGAGGTAGCCTGGGTGGGGTCAGGCTCCCCTTAGTGTGGAGGGAGCTCCCAGAGGGCAACCGCTGTCCCTGGGGCCACAGCTTTGGCAGCCTGAATGGATGGAAAAGGGTGAGATGAGTTCTCACTTCCCGCATTTGCTCCTTCTAGGGCAACCCTGGACCCCCTGGTCCCCCTGGTCCTTCTGGAAAAGATGGTCCCAAAGGTGCTCGAGGAGACAGCGGTCCCCCCGGCCGAGCTGGTGACCCTGGCCTCCAAGGTCCTGCCGGACCCCCTGGCGAGAAGGGAGAACCTGGAGAGGATGGTCCCTCAGTAAGTCCCTCGCCAGGGCCAGGCCAGCCCAGGGCCAAAGTCCTTGGGGCCAGGGCTGTGAGAGGCTTCTGAGCTCTCAGAGCAGAGAGTGGGAGGGAGTGGGGACTGTAGGGGTGCTGGGGAGGGAGCCCTGCAGAGAGAAGTGTCCTGTGAGGAAGAGCTGATCCTTGCGGAGTCAGTGGCCAGACGGCCTGGATGGCTGGGACGCTGTGTCACTTCTCAAGTTCTCATCTCCCACCTCTCTTCTCTTAGGGTCCCGACGGTCCTCCAGGTCCCCAGGGTCTGGCTGGTCAGAGGGGCATTGTTGGTCTGCCTGGACAGCGTGGTGAGAGAGGATTCCCCGGCCTGCCCGGCCCATCAGTGAGTGAGGGATTCTCCTTCCTCTAGGCCAGCTGGGCTCAGCCTGGCTCAGGCCCAAGTGCTCTTGGTGCAGTGGCCTGGCCTCTGCAGAAGCAACGCCACCCCCTGAGGCTTCCACCCACTCAGCACCCTCAGGACTGTCCTTTCATCAGCCTTTTCCCAGGAAAGGCTCAGCGGGCCTGGGCAGGGGTGCTTAGACTGTGCACTCATCCTTGTCACTGTCCCTCAGGGTGAGCCTGGCAAGCAGGGAGCTCCTGGGGCATCTGGAGACCGAGGTCCCCCTGGTCCAGTGGGTCCTCCTGGCCTGACTGGTCCTGCTGGTGAACCTGGACGAGAGGTGAGTGGTGGGACCCAGAGTGGGGTGGCCCTTACTAGGGAGACGAGTGCTGGTGGCCAGGCCAAGCCCTAATGGCCTGGAGAGGGGGATGACAGGAGGGACTGATGGGCCAAGTGCCCGGGGGGCAATGGGAAGGTCGTGATGGGAGAGAGAAGGACTCGGAGACTAAGACCTGGGTGAATAGGGAGGAAGGCAGAAGGAAGCTCGGGGAGAAAGCTTTGGCTCCAGTGGTCAAATGGAAGGGAACAAGCCTGGGGCTTCTGTAGGGAGCACGGCAGAGCAGAGCAGAACACGGGTGGGGCAGCTCTAATGGCATCTTGTTTCCCTTTGCCCAGGGAACCCCTGGTGCTGACGGCCCCCCTGGCAGAGATGGTGCAGCTGGAGTCAAGGTGAATATCTGGGTGTCTCTATGTGCAGTGGGACAGGGAGGACATTCCCTCGGGCCTAACAGGTCAGCCCGGGGTGGCAGGTTGGGGTCAGAGTCTTGTGTCAGTCTGGAGGGAACTTCTCTCCTTGCCTCTTCTGGCACATTCTTCTCTGAGCCTGAGACCTCTCTCCTGACAGGGTGATCGTGGTGAGGCTGGTCCCCTGGGTGCTCCCGGAGCTCCTGGACCCCCCGGCTCTCCTGGCCCCGCAGGCCCAATTGGCAAACAGGGAGACCGAGGAGAAGCTGTGAGTATCCTTAATTCAGTGAAAGCTGGAAGGAGGAGGGTGGCTGAGTGAGTGGGGAGCTCTTTCACAATCCGCCCTCCCCGCCCCAGGCCCTGGAGGCATAACTGGTCCCCGTGGGAGTGGCGGCTGCAGTCCTGGCCAAGGCCAAGGGGCAGACACGGAGGGAGGCCATGCCTGTCCTGGCTTTGCTCTGACGTTGCTCCCGCTCTCTCCTCATAGGGCGCACAAGGCCCCATGGGACCCGCAGGACCGGCTGGAGCCCGGGGATTGCCGGTGAGTATCTGAGCGTCCTGTGCCGGGTCCCCCACAGGCACAGCTCGGAGGGCAGCAGGGACCGAGGATCCTGGAACTCCTTGGCTCAGCTGAGGCCAGCAGAAGGCTCTTGCCCTGACCTGACCCAACCCGTGTCTGTCTTGTTCCCAGGGCCCTCAAGGCCCCCGTGGTGACAAAGGAGAAGCTGGAGAGGCTGGCGAGAGGGGACTGAAGGGACACCGTGGCTTCACTGGTCTGCAGGGTCTGCCCGGCCCTCCTGTGAGTGTTGCTGTCTGTGCTCGGCTCCCCACAGCCTCCCACAGCTCAGAGCCCACTTGAGTTTCCCATGCTGCTAAGACAACGTGGGATCATCCTAAGAGATTTCCAGCACTCCCTCAGGGTTGGAGGGAGGAGGAAGTAGAAAGGGAATGGGGGTGGGACATGTATCTGCTCCCCTAACTTCCAAGAGAGATATATATACATTCAAGAAGGCTTCCCATCCTGGAAGATGGAGCCTGTCTCTGCTCACCTCTGACCTTTGCCTCTTCCTTCTGCACAGGGTCCTTCTGGAGACCAAGGTGCTTCTGGTCCTGCTGGTCCTTCTGGCCCTAGAGTAAGTGAGATGGAGTGAGCCCTTCCTCAGAGGGCAAATGGGGCTGGGGCACTGGCCACGTGTTCTGATGGGGAGGGAAACATTGCCCCTTCTGGGGAAGGCCTGGGCTCAGGGGGCCTCACTCAGCAGTGGAGGTAGGACTGTCCCTGTGTGACTGCAGTCAGAAGAGCACCCACAATCACAGGCAGATGAACATGAGAGCAGCTCTGAGCTGTCGGAGAGGCCTCCTGCAAATAGGATTTTACAAGGAAGAGCTGAGGAGGGTAGGAGAGCCATGAAGCCATCCTGCTGGTTCTTGGCCAAATAGAGACCAGTTTGGGGTTCTATGACTGAAAAATGTGAAGAATTGGGAGCAGACTGGCTAGTGGTATCAGGATGGCCTCCTAACCAGCCCCAGCCACTCTGACCTGCCCTTTCTCACTGCCTCTCTCTCTCCTGGCCTGCAGGGTCCTCCTGGCCCTGTCGGTCCCTCTGGCAAAGATGGTGCTAATGGAATCCCTGGCCCCATCGGACCTCCTGGCCCCCGTGGACGTTCAGGAGAAACTGGCCCCGCTGTAAGTGTCCTGACTCCTTTCCCTGCTGTCTGAGGCGTCCCAGCATCTGGGGGCTTGCGCTCTCTGGTGCTAAGAGCCTCTTTAGGGGCATCAGCCTGCAGCTAACGGTGAAGGCATCCTTTATCCTGGGGTGTCCCTGGAGGTTCAAATGAAGAAATAGGGAAGGTGCTATGGTTTTCTTCATCCTGGCCTGCTGCACCCCCTCCCCCACCCTTGGGACTGGGAAGAACACACTCCAGTACATTCTAGCAGGTGGAGAAGGACATAAGAGGGGTGTCACCCCACAACTCCCGGCTGATTTCTCTGTTTCCTGCTGCAGGGTCCTCCTGGAACTCCTGGACCCCCTGGCCCTCCAGGTCCCCCTGGCCCTGGCATCGACATGTCCGCTTTTGCTGGCCTAGGCCCGAGAGAGAAGGGCCCTGACCCCCTGCAGTACATGCGGGCTGATGAGGCGGCCGGCGGTCTGAGACAGCATGACGAGGAGGTGGAGGCCACACTCAAGTCCCTCAACAACCAGATCGAGAGCATTCGCAGCCCCGAGGGCTCCCGCAAGAACCCTGCTCGCACCTGCCGGGACCTGAAACTCTGCCACCCCGAATGGAAGAGCGGTGAGCCTAGAGGGCTGGACCCCCTGCCCCGGAGAGTAGAAGTCAGCCCACGGGGCAGGGACCCCTTCTGAACAAGGAGATGCCCTGTAGCGCAAGGCAGAGCCAGGCCTGCAAGGTTCTGGCAGACGGTTACTCCTCTATCTCACAGCAGAGGAACTGCAGCCTGGCTCCTGTGCTGCCATGGCTCCACGGGAGAAGTGACTTCAGGGTAGAGTCCTATCCACCATGCTGGCACTGCTCCTGCCCTTTTGTTTGCACCCCTAGTTAGCACTAGACTTTCCCATCCAGGCCTCCTTGCCCCTGATCCCTCGTCTCCCCTCCCTCTGGCCACACATGGCCCTCATTCCCTGCTCCTCTCCCCCGGTGTCCCCGGAGGCCTTTCTCTCTCTCCCAGGCAGGCCTGGGCCTCTCAGGAGTATGTGTCCGTGCCTGTCTGAGCCCTGATGGTGTTGCCTCCTCCCCCTGCAGGAGACTACTGGATTGACCCCAACCAGGGCTGCACCTTGGACGCCATGAAAGTTTTCTGCAACATGGAGACTGGCGAGACCTGCGTCTACCCGAACCCGGCGAACGTTCCCAAGAAGAACTGGTGGAGCAGCAAGAGCAAGGACAAGAAGCACATCTGGTTTGGAGAAACCGTCAACGGTGGCTTCCACGTGAGTACCTGGTTGCTCTAGGCCAGAGATGGCGCCTCGGAATCTTTCTCTTCTTTCTCCCTGGAAGTTTTTAGCATCTTGCTCACAGTCTCACCAGTTTTCTTTGGGGCTCAGGAGAAGGAATAGTATTTTTTCCCATGAGACATGGAGGAGGACACCTTTGGAGGCGGGCTTCACTCCCTGGAAGCAAAATCATCCTCCCAGTGACCTGCTCCCCCGGCCCCCTTCAGTCCCCTGATCCCTGGGCAGTTGGCAGCCCCTGCAGCCCCGATCCCCTTGGATGCCAGTCCGGGGCCTCATCCCGCTGCTCTCTGCACTAACAGTTCAGCTATGGAGATGACAACCTGGCTCCCAACACTGCCAACGTCCAGATGACCTTCCTGCGCCTGCTGTCCACCGAGGGCTCCCAGAACATCACCTACCACTGCAAGAACAGCATTGCCTACCTGGATGAAGCAGCTGGCAACCTCAAGAAGGCCCTGCTCATCCAGGGCTCCAACGACGTGGAGATCCGGGCCGAGGGCAACAGCAGGTTCACGTATACTGTCTTAAAGGATGGCTGCACGGTGAGTTGGGCCGGCTGCAGCCGCCAGAGAGATGAGCTGCCTGGGACCTGGGGCTCAGGCTGGAGCGGGCTGAGGGGTGGTCCATGGCAGGTGTCATAGTCCTAGAGTGCTGGGATCATCAGAGGCGTGAGTGTGAGGGATTGTGTAGAGAAGACATGCAGATTGAGAGGTGAGGGAGAGATGCGTGTTGTTCTATCTTCTCCACTCCCTTGGCTCAGGGGAAATAACACCCTACCTAGTGTGTCCAGTGACTCTTGTAGGAATATTCATGTAGTGTGTCTAGGCCTGCCTATGAGATGGTGCAAAGAGGGGGTCCCAGGCAGGGAGCTCACTGTAGGGACTCTAGGGGAAGGAGAAGAAGGGCAGGATGGAGGAGGCCCTGCTGCTAAGGACAGGAGTTGCGGTGGAGGGGGCTTTGGCAAGCTGAAAAAGGTCTAGGGAGCCCCCGAGTGTGTTTTGTACTTGGTGTTCTACGATGCTCACTTAGTTTTGGGGTCCTGGGCAGCTGGCACTGGATCGCAAGGCATCCATTGAATACTGTCTCCTCTCTTTTTCCCCTAGAAACACACCGGTAAGTGGGGCAAGACTACGATTGAATACCGGTCACAGAAGACCTCACGCCTCCCCATCATTGACATTGCACCCATGGACATAGGAGGGCCTGAGCAGGAATTTGGTGTGGACATAGGGCCCGTCTGCTTCTTGTAAAGACCTGAACCCAGAAAAAACACAATCCATTGCAAACCCGAAGGACCCAAGTACTTTCCAATTCCAGTCACGCTAGGACTCTGCACTGAATGGCTGACCTGACCTGATGTCCATTCGTCCCACCCTCTCACAGTTTGGACTTTTCTCCCCTCTCTTTCTGAGAGACCTGAACTGGGCAGACTGCAAAATAAAATCTCGGTGTTCTATTTATTTATTGTCTTCCTGTAAGACCTTTGGGTCAAGGCAGAGGCAGGAAACTAACTGGTGTGAGTCAAACGCCCCCGAGTGACTGCCCCCCAGCCCAGGCGAGAAGACCCCCCCCCCTTCAGGTGCCGGGCGCAGGAACTGTGTGTGTCCTACACAATGGTGCTATTCTGTGTCAAACACCTCTGTATTTTTTAAAACATCAATTGATATTAAAAACAAAAAAATTATTGGAAAGTACATATTGACCTGTGCTTTGTGCTTTATTTGCCATCAGTCCTTGATTCCATCGGCATGACCAAACGGCGATCCTAGGCCTTCTTCTGTTGACTTTTCAACCAAGAGGGAGGATGCTGAAGGCACACTGCCTGGTTTAGTGACCTTACACAAACACAGACATGTCTCTTTTTGTAACCTTGGTGCTGCATGGAACCCAGGGGTGAACTGGGACCAGAGACCAAGATTTGGAAAGGGAGGCACAAAAGAGGGATGGCCTTGCTCTTGAGAGTGAACATGGAGCACAACTCTAGGGCAGATTGGTGCAAGAGAAGTGAGGCACTGGTGATGGGATGGGATGCTGGGCTGAGAGATCAGAGATGCTTCGGAGGGTGGGGGCGGGGAGGGGGGAGGAGAGGGGAGCGAATTGGCAGGGACCCAGGATAAGTGCACACTATCAGATAATCCAGGTGATCTATTTCTGAGTGTCTCTAAGACTTTTAGTTTGGGGAGAGGTGGAAGTGTTAGAGCCCCCCGACCCTTATTCCTCTTTCCTGCTCTGTCCCTCCGGCCCCCATTGTTCACTTCCCGGGCCTGCGTGTAAAGCTTCCATGGACTTCCTCTCAATACCAGGCTTATGAATGGACACCCTCCCATTTCTCCTGACCATCACGTGTCCCTTGCTTTCCAAAGTCATGTGTGTGGCAAAAATGAGGAAGCTGTCACTTCTCCACTAGAGAGGACTAGTTTGTGACAAACTAAAAGAGTAACATGAAAACCTAATTAAGAACACATAATTAGAATAGCTATCTATCTCATAATCTAAAATAAACAACTCTTCCTTCTACCCAGAGAGCTAGTGAGGGCAAAGGGGAGACAGTGAGGTGTGTGGATGATTATGAAACCCTTCCCTTAGACAACAGGTGGAGATGAACAGCTGAATAGTTGAGTTCCACTGTGTCAAGCACACGCAGAGAGCCCGTCCTGCTTCCGGGTCACATCACTGCCCACAGTGGCATCAGAGCACCAACTCTTACTAAAGCAGGTCTGTAGATTGTGACCATCAGCTCAGACCTTTGTAAGAGAAGTCCCATTTGCCCCAGGATATCAAGGTGATCCCCGCAGCCCACCCACTTGCTGGGTACCTAGTAAAACCCAGAAATAATAGCACCTGGTGTGTAGGCAATCGAGGAGTGAACCAGAAGGCAGCGCTCAAGGCCAGAGAAGCAGTGGACAGAAAGCTCTGCATCTGCGGTCAGATCGAACCACACGACCGTGGATGGCAGGGCTGTGCTGCTCACTGCTGCTCCCTCATCCCAGCCTGGCCCCGAGGGGAAGGTGGGAGTAACCAGGTTCATTGCTAATTCCTGTGATGCCCCAGGAAAGCAGAATAACCTCTCAGACGAAAGCCTGCCCCTAGCAGGACTGAGTGGACAGACTTGCCCTACTTATTGTGAGGCCTCACTCAGGTTCCTTTTCCTCTCCGAAGCTTCCTCATCTCTATCGAGTGTCCGGCTCAAAAGGCTTTAACCAGGAGTCGGGAGTCTGAGCTCCAGCTCCGACTTACTCAAGGCCACCGGATCCTGGGCAAACCAAAGAACAACTTCTGAAATAGTCTCCCCTTCTAAACAAGCGAAGGAACGCAGAATCTTACAAGAGTGCTCTCGAGCTGACGAAGAATCTTACAAATAGGATTATTTTGTCCAGAGAAAATACTTGGGACCCCTTAGATTCATGCAGAGCTTTGACAAATAGGCTGATTCTTTTAATAATTTGTTTCACACTTGGGGCTAGAATCCCCAGAAGGACAGTTGACCCAGAGATCTCGGGGATCCTGCTTTGGGGTCACTGGAGTTGCAGAATAGATGGCGGAGGTAAATTGTGGGCCTGATGAGTAAAGGCAGCTTGTGATAGAGCTGTAAACTTCTGGCTATGACTCTGGACAAAATATACCAGCAAATGCACTCCTTAGCATACACCAGGTGCTCAATACATACTTTTTTGGAATGAGTAAATGAATAAATGGAGATTTCAACCAGGTGACACCGTGTAAGTAATTTGAGAGCAAGAAAGAGGTCACAGTAAAGCCAAGCCAGAAGCTACAGATAAAAGAGAACTCTGGTGAAGTCTCATCTCCAACAAATCCATTCTTTCCAAATCTCAATTCACTAGAAAGACAACGGTGATGGCAATGACCCCTGAGCCAAGCACTTCCCCTCTCTATTTTGGTGTTGCTGAGGGCAAATTCCATGCATTTGTTGAAGGATTGACAGACAGTATAATACAACTATGCAGAGCATCCTACAGTGCCTTTTGGGATGCTAAGAATATAAATAGCTACGAGAATTCACAGCATTATGAGATCAGACACTGCTGTATGTTTAAAAAATTTAAGTGCTGTCATTTGAATATCATAGCTAGATTTAAAGGTAGTCTTGAGAAGCAAGAAATGCTATCGAGGCACAATCTCACAAAAAATTATTCAAAACTGAAGTACCAACATGAGTAGCTTTTTCAAAACTACATGAAAAATATGCTCGAGGCTCCAATATTTGGAAAGTGGGAAAACCAAAGAGAAAATGCAGCAACGTGAACATCTTCATGTGTTTAGGGCAATATTCTCAGGAATGGTGCACATTTGCTTCCATACAAGTCGTGTTCTGTCATGAATACAGAGAACAGGCATCACTATCGTGTATATACAGACCATTAATGGACCCAGCGCAATGCTGAAATTCAGCTTTCAACCCTCAGCTTTTGGATTACTCAATCAGGGTCTGTATCAGCCAAATAGTCATGAAATTTAGCCTTAGTTTGAAGATTCAGAGTGCAAAAATAATTAAGCAAGTATTGAAAATCAAGCTATGGGAATGGAGGCAAAAACTAATACAGACCCCCTGCCACCCTGTTGCTCCGTTAGGGTTCCCTTAGGCCACCAGTGCTGGGGAAGGAGCTGGAGCCCACTCAGCCGAGTTCTGAAACCTGACTACTCAAACTTCCCAACTAGATTCCCCGCCACCATGGGGCTGCAGTCCACTCTTTGGTGGCTGAGAAAAGGGTGAAGACAGCTTAAGAAACTTTCAGCTTCAAACCAGGTCCTCTTCATCAGCACCACAGCCAGTTGGTGGGGAAAATTTAGTCCTCAGGGAAGCGATTCCTCAGGCATCTCTGCCCTACCTCTCCCAACCTCCAGGGGGCATTACGTGCTCTGTTCTGCAAGAGCAATAGGGCAGCCTGCAAGAGCAATAGGGCAGCCTGTCACCACCAGAAGCAGGGAGGAAGGGAGGCTGCTTTCTGTGCTAGGAGCTGACGGGACAGCACAATCCGGGCTCCTTCCCTTCCATCCTGTGCTGACCCACCCACTTAGTGGCAACCACTCTATGGCCCCCCCAGACATCCAGGCAATCAGAGGAGATGCAGATGAAGCAAAAGCAGGGTTTATTTTTCTACCAAATCCTCAATCCATGTTCCAGCCAATGGACGAAGGATAAATCAAGCTCATATGGATTCTTGGTAAAAACAATTGTAACTTTCTACAGGAAAAAAGTTTGCTTTAAGTTCCTAGGCATTTAAGAACAGATGAAAAAATTTCACATATTGAAAGGTCTGTGCTTTCTTCTTTTACATATTCAAACGTTCCCTCCTCGCTGCCTCTCCTGTGCAGATGAGGCCCCGATGACAGTTCTGCAGCTGTCCTAACAGTCCTGTCTCCATATCCCTCTGTGGTCTGAGGACCTAGAACCACGGTATGATTTCAGGTTATAATGTCCCAAGAACAGCTGAAGAGATCTGAATTAAATTCTTCAAAACTTCTTGGAGTGCCTACTATTTGCTGGGCATAAGGCCAGGCACTGGGCAGTGATTCTGCTGGTTCTGAGAAACATAAATGATGCTACAAAGAGGAGTTTTCCTCCCAAGTGGTAGGAGGATGTTCACTGGGGATTAAGAGAATCAATTTCTCCTCTCCTTCTACCACCTGGGGTAGGTATGGAACTCAGGTCCTGGAAACAGATGCTGTGTCTCTTCTGACAGGTGCTGCCCTGGAAGAGCCAAGGGCAGTTTCTAAACAGCTGTGGAATTTGCTCCACAATCCACATAGTGATGTGTCTCCAAGGAGCCCTGGGTCACGTGGCCAATGTACGAAATCTTCACTGAAGTTCTGGGGAAAAGAAACCGAGAAGAATTAATTCTGTTTTTGAGATGAAATAAGTAAGAAAAATTGCCCACATAAGTTCTCGTAAGCTCAGGCAACAATATCCAGGGTCCCAGATGCGTATCCTCATGGTTATGTAACCAGGAGGCCAGAGGATCTTCCCACAACCACAGAGATGCTGTGGCACGGGGTAACCTTCTAAATGAGTGATTCTCAACTGGTGACGATTACCCCACCGGAGAATTCTGACAACGTCTGGAGACATTCTGGGTTGTTACAATTGAGGGGGAAGGAGGTGGTGAGTGTTACTGGCATCTAGTGGGGAGAGGCCAGGGATGCTGTTAAATTCCTGCAATGCACAGGACAGCCCTCCACAACAAAAAACTGTCTGGCCTAAAATGTCCATAGTGCCGAGGCTGAGAAACCCTGCTCTAAACTCTCATACTTCAAATGTCTGCAGCAGACCCTGATCACTTGCAAATTTAACAGTCATGGTTCTGGGAATAACCCAGAAGTTCCATGACATGGTAATTTGTGTGGATAGAGAGCAAGTCTCACCAAATGCGCAGGACTTACAACCTGAGAAAGCTTTTCTGCTCTTTGCTAGTCTCATTAGGATTCTTAAGGGGTCACAAAACTAGACCCCATTTCATGGAGAAAATTATACGTCTAGCTGTTCACTGTGAAACCAGTGATTTGTGAAGGGGATTCGGACACTGCACCTAGAGGACACCAAGGGTCCTCTGTGTCTGTGCCTGTAAGGCATTGGGCGTCCCTCTTTGGCTAGGTGCCCCTACATTGTGGGTCACACAAGATCTCCCGAGCCAAGGTGGTGAGCTCGCACAGCCTGACGGTCCCGGCTCAAACACAAAGGCCGTGGGGACGGAGAGGCGTGACGTACCGCATGAAGATCACTATGTTGTGAACCAGGATATCCGGTAATGTGCAGAAGAAGCTACCAAACAGCAAATATGGAAACAGTCAGTTTGATTAAAAGAAAGGAGAATCAGCAGAAGAGTGCTAAGCTACACTGTCAAACTGAGGAGCAGTCTGCCGTATTTGGGGGCCTCCCCTCCCCCACAGCCACCTTCCGACCTTAGTGCTGCCACGCCTCACTAGTTCCCAGTCCCCAGGTGTCCTTTCACTCTCCCACATAATGATACTTTTGTTTTTTTTGCTGAGGAAGACTCGTCCTGAGCTAAGATCCACTGCCAATCTTCCTCTTTCTACGTGAGCTGCCACCACAGCATGGCCACTGACAGACGAGTGGTGTAGGTCTGAGCCGGGGAACCAAACCCGGGCTGCCGAAGCGAGGCAAGCTGGACTTAACCACTAGGCCACTGGGGCTGGCCCAATACTTTTGTTTTCTTCATACACATCATACAAATGTTGGAGCATGGAAATATTTCTAGTGGCTTAATGTTCTCTGTTAGAAATTCCAGCACTTGAGTTGTACATCAAACAACACATCCTCCAAATAAACCTCAAGACAGCCAAAGCCAGGGAACGTACAGGCCAAAGGCTGGGACTTAAGGCAGGATCACCCCCGATCAATTGAGTACAACTCTGAATCCCTTTCATCCACTGGAGAATACACATATAGAGAACATTGTCCTTACTACACATAGGAATATGGTCCTCCCATCTCAGCCTTCACAGTAAAATTCACCTGAAAATAAGACACCAGAGTCAGTCTGTGGCCCAGCACCCTTGACACACAACACTACTATTAGCAGCAATCCAAAGACCTGGGAGCATTTTTCCATCACATACAAAATATTTCCCCAAGAGCATCCCTGATATAGACTACGAACCACTAACAAATGCTTCCAACCTCTCCTTTTTTATTTATTTATTTTTTTGGTGAGGAAGATCGGCCCTGAGCTAACATGCATTGCCAATCTTCCTCTTTTTGCTGAGGAAGATTAGCCCTGAGCTAACATCCGTGCCTATCTTCCTCTACTTTATATGGGACGCCACCATGGTATGGCTTGATGAGTGGTGTGTAGGTCCACGCCTGGGATCCAGGCCTGAAAACCCTGGGCCACCGAAGTGGAGGGCAGGAACTTAACCACTACGCCACTGAGCTGGCCCCCAATCTCTCCCCTTTTGAGAGGCCAAAGGACCTCAGACTGTCACACTGCCTCTTCTTGATTTGCAGCAAATTGCTTTCTCTTAGAAATTCTTTTGCTCCCCCAATACTTAAATGCTGATTTTTTTCCGAATTTTTCATAATTACAGAGCCTATCAGATCTCTCTCATCAACCAGTTCCTACAGGAGGAAATGAGGAGAGGAAAACGAAAAGTAACAAGGCTACGGCATCCCCACACTGCCTTCTCTGAGGGCTGTGGGGCAAGGATCCTAAAGGAACAGCATACCAGGTGCTCGCTCCGCGGTGGAATGAGGGAGACGTTTGTCGTCACGTATGACCCGACCACTGTGTTCATGTACTGAACCTGGCTCGCCAGGCTGGTCACCGCCACGGAGTAGAAGTTGGAGTTCCTGATTTTCAGGGTGGCCTGGATCAGGGCAAGTGCAGAAACAAGCGTAAGTGTCCTGGGTCCGAGACTTGCAGCTGCACAGCCCGGGAAGGGCGGCCAGAAGTCTTACCGTGATGGAGAGGACTACCAGGGAGTCCTGTTTATTGAACGTGACTTTCACCACTTTGATGCCGTCATCATCCACAAGGACCGAATGCGGAAATAGGAAGAAAACCACCAAACCAGATGCCAGGAGACACAGCAAGACAGACAGGAGGACGTACTGCTTACTGCAAATGACACAGCATATAACTGACTCAGGTAGTTGGACATCAAGGTCCAATCAGTCAAGATTAAGTGCAAAATCAGGAAGGAGGGGGGAGGGACAGGAAAGTAAAAAGAGCCAGGAACCACAAACCAGGCAGAGTGAGTCGAGTGGGGGAAGCCTTTTGAACCCATTTGAACACTTTTTGCGATCTGGCAAGAGAAGCTGAAGAGAGGAGCTGTGTGGACAGAAACATCTCTTCACCTCCCAGGACACCCCTCTTCTCCAATTCCTTCCAATTCAATTCCCTCACTTGGCCTCCACCTCAGAATGCTTCTAGCTTCAAGTTTCCTTCCCCAGATTGTGATGAGGGCAGAGCTATCTTGCTTGAGCAAACAGTATTAAAGGAAATGGGGAATTTACAAGAATAGATAAAGTTTTCACAAGGTTAACGGACATTTGTACGTATAAAAAGAGACTAGGGACAGAAGTAGGTATTAACAGGGGAGAGGCAGGCAACTCACGTTCTCCGAGGGCGCAATCTCTGATCACTGTGTGGGATCAAAGCCACTAACTCATTTACTTGCTCTAGAAAAGAACCAAACAATTATTTTGGTAAAATAAATCCCATGTGCTGGCAGTACTTCCCTTCAGATGGCACATCAGCATTCCACAACATACATGTGTCTGGAATTAGCCACTTCTTTTTTTTTTTTTTTATGATGAAGGTCAGCCCTGAGCTAACATCCATGCTAATCCTCCTCTTTTTGCTGAGGAAGACCGGCTCTGAGCTAACATCTATTGCCAATCATCCTCCTTTTTTTTCCCCAAAGCCCCAGTAGATAGTTGTATGTCATAGTTGCACATCATTCTAGTTACTGTATGTGGGACGCGGCCTCAGCATGGCCAGAGAAGCAGTGCATCAGTGCGCGCCCAGGATCCAAACCCGGGCCGCCAGTAGCGGAGCGCGCGCACTTAACCATTAAGCCACGGGGCCGGCCCTGGAATTAGGCATTTCTAAGATACTAGTTTCATATTTTGGGTCTAATGAACAAGGAACAAGTAAATCTATAGAGAGTGCCACAAATCACCTGCCAGAGCAGTGACAAGGAAGTTGAGAAATCTAGGATCTTGTTCTGGCGTTACTGCATGGCCTCGGGCAAGTCATTACCTCTCTAGGGCACTATCTCCTCATCTGTAATATGACGGCTTCAGAGCAGATGGTTTCTAAGGTGCTTACCAGCGATAAACCTCTGTGACTCTCCATCTAAACTGTTAAGACTTTCCGAGGCCCAACTTAGTGACAGATGATCCTGCACCTAATCCAGGCTCCACTCCTGAGCAGTTGTTTTTCTCTTCCCACTTGATATATTTTTCAGACCTTAGGTTGTTAAAGATTCACTCTCCGTTTCCTTGAAAAGACGCTTCCAAGATGGTCCCCAACCCCACAAAGCTGTGCCAGGCCTTATGAGTGAGAACAATGAACAAATGCGCCTGTCAACAAATCCCACAACGTAGAGCAAACCAAATGTCCCAAGCCAAGGCAACAAAGAACAAAAGAGCAGAAGTGAAGAAAAGAAAGGCTTTCAAATATAAGGAAACCAAGAGAAGCTGTGGAACCTGCCCAAGTTTACCAAGTCAGCTGAGCCGGCTCCTGTTCAGGGCATGGTCTGTGACTATGGTATTACTGCCTAGGAGAAAAGCTCTGTCTAGAAGACAGGAGAAGCCCTGTGGGTACCCTGAGATTCTCACTGGGGAATCGTCCTTCCCACGATCGCCAGAGACTCTCACCTGTTGGAATGTAGCCTGTCCCCTGGCATGTGAGACAGGTGATGCTGTCTCGACCGGTGAACTCCACATATGGGAACTGAGCGATGGCTTCTTCCTGCTCCCGTTCAGCCAGCAAATCCTCCCTGTCATCTTTCTTTCGCCTGCAGGAAGAGGGGCGAGCAAAGGCGGAATGCTGGGACCCCATGTCCGGGATGTGCCACTTGTGTCATGTCCTAGGATACAAAGAGGCAAGCCAGGGCGTTAGTGGCCACACTGCGCCAAGAGAAGAAACTGCATCTTTCTATGAGAAAACTGAAAACACAATAATGACCAAATTGCCGTCCTGCGTGTGATCCCAAACACCTGCACAATTTCTACCAGGGCCCTCGTTTTGTAGCAGTGCTCCCCACCCCCTCCTACCCCCTACACAGAGCAGGAAGAACCGGGCCCGCTTTCGCCAACCTGCCCAACCTCGCCCCTTCCTGTCAACTATTTGCAAACTCTGTGCTCTTCTCAAGAGAACCGTCCTGAACAAAGAATATGCACCAAACTGTTAACAGGCCTTAGGGAGAGCCCCATCCCCCTCCACTCCCAGCCCCGGGAGGCGGACTCAGGTCACGCCCCCCGGCAAAAAGCGACGCTCGGAGCCCACCAGAGTCGCCCAAGCGGAAGCGAACGCCGCACACCCCGGACCTGCAGGGCGCGAACTCCCGGCAGCTCCTCTCCGGGCCGCGACCCCCACCACCTGTCCGCTTCGGCGGGTTTACCTGCCTCTTCAGTCCTCGGAGCTGCACGCACTCGATGCGCACGCGCCGAATGGCAGGCTGGCCGGGGGTGGGGTGGGGGGTGGGGAGGGGGTGGGGGCAGGACACGCCGGCGTGCGCTGGCGCCTGCGCTCTTCGCGGCCCAGCTGTCTGCGCCGGTAGAGGGCGGCAGAGAGCAGAGGAGAACGGGGGCCCGCGCTGCTTGTGGGAGGAGGACTTGGGAGAGAGGGTGGTACTTCGCGCTGCCCCGGAAACGCTGGGAGAGCCTCCAGTCAAGTTTCCGAAGTAGAATGTCTCTCTGCCGAAGTGGGGGTGGAGGGGGGCGGGGTGGGAAGATGCTGCCGGCGGCCGAAGCCGTTCTCAGCTATTATTTGAGCACAGGGGGTGTGTAGACGCTGATACGAAGATGGTGAAGACAGAACCTGCCCTCATCCTGCTTTAAGGCCTCCCCCTCCCCAGCCCTCCACACACACACACACACACACACACAAGGCATGCACGTAAGGGATTAGAGAACACTTTTAAAAGGGTGGGTTTCTTCGATGCTGCCGGGTTGAGCTTCGCCTGCAGCAGAAGGAAGTGCGGCAGACTAAGCAGGTGAAATTACTAAAGACGATGCTGGGGGAGAGGAGAGATTCTTTTTTTTTTTTTTTGCATGACTACTATGTTTTTATTTATTTATTTTTTATCTATTTTTTTAATAAATTTTTTGTTTATTGCAGTAACATTGGTTTATAACATTGTAAAAATTTCAGGTGTACATCATTGTACTTCATTTTCTGCATGGACTACATCATGTTCACCACCAAAATACTAATTACAACCCATCACCACACATGTACTGAATTATCCCTTTCACCCTCCTCCCTCCCCCCTTCCCCTCTGGTAACCACCAATCCAATCTCTGTCCCTATGTGTTTGTTTATTGTTGTTATTATCTACTACTTAATGAAGGAAATCATATGGTATTTGACCTTCTCCCTCTGACTTATTTCACTTTGCATTATACCCTCAATGTCCATCCATGTTGTCACAAATGCCTGGATTTCATCGTTTCTTATGGCTGAGTAGTATTCCATTGTGTCTATATACCACAACGAGGAGAGATTCTTAACTGGGTGAGGGGCCTGCCTGGCAGAGCAGAGTGAGGCTGGCAACCTCCGAGGTCCCTGCCACCTCCATATCTCTCCTCATTCTCCTGTGGGGAAGACTGGTGCCCCAGCAGCTGTCTAGCCATCTGACCCACTGCTGGTCGCAATCAGCCCTCGGAGCCTTTAGAGTAAGAAGGGTTGAACAAAAAAATATTGAATGACACTTGTTGAAGACAGTAAGGCAGACTTTGTTCAAGAGGGGCCATGTTGATAGTTGTAGGGACCACAGCAATGAGATCTTGCAGTGGGAGAGAGAGATTGGGCTCAACTCTAAATACAGCATGAGCAAGTGGGAATTTATAGCCCAGGAGCAGGGTGAGGGGAATTCTGGGGTGGATGGAAAATTACTAAGAGGGAACTTCACGGGTGAGGGGAATTCTGGCTAAACCGACCTAACAGGATTCTTGCTGAAGACAGGCCAGGGTGATCAGATGTCACCTGGGGGATGGAGGTGGATGAGGAACCCAATCAGATATGGAGGGTGATGATCAGATATCGAGAGTTGGGAGTTCTTGCTAAAACTGGATTTTACAAGGAAGTGCACAGATGGGCCTCGGAGAAGGTTCAGCAGCCTGACTAAAGTTTGGTCAAGCAAAGAATCTTTATCAGAAGCAACAGGGAGCCATTGCTCCTCTTTTTCCATCTCCAGCCCACACCTTCTCCTTCCTGAAGTCTGGTCTTCCTTCACCTCTCTCCTTACAAGTTCTGTACCGGTTTATATTCCTTAGTTATACAAATCTGATTTCGTTGGGGGCAGTAATATGCTCAATTAAAAATACACTTCCCAGCCTTTCTTGCCATGGAAGACAGTTCGAGCCAATGAGATGTAAGCAGAGGTTGTATGGGACTTCCAGGAAAGCTCCTTAAAAGGGATAGAGACTTGGTGCTTTGACCTTCCTCTTCTTGTTTGGAATTTAGACTTGTTGTTGGAGATGGGGCAGCCATCTTGTGCCCATGAGGCAAGAAGTCCATGCTAAGGAAGGCTGGGTAGAAGGAAAAAGGGAGCCTGGGTCTCTGATGGCATTTGGAGCCACATTCAAGCCCTAGCCTCTGACTTCTCATTACCTGAGAAAAATAACCCCCCCCCAAAAAATGTGGGGTTTTTTGAGTGTCTCTTTCTCACAGTGGGGTGCAATCCTAAAAGATATAGACAGAGCTAGCTAAGGAGAAAGCCTGGATTTTCACACAACCAGTCTGACTGCTTTAACCCACACTGTGTAGGCCACACTTAGGTTTCTACCCTCTTCTAGCGTCTGCCCTTAGGGCACGTGCCCTTAGAGAGGGGGAGGCCTCTTGCCTGTCTGAGGCCTGACTTCCAAGTTCAGCTGTCTTGTCTGAGGACCCACTTTTGACAGGGAAGTCACCTGGAGAATCTGGGGAATGAGCCCATCCTTTAGTCACAGGGGTGTCACCTCACTTTGTGGCCCCTACTGGAACCCTGCCAAGGACAAAGTGCTTTAAGCTAATGTCTACACTACAGATGGACAGGACAGAGGGTTGTTCAGGCTGTCCCAGAAGCAGAGAAGGTGAGGAGGTGGCAGCCTGATTCATTTCAGCTTAACAGGACGAGGAGGCCAGAGGCAGGCTGAGGGCTGTGGGTGCTTTGAAAAGGAAGGGAAAGGGGCTAAGGGCTAAGGGCTGTGGTGAGGAGAAGGCAGGGCTTCAACTGGTGGGGACTGTAAAGGGGCCTGGGGGCTTACCCAGCAGAACCCTTGAGGCTTTCTGACAGTCTGCTTCCCAAGGTGTATCTGGGACAGTAGACTGCACTCTCCAGTGTGGCTCTTATTCCTCCTCATCTCCCCACACTCAGCTCCAGGCCTGGTGCATAGTAGACCCTCAATAAATGCCTGTGGAACGACTCAGCCTGGAGGCCAGCCAGCGCTGTGTGGGGAACTCGTCCCAGCATCCGCCCGAGCCCTCCATCCCTCCATCCGGAAGGCAGTTTTAATTGGGCAGCACATTCCTAAGGAGACACGCATCGCTCCTCACCTGGGCATGGCTTCCAGGTTTGTCTCAGCATCCTGGTTATGAGCGTGGGGTTACTGCAGACGTGAGCTCACTGGGGCTCTCCGGGTGGGCTGGGGCAGGGTGGGGCCGACTGGGGACCCCTGCACTCTCAGCCTCCCATTCTCCACATGCATTATGTACCCCTGGACCCTCAGGCCGAGGGGAGCAGAGGCTGCGAAGGCCTACCATCCTGAAAGACTCCGAGGGGCTGGGGGAGGCCAGGGACGAGCTCTGCTCTGCCCACACCCCCTCCTGCCCAGGATAGGACTGCGGAAACCTCCCTCTGCACTGACAGGAGGACTGAGGGCTTAGATTGGAAGTGCTCTTCATTCTGCCCCTTTCTTGGTTCCACAGTTGGGAAAACCTGCTCGAGGTTAAATGACACCCAGGAAGTGGAAGAATCGGGACGGGAACCAGACCTGCCGGTTCCTTGTCCGGTATACTTTCCAAAGAAATGCGGGGACTTGCAAGAGCTTGGAGAGTCAGAGGCCGAGCCAGGACTCACCCCATCGCTGCGGCCGCTGTGGCACACAGGGCGATTTAAGGGGCACACAACCCTCTTTATTTAATCGATTCTGTGTTTATTCTAATGTGAATCAGGGATCTCAGTGTGCAAAGCTCTGGCCCATGTGTGGGCCAGAGATAAAGAGAGGAAACGGTCCCACCCTCTGAAGTTCCAGGGCCAGTTCTCTAAAGGGGGAGGGGGAAGTCAGCCCCTTGCATGAAGATCGTCTTACAGCAGCAGAGGGATCGCCTCTCCCCCAGTGCTTTTTTTGATGGGAAGCAGCTGTTATTTCCATTTCGCACTGAGACCCCAGGAATCTGATGGCCGGGCTCTAGCATCAGGTCAGAACCAGATCGTGGGTTTTCTGCTCCCAAGTCCTGTCTCTGTACTTTTCTGTGCTGTGAAGAGTGGTCACAGGAGAAACGTTTACAGACCTGCTCTAGGAAGAGGAGAGGCACAGCGGGTGCGTATATACAAAAGGGGTCTAGGCGGGGGCTACACCTGTGTGCTGCGCCATGGCATTGGAGGCAGGGAACTCTGCTCAGAGAGTCACCTGTGATGGGGAGACACGGTGGGGGTGCAGGGGCTTGTGTGTCCAAGGAACTGATAGTCCACCACAACCTGGTGAAGGGGACCCCTGAAGCTACAGTCAACCAAGGGGGTCCACGAGGCCAGGGTCTCCTCAGCTCCTTCCCTGAGTGGCGTAGAGGAGGCTGATGGTGGGGCTTACGTTCACCTGGCTCAGGGCCGCACCCTGGGGCAGCCAATAAAGCCTTCTGAGTGCTAAATCTTCCTCCATAAACCAGGTGGACAAAAAGATGTCCTATTTAAAAATAATGGAGGGCCGGCCCCGTGGCTTAGCGGTTAAGTGCGCGCGCTCCGCTGTTGGCGGCCCGGGTTCGGATCCCGGGCCAGCACCGACGCACCGCTTCTCCGGCCATGCTGAGGCCGCGTCCCACATACAGCAACTGGAAGGATGTGCAACTACGACATACAACTATCTACTGGGGCTTTGGGGGAAAAATAAATAAATAAAATCTTTAAAAAAAAATAAAATAAAATAAGGGAGACCAACCTACATCCAAGTCAGGGCCCCGTGCTGACTGGCTGGCAGGGAATTTAATCTCCTCCGTTACCCAGGCTGCCTTCCCTTCCCCAAGGTCCCTCAAGAGTCTTGGAGACTTGCTTCTAGAGCCCAGGAAGCAGGGGAAGGAAGGGGCTCTCACACTCAGCCCACCGTGTCGTGCTCTCTCCTCCTTGTCCGGGGCCCACAGGCCTCTGATCTGAGCTTCCTTGGGGCTCAGGAATCCTTGCCCAGGCTGGCAGAGCTGGTGCCCAGGGTCGGACATGCCCAGTGCAGCCACTCCCCACGGAGATGCCGGGGCAAGGATTTCAAAATCTCACAGCCCCGCCAGCAGGCTCGCCCACGGAGGTCCCTTCACCACCTGGAGCAGGCTCCATCTCTCCCTGCTCTCACCTTGTTTTACTTTCTCTCCTCATGGCACCTCAGGAACACCGGATATCATCTCTCCAGTGAGCTGAGCCATCCATGGAAGACAGTCAAGGGGTTGCCTTAACGCAATCTTCTAAGAGATATTTCTACTCTACAGGAATCAAAGAAACCAAAGGGCTGTTACCTCCTTGGAATGGGGACAGAAATACAGGGAAAACCAGATCACAAACTGACATCTTAAACGCCTGAACCAGACTCTCTCGTAGGGGGACTTGCAGCCGAGGAGACTAATACCTGGCCTCTGACTAGTAACAACTGTCTTCAGGGTCCATGTGATGGCTGTAGGGGCCTTGGTCCTTAGTAATTGCCAAAAGTCCCTCCACTGCCAGCAACCTCAGATGAACGCAGGCTCTAAGTGGCATCTGCATGCTGCTATACACGTGTGATGTAAACTCCCCTCCCAGAATTGCCACCCATAAGCACCCCCCACCCAGGACTTCTGGACCATCCCCTGAACGGGAACTGTGTAAGAAGCTGGCACCCTTGAGGCAGGTGTGGGAGGAAGGCTGCCTGGGCTGGAGACTGTGGGAAGCTGTGCCTGGGGGGTAGGCTAGGGGGGCCTGCTGGATTTTCACTCTGCAGTGAGCGTTGGATGAAACCAGGAGTAGTCAGCCGGTCTTCTGGTCGCTCTCCACCAGCCCTGCCTTTCTCACCCCATCTGCCAGCTTCAGGGACAGCCCTGATGGCTGAGCACATTCACATCTCATTGTCATCAGGAACCGCCATTAAGCTCCTGTGTCTGCTGCTGCGCTGGGCACTGTGCCTGGGGCGTCAGCCAGCAGAGCCTCTGCCCCAGAGGCCCCTGCCCCAGAGGCCTCTGCCGAGACCCAGCCAGACAAATGAAGAGGGACAAGCACTGAACAAGCAGACACCCTGCGCAAAGTAGGCAGTGAGACACACAGGGCGATGATAGGAATGAGGAGCCAGGGGCAGAGCCTGAGGACCGAAGGCAGAGATGAACTCCAGGGGGTTTTTAGAAAAACAAAGTCCATGCTCAACCCCATCCCAAAAGTCAACAGTCAACTAGCTCTTGGGGTCTTCTCCTCCCCACCCACAGTCAGCCATTGAATTCAGGCCCTCTACGTCTTTTGCCCAGGCAATTCCAACAGTCTTCTTAGTAGGCTTCTGGCTTAAAAACAAATTATAATTTCCTGAGTATCTATCATGTGTCAGGCACTGTAGAAGGCATTTCCTGCACGTTATCTCCTTTGGTCCTCTCAACAACTCTGCAGGCTGGGTATCAACACCCCCATTTGATGAATGAGTCATCTGTGGCTCAGAGAAGTGGAGTGGCTTGCCCCATGTCACCCAGCCGGGATGTGAGTGCCACACCGTCTCTGGCCGCTTGTCCTTCCAGCCCTTCCTCCACACTCCACTGGTCTAGTGGTGTATCTAGTGGTCCTTTCCTAAAATGCAGGTGTGGTCGTATCACACTGTTTCTTAAAACCTTCGGTGGCTCTCACAGGCTACAGGAAAAGACCCGAAGCCCTTCCACAGCTTGCGAGGCCCTTTCCACTCCCCTGCTGCCCTCTTCCCACTAACCACACACTCCGGCCACAGGAGACTATTTGTAGCTCCCTAAACATGCCGGTACTTCATGTGCTTGCTCGTTCTGTCCTCTCTGTGTAGGGTATTCTTTTCTCCCTGCCCCACCCCACTCCACACCCCATTTCCTGTGCCCAGAGAGATCCTACACAATCATCAGCCCAGCGCAGATGTACTCTGAAATCTTCCCTCAAACCCATGTCCTGCTGCCCCTACACACACATGCAGCTCAGCAGCGCTACAGCTGTCCCCACATCTGTCTCCTCCGCTGGACCCTCCTCTAGCACCTGTGCTTTCCCACTGTGTTGTGATTGTCTGTGAACCAGGCCGAATGTCTGGTTAGACTGTAAACTCCCTGAGGGCAGGGATGGTGTCCCTGGAGCCCAGAGGAGAGCCTGACAGAGTCAGAGTTCCATGAATATTGGTTGATGGAGTGAGTTGAGGGAATGAATGAGGAGCACCTCGGGGCAGGGACAGTGTCACAGTCGCAGGACACAATCTGTGTCCTCATCTCGTGGCATGTACCCGGCACCCAGTGGACCTGTAGTCAGGGTGAATGAATAGAGGCGAGAAGAGGAGATAGGATGGAGGGGAGGAGAGAGGCGGTGGGCTGGATTCAGCCGGCAATGCAGCCCTGGGCACAGCTCTGTTCCTTCCGCCAGGGGGCGCAAGAGGCCGGGGATCCGGGGGTTCCAGACTGGAAGTTCTCTTCTCCCTGAGGCTCAGCCTTCAAACCTGCAGAGGTTGGGGTTGTCACCTCCACAGAAGGGTTCGGGAGGCAACCAGGATCTGAGGAAAGGATCCCACCCAAAGCTGCGTTACTGCAGCCACAAGCCCCGGACTGGCGTGGCCTGCCTGTGCCTGGTGGGCCAGGCATGAGCCAGCTCCCCATCCTGAGATCTAGATGCACCCAGGCAAGGCTCACCTTGGGACAGGTAGGTGCCTGCAGCTGGAGGCTGTGGCAGGAGTCAAGTTGGTCGAGAGCTGGGAAAGGTCTCAGACCCTCATGTCATGGGTCTTGGGGGAGGTAGTTTGCACCAATTCCTGGACACTAGCAACTCGTTAGAACTCAAGCTTTGTCTCCCCACCACCCCACGCCAGTCAAGGCCAACCCAGTCCTGCAGGGAGTCGGGACGGGAGACAGTGACCAGCAGGACACAGTCCCTGCCCTCCAGGCACACTCGCTGGATGGAAGCCTCACACCTGTGTTCTTCCAGTGGATGCTGGAGCCAGGCTGCCTGCACAGGAATCCTGGCTCAGCCCCTCACTAGCTGTGTGACCTTGGGCACCATCCCAAACCCTTTCTGTGCCTCAGTTGCCTCATATGTAACGTTAAAACAATGAAGTAAGTTATTCCATGATGGCCTTTTAGAATTGTGCCTGTCAGGTCATAAGCGTTCAATCAACAGCAGCTGTGATCCTGATGCTTCTCTATCAGCAGGTCCTCAGAAGCTTGCAGTTTGAAGGCACACAGGAGCCTAGCCAGGCCTGTGTCCTGGAGGACTTCCACCATCTTTGGACTAGCCTGGAGGATCCACCCAGCTGGTCATTCTTTGGCAAATCCTTAGGTATGGAGAGGAGGACTGAGTACTCTGAGCTTATGGGGCTTTCGGACCTGAAAGAGAGCACACTGAACAAATCCAGAGAGAGAACTGAGGCCCAGAGATGCCGAGTGACCTGGAAAAGGTCACAGAGACAAGTGGAGGCAAGGCAGGGAGATGAGTCCAGTCCACATGGCTGTGTGGCCACCCTATTTGGCCATCTATCCCAGCCAGGACAGCTTGGTGATTTTTGTCTAAATTAGATACCACCAAACATTTGCGTTATAAAAAGTTTTTAGAGTGTTGTGGCTCTTGTCTTTCCCCATTCTTGTGAACAGGTCTGCAAGGGGACCAGTACCAATAGTAAGAGGGAGAGACTTGAGCAGGCAGGGAGGTGTCAGAGGCAGCTGGGAAAGCAGCCAGGGTGCTGGAAAGACGGAGCGTGAATCGGAGTCACTGTCTGCAGCGGCTGGGCCTGGCTTGGCTGTCCATCCTTCCCCTCTGGGCACTGGGATGCCATGAGGACAGCCTCTGGAGTGGTGGCGGCCACACGTTGGGAGCTGGGCCTCCTGGGTCCTGTTTCTGCCTCTGCTCCTGCCTTAGCTTTTTCTGCTATATGTCTTCTGTCCCTGCCACTGAGCATAGGCTCAAAATCCCCACTTTGCTTCCAGAAGCAGCACATATGTTACGTCCTCCATGAAGCACTCCTGGATTCTGACCCTCTGTCAGAGACCATCTCTCCCTTGTTTGAATTCTCGTGTTAATTTCTTTATACTTCTCTCCCCAGGATTTTGTCTTGCCCCTTGCATGATCCTACAGAGGCATCATAGTGCAGCAGCTGAGAGCATGGAGTCTGGACTCCCTGGGCCCTGAGCCTGACTCCACCATCTACCAATTAAATGATGGTGTGAGTTTCTTAACTTCTGTGTGCCTCAGTTTCCCCCTTTATAAATGGGGATAACAATGGTACCTTCTGTATAGAGCTGATAGGGCTTTAAATGAGTTCATGCATGTAAAGTGCTGAGGCCGGGACCTCGTACCACCTAGGAAACCCTCTAAGTGTATGCGGTTGTCGTTGGAATGTTTGTCTGTGCCTCACCTCCTCATTAGGCCTGGAACTCCTTAGGAGAGGGTCAGTCTCTTTTACTTCAGCCAATTTGTGTCCCCCCACGGTCCCAGCACAACGCCTTGCCAAGTGGGTCCTCACTGACTGCTTGTGCAGTGCTGATGGATCTGGAGCCCTCTCCCCTGCCCGCTGTCCCTCCGCGGGCCCCTGCAGAGTGGGGCTGTCTCCGTGGCTGAGGCCCTTCCTCCCACGGCCCCGCCTGAGCTCCTGCAATTTTCCCTGGCAGCTCCCACGTTCTGGACTAACTTTAGGGTTGGTTTCCAGCTGTGGTTGGATTTTTCTGTTTGAAAAATATTTTAAGCAGCTGGTGGGGAAGGGGCGGAGAGGTGGGAGAAGAATAATAAATAAGCTTGTGAAAAGAAGATTGTCTCCATGGCTTGGAGCCTCCACTGCCTGCAGCTCGGTGTCTGCGTCATGCCCAGGACTGGGGAGCTATCAAGTGGTTGGGGGTGGGGAGGGGACACCCTGGTGGCTTCTCGGGCCACGGAGAAAGACTCTCCGCTCCTCAGAAGCACCTCTTGGATTTGCTTCCACTTTATGCCCCGCGTGAATTTTGAGAATGCAAGAAATAGATGGGAAAGAGCTAGTTCTGCAGCAGGCAGGATTGAGGTTAGACCCTGAAAAAAACTATCAGAACCTATCCCTGAAACCCACCTTTATTTCACCCAAGACCGATGTTTCTCCAAAACTCTGTTACGTAAGACCTCAGCTAGCCCCCACCCACCCCAGCTGCTCTTCATTCCCCTAAAACATCCCCTGCTCCTGAGCTTCCCTAAAGGGAGGTTTCATCCTCCTGCACACACTGCAGCTTTCATCAGCTTCCTCTTCCCTTTCAGCTCTGCTCTGCCACTGAGGCCCTCAGGCTCTTTTCCAAAATCGTCATCTCCAGTCACCTCCCTGGGTGGTGGTGGGGCCTGAGGTGGTGAGACCTCCTGAGGGGGCAGAGACCCAGGCTGCCCCACATGCAGATGGAAGGTTCGTGCTGCCTCTGAGCTGGCTGGGGAGGATAGCGGAGACAGAGACCCGCAGAAAATCAGGGGTGGGAGAGAAACTAAATCATCGAGTCGAACAGAAGCTGAGTCAGAGACAGGGAGCGAGTCAGATGTGGGGGTAGGGAGTTGACAGTCACCAGGCAGTGCCCCTGGCCAGGCCCACATGGAAATACCTGTGGCCCCTGATGGCAGGGTGGGCTCAGCCCTGAGGACTGCCTGGTGCCATCAGGTGCTGGGGCCTAGCATGGGGTCTCGGGCTGAGGACTCCTTCGCTGGAGTTGGAGCATAAAGTGGGTGATGCCCTTGTGCAGATGGGGCTCTGGAGCCTCGAGTTGCTGTGGGCGGCAGAGTGCTTCACAGTCTAGGGGAGCCAGCAGCGGGGTAGGAGAGGCTAGGAAGTGAGCCTTCCAGGCTCAAGGTGAGATACCAGCAGGGCAGGGAAGTGCTGGGCCTGAGGACCGAGGAAGGGCCGTGCTGTTGAGAGTGAGGGGTGGTGTGGAAGGGAGGCTGTCTGGTGTCAGGGAGCTTTGCAGGGGCGAGGACTGCACCAGCCAGGAAGTCTGGGCAGGCAGATGTGCTGCAGTTCTCAGCAATCTGGCTGGAGGAGTGCTGGGGAGGGGCAGGCTCAGTTTTGAGCGGATTGATGACTTTCTTCAAGGCCTCCCCCATGGCGATCCACACCCCTTCGTCACCTCTGCCCTCCTAGGTCTCCCCCAGCAAGGAAGACTACATGGGTCTAAATTTATAACTGAAATCTCTGCTTATTAGCTGATCCTTGCTACCTGGCTAACTTGGATCACAGCAAAATGTAGAGTCCCAGGGGCTTTTCAGAGGGTGTGAGAGTGGAAATTGTACCTCCTAATGTTATTTTACATTTATGCAGAACATGAAACTTTCCAAAGCATTTTGGAAAGCACTTTCCAAAGCTCCTATGTTGAAACTTAACAGACATATATTAAATATGTAGGTACAGCTTAATAAGTAATTGTAAATCATACACCCATGTTTCCACAGCCCAGGTCAAGAAATAGACTACTGTCAGCACCCCAAAAGTTCCGTGTCCTTCCCTGATCACTGCCCCATCCCTGTGCCCTGGAGGGAACCAGTGTCCTGACTTTTGTGATCGTCATTTCCTTGTTTGTCTTCCAAAGCATATTGTCTCTTAGATATTATCATCTTTGAGTTTCACAGTAGGCTTCTTATTCCCATTTTACAGGTGAGGAAACTGAGGCTCAGAAAGGTTAAATAACTAGTCCAAGGCCACCCAACAAGTAAGCAGCAGAACCAGGATCATATTTGGATTAGCTGATGCCGTGGGCAGTTTCTTAGTGAAACCAGAATCCATAGGAAACCCTGAGAGAACCCCAGTGTGGGAGACCAGCACCCCAGTACTCCTGAGAAGGGGAGGCCATCTTCATAGCCAGGTCAGGTGCTCCCCTTCCAGATGTGTCAACTCACTTGACCCCCCAGGGTCCTGTATGAGTACCTGGCAGGAAATGATGGAGGCCCAATGGAGGTCCGGGAAGCAAGAGGAGCTGGGGGCTGATCTGGGGTGGGATTGAAGCCTAGAGAGAGCCTGACACATGCGCAGGGAACCTGGGACTGTGAGGATGTGCCTGAGCCAGGTGTGTGCCCAAGTTTTTGCCAGAATCACCAGGTGTGCCCTCCTTGCTGGGCCAGGTGTGCCCAGTGTGAGCATGCTTGTGTGTGTGTGTGCACCTGGCATGTCCGTGTGTGTGCCCAGCTCTATCTGCACACTTGGATTGCTCTGAACCATCTTCCCCATCCTCATCTTTTTTCTTTTCATTATAAAATTATACATGCTTATTATAAAAAATTCAAATACAAAGTCTTTCCTCTTCTCTAATTCTAATCCAAATGATCCCAGACATAATTTCATTTAACAATTTGGCATTCATCCTTCTATCCTTCTTTCTAAGCACTTTCCAATATATGGTTATTTAGATAGACATATCCAAATGCAGTAGTTTTAGGTTTAATTTTTTTTTTTTTTTTTTTTTGTGAGGAGATCAGCCCTGTGCTAACATCCGCCAATCCTCCTCTTTTTTTTTTTTGCTGAGGAAGACGGCCCTGGGCTAACGTCTGTGCCCATCTTCCTCCACTTTATATGGGACGCCGCCACAGCATGGCTTGCCAAGCAGTGCGTCGGTGCGCGCCCGGGATCCGAACCAGCGAACCCCGGGCCGCCGCAGTGGAGCGCGCGCACTTAACCGCTTGCGCCACCGGGCCGGCCCCCTAGGTTTAATTATTTTTAATAACATAGTATCAGAATTTTATTTTTCAAATTTATTTTTTCACTTCGATACCTTGGTCATCTTCCGTCAGTAGTATGGATTTATTTCACTTTTTTTTTAGCAGCTGAAGAGTATTCCAGTAAACTGATATTCCATCATGTGTTTGCCTGGGTGGACCCCTCCGTTTCCTGGCTCCCCTGGTCTCCCGGAAGCTGAAAGAGTAGGTCCAAGAGGAAGGGGAGGACAAGGAGACTGGCCCCGCCCTGGGAGGCAGCCCAGTCCCAGCTGCCCTTTGACCTCTTGCAAATGGATTCCCCTCCAACCCCCCTCCCCCCAACCCAAAGACCACACCTCCTTCTCCTCTCTTCTGTCTCAGGTCCCCTTCCGCTTGTCCCTCCTGACCCTTGACCTCTGGCCAGTGCTGCAGATTTGGAAGCTGCTGGGTGAGCTCCTGGTCTCTGAGAGGGTCTGATCTCAGAGAGCTGGGAGGAACTGGGCTGGGGGACCCGGAGTTCAGGAGGCTCTGTGCAGACAGCCTGCATGGCTGTGAGCCTGCTTCCTGGAGAGGGCGCCATGCTGATGGTGAGGCTGGCACTGACCCCTTCCCAGATGGCAGCTTCCTGCTTCCCAGAGGGCATGGGTGATGGGCACTGGGCCAGATAGGCACGGTGCCCCCACCCTGCACAAGTGTCATGGAAAATCCGAAGCCTTGATCTTTGCTCTTGATTGCCCCTCCCCGATTTTTACAATGGAAACTTGCGGCCTCTTTGTTCCCGTCAGCCCAGGAGGGAGGTGTTGGCGGGAGGTGGCTGAGTCAGCAGCGGGGGATACAGAACTTGGTGCTTCTGAGGACCAACCACAACCCTTCTGTCACTCACACTCCACAGTTTACCTGTAAACAGACAGCACTTCTGTGGAGGGAGTGGGGATGGGCACAGCCTCTGTGTCCTTCCTAGAGGAATGGCCTCCCCTCGCCCAGAATCAGACCCCCAGCTGATCCCCTTCGCTCCAAACACCTCTCATTCCTCTAACGTCCTGGTGGCAAGCAGTTCCTAGCCCTCCTCATGCCTCAGGGCAGGTCTGGTGTGTCTGTTTACCACGGGATCCAATTAGAAGTTTATGGTAAGGAAACCACTTTAGGAGGTTGCTTCCCTCCCCCTGCACCTTGCTCAGCTCCTGCTGCCTTCCCCCCCCTCCCCTCTCCTCATGGCCAGAGTTCATGGAAACTTCTCAGGTCAGTGATTCTCACCTTCCTTTCCTCCTCAGGAGAAAGGGGCCCAACCCCCTTCTCTGGAGCCTGGCACCTTCTTTCCCTCCAAGCCCTGTTCTCCTCCGGGATGGCGTGCTGTGGGGGAGGAGGGCCGACCTGAAGCAGAGCATTGGCCGCTTGGTCTCGCCCCATCTTCTGGCATTGTCTGCTGGATGAGCAGGTGTGTCTCTCGCTGCCTGTGATCTTAGAGTTGAGCCTGGGGAGGGAGAGGTGAGGTAGAGAGACGTGGGAGCCTTCACCCCCAGGTGAGGGGGGATAGGAGTGCTGAAGCAGGGAGGGAGTAGGCCCAGATCCTCACTCAGCAGCTTCTGCACTCAAAACCAACCCATCACTCAATCAGTCCATAGATGCCATTAGATCAGTACCCTCTGAGGAACCTGTAATCTAGCTGTGTGTAGTGTGTGTGTGGGACATGTGTGGCACAAGCTGTGACCTCAGAAGAGGGAGATCTGAGAGAGGCTGGTTCAGTCAAGGATGGGTGGGAGGTGAGCTAACACTTGGCCAGCTGGTGTGGTCACGGAGGGGGTGGCAAGTGGGGTTGAGGGAGGTAGCCTGTCTGGAACCCTGTGCTCAGGCCTTCTCTGCCTGGCTGGGGCTTGGTGGGGCTCTGCCCTGTCTGTCTGTCTGTTTGTCTGGGTGGTGGGCTCGCCTGGAGTCTGGAGCAGGCAGTGGCCACAGGGCAGCAGGAACCGAGCTCACTGGCCTGGGCGCTGAGTGCATTACCTTCACTTGAAGATGCTCTGTCTCCTGGGAACCGTTGCTCCAGGCCGGGCCAGAGCAAGACTGAGAAGAACAGTGCTCGCCACTGCAGGCCAGGGAGGGGTGCTGGGGGCTGAGGGACCATAGGCCAGGCCTCTCCGCCCCCCCACATCCGATCCGCCTGGCTGCCCAAGCGGGACAGATTATTTTTGCTCCTTCAGCCTCTCCGGTGCCTTTGCCCCCTTTCCAGGAGTTACTCAGTTACCAGTGTCGGTTTTCTATTTCCAGAACAAGGCAGGGCCTCCCCTCCCAGCTTCCTCCACCCCGGGCCTCGACATTTCCCCTCCATCCAGCCTGAGGAGGGGCCCAGGGCCTGTGTCAAGGCCCAAAGGCAGGGGCTCCCTCATCTCTACTGGGGAAGGCAGGGGTATCTGAGGGAGGGTTAACCCTCTCCTTCACACCTCCACTCTCCCGCTTCCTTCCAGACCATTCTCATCAGCACACATGCTCTCTCTCTCCCAAGACCCTGCCCCCTCCAGCCACAGCCCCGTTGCTTTGCTCCTTTCACAGCCACACCCCCCCCAAGAGTGGGGGACACTTGTTGCTTCTACCTCCACCCCCACCCTTCCCTCTTCAGCCTACCCCAGCCTGGCTTCTGCCCCACCACCCACTCCACTGCCCCTGTTCACACTAAATTCCCCAAACCCAAGGAGTACTTATCGCCTCACTCACTCCCCGTCTCAGCAGCTTTAGGTCAGCTGACCCCCCCCCCCCCGAACCCCTCCCCTACCTGGGTTTCCGCACACAGGACTCTCCTGGTTTTCTTCTGGGCAGCGGCTGGCGGCTCCTTCTCAGCCTTCTTGTCAGGTTCCTCTTCAACATGACTCTACTGCCAGTACCCTTGTCCTCCCTCCGCATTTCCATGGCTGTAGATACCACCCACGTGGTGGCAGCCCACATTTCTGACTCTAGCGCATTCCTTCTCTTTGAGCACTGACTTCCAGAAGCAACGCCGACCTGACATTTATACTTGGGGTCTCCTGGACGTTTTGAACTCAGCCTATCCTGACAGAACCCTTGATTTGCTCCCGTGACCCCCTAGGCTTGCTTGTATCACCTCCACCTTCCTGCTTGCTAAGGACTGATGCCTGATTCCTCCTCATCTTTCACAGCCAATTTATCCTCAAGTCCAGCAAAGTCTACCTCCAAAGTATACTTCTAATTCCACCATTTCTCTCAATTGCTGCCGTCACCCCGTTTTTTCCTAAACTACCATCCTCTCTTACCTGGATTCTGCGGTGGCCTTGTAACTGGTCTGCCTGCTTCCAGCTTGAGGCTCCTTCATTTTAACCTCCATGAAGCATTGAGAATTGTCATTTTAAATGTCATTCAGCCTTTCATTGTGTGCACGCGCATGTGTGTGTGCACGTGTGTGCATGTATGTGTGTGTGCGCAAGTGTGTGTATGTGTGTGTGTTCAGAACGTTTCCATAGTCTATTAGGACATGAGTGATTCTGGATCTTTTCCATTTCCCCAGCTTCATCTTATGTCCTCTCCACTGGCCAGGCACTCAGATCTTCTCTCAGTTCCTAATGGTCTTTTCCTGCCTCAGGGCCTAGAATTCCTCCCCTGCCCCACAGCCAGCCCCCTTCTCGTCCTTCAGGATGGCCTGAGTGTCATCTCCTAAGAGGTTTTCCTCACTGTCCTGTCCAAACCAGCCCTCCCCCTTTAATTTCTATTTCAGTCCTCCATTTAGTTTATTTTCATATTGGCACTTATTACATTTGTAATTTGTATTACATTTGTAATTATATTTGTTCATTTACTTTTACTTTTGTCATTGACTCTAACATGTAAGCTGTGTGAGGGCAGGGACTATGATGGTTTCACCATTGTTGCCCAGTTGTACCCCAATGCTTAGCAGAAGGCTTGGTGCTCAGTAGACATACAATACAAGTTTGCTGAATGAGTGAACGAATACATGAATGAATGGTCTCAGCTGCTCAAGTCAGTTAGGTTCTGGTGGGGCTGGAATTGAGGTGTGGAGGAAGGGAAGACTATGGTTGGTAGAAAGACACTCCCTAGGTGGGATGGCCAGATTTAGCAAATAAAAACACAGGATGCCCAGTGAAATTTGAATTTCAGATAAACAACAAATCATTTTTTAGTATAAGTGTGTCCGAAATTAAAATTTAATTGGGCATGCTGTATTTTATCTGGCAACAAAGTGAGCGAGGAGAGTGGGGTGGGAGAGCCTGATGGTGTCATGGGGCGAGGGACAGTAGGCAGAGCCGTTGGAGTCAGCTGAAGCTGCCTGAGACCTAATCAGGTGAGAGAGGAGATCCATCCGGGTGAGAGGAAGAGGCAGCTCTGAGAGACATTGACTGAGATCTGGGTGGGGGTAGGGGAGCTGGTCCTGGGCTGGCGGTGGGGATTCAAGTCCTTGCCCTTCTAAGGTCACAGGCAGAACCTGGCAGACCCTTCCTTTTCCATGACCTTCTGACTTGTTCTTAAATATAGTTCATTTCAACACAAGCTTACTGGATACCCTAGGGCATGCTGGGCACCGGGCCAGGTATTGAGGGCATGAAGATGAGTAAGACTTGTCCCTGCCTGAGCACCGGACAACATGATCCGGCTCCGGGAGGAAAGCCATCACCAGCACCCACTGTCCCCAGACACAAGGCTTTATCTCATTTAACCCTCCAAAGACCCCCACAAGGTAAGGCGTTATTGCTGCCATTTCATAAACAAGGAAATAAATGTTCAGGTGATTCTGTAACTTAGGAAAGGAAGTAAGTGATGGAGCTGGATACAGACTTGGTTTTCTGATCCCTTGGAGAAGAACTCATCCCTTGTGGAGGATCTCAGCCATCAGAGCCAGGTCAGAGTCTGGTGGGGCTGGAGGTGGCGAGTGGAGGAAGGATTCTCCCAGACAGAGCGCTGCTTCCTGCAACAAGGGGCAGAGCACAAAATTCCTAACGGCGTCTTTAGACGCAGGCCCTGCAGAGCTGCTGGACACATGATAGGGAAGGCCATCAGCACACGTCCCTTGACGTCCCTGTCTTGCTGGCCTCTCCCAGTGACATTAAACATATTGTCTAGTGACCTCAGTCCCCCAGAGGCTTCTAAGCCAGGGGAAGAGAAGCAGTATGGAGAAGGGGCTGGTGAAATGCTAACCCCCTGACCCCTTCCCACCCCGAGGGCCCCTGTCCCTTCTGACTCTGGGGCTACAGCTGGGCTCATATTCCCTTGCTTGGAAACCCCATGTCTCATGGACTCTCGGATCAGGTGGGGCTCCGAGAGGGCCCCCTTGCCCTTCTCCCTCCAGGAAGACCAGGCTCTTCCCCCATTTTGACAGGTAGGCTCTTGTGGCAGCAGAGATCCCTGGGAAGGAGAGGCTGCACAGCCCATCTTGCTCACCCTTCCCAGGGTCTTCTGTGCCTAAAGAGTAGAAACTTCTGCCCACCTTTGTCCCTCCCACTGGCATTTGTGGTAACTTGCCGTAGCCCAGATCTCTGAGAACCAAGATGACCTTGGAACTTGTTCAACTAATTCTTTTTTTCTTTTTAATTACTTTATTGAAGTCATATTGGTTTATAACATTATGTAATTTCAGGTATACGTTATTATATATCAGTTTCTGTATAGACTGCATTGTGTTCACTACCAACAGTCTAGTTTTTATCCGTCACTGTACAGATGTCCCCATTAACCCCTTTCACCCAACCCCCACCCCCTTCCCCTCTGGTAACCACTAATCTGTTCTCCTTATCTATGTGTTTATCTTCCACATATGAGTGAAATCATACAGTGTTTGTCTTTGTCTGGCTTATTTTTCTTAACATAATACCCTTAAGACCCTCCATGTTGTTGCAAATGGGAAGATTTTGTCTTTTTTATGGCTGAGTAGTATTCCATTGTATCTATATACCACATCTTTATGCATTCATTAGTTGATGGGCAATTGGGTTGCTTCCACGTCTTGACTATCGTGAATAATGCTACGGTGAACATAGGGGTGCATAAATCTCTTTGTATTGTTGATTTCATATTCTTTGGATAAATACCCAGTAGTGGGATAGCTAGATCATATGGTATTTCTGTTTTTAATTTTTTGAGAAATCTCCATACTGTTTTCCGTAATGGCTATACCAGTGTGCATTCCACCAGCAGTGTATGAGGGTTCTGTTTTCTCCACATCCTCTCCAACATTTGTTATTTTTTGTCTTGTTAACTATAGCCATTCTGACAGGTGTAAGGTGATATCTCATTGTAGTTTTGATTTGCATTTCCCTAATAATTAGTGATGTTGAACATCTTTCATGTGCCTGTTGGCCATCTGTATATCTTCTTTGGAAAAATGTCTGTTCGTTTCCTCTGCCCATTTTTTTGATTGGGTTGTTTGGTTTTTTGTTGTTGAGTTGTATGAGTTCTTTATATATTTTGGAAATTAACCCCTTGTCAAATATATGATTTGCAAATATTTTCTCCCAGTTGGTGGGTTGTCTTTCATTTTGTTCATGGTTTCCTTTGCCTTGCAGAAGCTTTTTAGTCAATGTAGTCACATTTGTTTATTTATTATTTTGTTTCTCTTGCCTGAGTAGACATGGTCTTCAAAAAGATGCTGCTGAGACCAATGTTAAAGAGAGTACAGCCTATATTTTCTTTTAGGGGTTTTATGGTTTCAGGTCTTACATTCAAGTCTTTAATCCATTTTGAGTTAATTTTTGTGTATGGTGTAAGATAATGGTCTACTTTCATTCTTTTTCATGTAGCTGTCCAGTTTTCCCAACACCATGTTTTGAAGAGACTTTCCTTTCTCTGTTGTATGTTCTTGGCTCCTTTGTCAAAGATTAGCTGTCCATAGGTGTGTGGTTTTATTTCTGGGCTCTCAGTTCTGATCCATTGACTTGAGCATCTGTTTTTGTGCCAGTACCATGCTGTTTTGATTACGATAGCTTTGTAGAATATTGTGAAATCCGGGATTGTGATGCCTCCAGCTTTGTTCTTTTTTCTCAAGATTGCTTTGGGTATTTGGGTTCCTTTGTTGTTCCATATAAATTTTAGGATTCTTTGTTCTATTTCCATAAAGAATGTCATTGAGATTCTGATTGGGATTGCATTGAATCTGTAGATTGCTTTAGGTAATATAGACATTTTAACTATGTTTATTCTTCCACTCCATGTGCATGGAATATCTTTCCATTTCTTTATATCTTCTTCAATTCTTTCAGTCATGTCTTATAGTTTTCAGTGTATAGATCTTTCACCTTCTTGGTTAAATTTATTTATAGATATTTTATCCTTTTTGTTGTGATTGTAAGTGGGATTGTATTCTTGAGTTCTATTTCTATTAGTTCATTATTAGAGTTTAGAAATGAGACTGATTTTTGTAGGTTTTTTTGTACCCTGAAGGATTTTTTTTTTTTTGCTGTAGTTGTTTATTATTTCTAATAGTTTGCTGGTGGATTCTTTAAGGTTTTCTATATATAGAATCACGTTGTCTGCAAAGAGCTGGAGTTTCACTTCTTCATTTCCAATTTGGATACCTTTTATTTCTTTTTCTTGCCTAATAGCTCTAGCCACAACCTCCAGTACTATGCTGAATAGGAGTGGTGAGAGTGGGTACCCTTGTCTTGTTCCTGTTCTCAGAAGGATGGCTTTCAGTTTTTCACCATTAAGTATGATTTGGCTGTGGGTTTCCCATATATGGCCTTCATTATGTTGAGATACTTTCCTTCTATGCCCATTTTATTGAGAGTTTTATCATAAATGGATGTTGGATCTTGTCAAATGCTTTCTCTGCATCTATTGAGATGATCATGCAGTTTTTATTCCTTACTTTGTTAATGTGGTCTGTCACATTGATTGATTTGTGGATGTTAAACCATCCCTGCATCGTTGGTATAAGTCCCACTTGGTCATGGTGTATGATCCTTTTAGCGTATTGATGTATTCAATTTGTCAATATTTTGTTGAGGATTTTTGCATCTATGTTCATCAGTGATATTGACCTGTAATTTTCCTTCCTTGTGTTGTCCTTGTCTGGTTTTGGTATCAGGGTAATGTGGGCCTCATAAAATGAGTTAGGAAGCATTCCATCTTCTTCAATTTTGGGGGGTAATTTGAAACGGATGAGTGTTAACTCTTCTTTGAATGTTTGGCAGAATTTTCCAGAGAAGCCATCTGGTCTTGGACCTTTGTTTTTTGGCAGGTTTTTGATTACTGTTTCTATCTCTTTACTTGTGATCTGTCTATTCAGATTCTCGGTTTCTTCTTGATTCAGTTTTGGGAGGTAATATGAGTCTAAGAATTTATCCATTTCCTCTAGGTTATCCAATTTTTGGCATATAGTTTTTCATAGTATTCTCTTATAATCCTTTGTATTTATGTGGTATCTATTGTAATTTCTCCTCTTTCATTTTTAATTTTATTTATTTGCACCTTCTGTCTTTTTTTCTTAGTGAGTCTGGCTAAGAGTTTGTCAATTTTGTTTATCTTCTCAAAGAATAAGCTCTTAGTCTCACTAATCCTTTCTATTCTTTTCTCAGTCTCTATTTCATTTATTTCTGCTCTAGTTTTTATTATTTCCCTCCTTCTGCTGACTTTGGGCTTTGTTTGTTCTTCTTTTTCTAGTTCTGCTAGGTGTCGTTTAAGATTACTTATTTGAGATTTTTCTTATTTGTTGAGGTAGGCCTGTATTGCTACAAATTACCCTCTTAGTACTGCTTTTCCTGCATCCCATAAGAGTTTGTATGTTATGTTTTCATTTTCATTTGTCTCCAGGTATTTTTTGATTTCTCCTTTGATTTCTTCATTAATCCAGTGGTTGTTCAGTAGCATGTTGTTTAATTTCCACATATTTTTACCTTTCCCAGCTTTTTTCTTTTAGTGATTTCTAGTTTCATAGCATTGTGGTCAGAAAAGATGCTTGATATGATTTCAATCTTCTTAAATTTATTACAGCTTGCCTTGTTTCCCAAGATATGGTCTATCTTTGTGAGTGTTCCACGTGCACTTGAGATGAATGTGTATTCTACTGTTTTTGGACAGAATGTTCTGTGTATATCTATTAAGTTCATTTGGCCTAGTGTTTCACTTAAGGCCACTGTTTTCTTGTTGACTTTCTGTCTGGATGATCTATCCATTGATGTATGTGGGTTGTTGAGGTCCCCTACTATTATTGTGTTGCTGGCAATTTCTCCCTTTAGGTCTGTTAAATTCTTTGGTGATCCTGTGTTAGGTGCATATATATTCATAAGTGTTACGTCCTCTTGGTGGAATGTCCCTTTTATCATTATATACCGCCCCTCGTCTCTCACTGTCCTTTTTATCTTGAATTCTGCTTTGTCTGATATAAGTATGGCAGCACTAGCTTTCTTTTGCTTGTCATTTGCTTGGAGTATCATCTTCCATCCCTTCTCTCTGAGCCTGTGTTTGTCTTTAGAGCTGAGATGTGTTTCCTGGAGGCAGCATATTGTTGGGCCTTGTTTTTTAATCCATCCAGCCCTCTGTGTCTTTTGATTGGAGAATTTGATCCATTTACATTTAGAGTGATTATTGATGTATGAGGGCTTAGTACTGCCATTTTGTCTCTTTCTTTCTGGTTGTTCTATATTTCCGTTGTTTCTTTTCCCTTGTATTTCTGACTGCCATTTCAGTTTGGTGGTTTTCTGTGATGGTTTTCTCAGTTTTCTCTTTATTTATAATTTGTGCCTCTGCTCTGATTTTTTGTTTAGTGGTTACCATGAGGTTTGTATAAAAGATCTCATAGATGAGATAGTCTATTTTCTGATAGCCTCTTATTTCCATTACCCCACGCAGGTTCCATCCTTTCCTGTTCCCCTTCTGAGTTACTGCTTTCACAAATTCTTTTTTGTTTCTGTTAGTTTGTGACTAAATTGAAGTGTTTATAGTTATTTTTGATGCTTTCCTTCCCTTTATGTTTTATGTTATAATGTGTTGGCTAACCTGTCCTGATAGAGAGCTGCAATTTTCTGAGTTTTTCTGTCTGTTTATCTCCTTGCTCAAATCTTTGTAAATCTTTGCCTTTTTGTTTCAGGTAGAAGGGCTTCCTTCAGCATTTCTTGTAAGGCAGGTCTAGTGGTGATGAACTCCCTCAGCTTTTGTTTGTCTGGTAAAGTTTTATTTCTCCATTGTATTTGAAGGATAGTTTTGCTGAATAGAGTACTCTTGGCTGAAAGTTTTTGTCTTTCAGTATTTTGAATATATCATTCCATTCTCTACTAGCCTGTAAGGTTTCTGCCGAGAAATCCCCTAAAAACCTGATAGAGGTTCCTTTGTAGGTTATTTTCTTCTGCCTTGCTGCCCTTAATATTTTTTCTTTGTCATTGACTTTTGCCAGTTTTAATATTATACACCTTGGAGAAGTTCTTTTTGCATTGATGTAATTAGGAGTTCTGTTGGCTTCATGTACTTGTAAGTCCAGTTCCTTGCCTAGGTTTGGTAAGTTCTCAGCTATTATTTCTTTGAACAAGCTTTCTGCTCCTTTCTCCCTCTCTTCTCCCTCTGGAATACCTGTAATCCTTATAGTGCTTCTCCTAATTGAGTTGGATATTTTGAAGAATTCTTCATTTTTTTAAAATCCTAGTTCTCTCTCCTTCTCCACCTGAAGCATTTCTATATTTCTATCCTCTAATTCACTAATTCTCTCTTCCGTAACGTCAGCTCTATTTTTTACGGTTTCTAGATTGTTTTTTATCACATTAATTGTGTTCTTAGTATCCAGAATTTCTGTTTGGTTTTTTTTTTTTTTTTTTTAGAGCTTCAATCTCTTTGATGAAGTATTCCTTCTTATTATTAATTTTATACCTGAGCTTATTGAACTGTCTTTCTGATTCTTCTTGTAACTTGTTGAGTTTCTTTATGACAACTATTTTGAATTCTCTGTCATTAGATAGTAAACTTCTGCGACTTCAGGATTGGTTTCTGGAGACTTGTCATTTTCCTTCTGCTCTGAAGTGTTACTATAGTTCCTCATAGTGTTTGATGAATTGATCCATTTGCCAGCACATTTGTCATTATATCAGGTCACAGATTCCACCTGCCACTGCTGGGGGGTGGGGGCAGGAGCTGTGTTTTCTGATCCCGCCCTGTCTGCTGTAATTGTGCTGGTAGGGCCACTCTGCATTTGTGCAGACTGGCCGCAGCCATTCGGCAGGTTGTGCTCACGTGAGTGGTCCCTTTGCGCTCAGTGGGCAGGTCACGCATCTCAGGCAGGGCCTCTGTGCTCAGTGAGTTGGTCATTCTCCCGCATGTGGGGCTGCTGTGCTGGGCAGGGGACTGGCTGAGCTGTAGCACTAGGCAGGAGGGGTGCTTTGCAGGGGCTGAGCCATCACCCTTCAGTGGGAAGCATTCCCATGGGAGGGACCGCCATGGCATGGTGGGCACTCCTGTGGACTGGGCTACCACTCCTATAGTGTTCACACATGGGCCAGTCTCCGCCCCCAACCCCCCACTTACAGTCACACTGGGCCACTGTGTGACAATCTGAGACCTGGATCGCTGCTGCTGGGGAGGCAGAGGGGTGCACTCACCTAGTTTCACTGCTTCCCAGGGATCCAGTCCACCCACCTTCGTATGTATGGCTGCGTGGATCTTTCAGGCATCCTGTTGTCCATGTAGGGAATGTTAATGTATGTCTATTTAGTTGTAACTTGGAGGGGAGACACAAAGGAAACAACTCACTCTGCCATGATGCTGATGTCACTCCTCCAACTAATTCTTTTTCTGTCTCTCTAGTTCCCTCTGGCCCTACCTCTTTATTTTCCTTTGTATCTCTATGTTGTTTCCCAATTAACTAATTAATTAATTAATTTTCAAGGAGCTATAGCTTGGGCGTAAGGGATCCCCTCCTTGAGTCCTTCATGGGACTGACACATGGGATTTCTTAAAGTTGGATCCAACACCTAATGAATGAGTCTGGATGTACACTTTACACATTTTCCCAGTCACATTTGGTCTAATTCCTAGGGCTGCTCCCTACATGTGCATGCACACACGCAGTCACACATATAGACGCTTGCTTTTACATATTCTCTCACGCATGCTAGCACATGCATTCACACACAAACACAAGCATCTAGATGCCATCCATCTATCTATCCTGTAACAGAAGGCACTGGTGTATCAAGAAAAGCCCCCTTTCACTGGCAGTCTGTGGGAGAATTCATCCTCAGGGACTTTGTCAAAAAACATCCTGATGGGCCATTTGGGTCATGGAAGGCAGTCCTTGAGGGGGATGGGCTTGGACTGAGACAAAGCAATAATCAACAGAGGAATTTGTGGCTGAGGGCTGTTTAGCTTAGAAGGAATTTGGATAAGGAAGGAACCACAGCGTGGTAGGAGGCTTGAGCCCAAGTAGAAGACAATTACCCATGGTGGGAATGTGGGGAAAGGGAATTGCTGAAAGACTTTTAAGAACAAAGAGTCTAATCATCAACATGATGATCTATTCGATTGTGAGGCAAAGGACTCTCCCTTAGTTACTTCCACATCTGCAGGAAAAGTCTACTGCAGCTACTGACCTTGGTGAGTAGCTTGGTGATGTTTTGAAGAAATCATGAAAAATGGACTGAATTAGGTGTTTTGTTTTTCAGTGCAGATGGAGAGTGGAAATGTCCATAGGAGGCAAGACATCAGAGAGAATTCCGTAGAAGCAAGAACTTAGAGCCAGAGGTGACTAGAGAGAAGGGAGGACACAAGGCCAACCGTATTCCCACCCCAAACATTCCTAGAGATATTGAGAGAGACTCTGGATTTCCCACTACCCATGGGATGAATGTTTGGGTTGATATTATCTCATCTCAAAGAACAAAATGACCCAAGCTGAGTTACATGTAAATGCACATATTAAAACAAGTGTGTGTTCACACTCACATGAGCGTTTCTTTCTTCTTGATAGAGTGTGAATGAGGCAGTGATTTGGCAAGTATCAGGTTAATTTTATAAACAAAGACAGCCAAACCAGAATATTTAGGTTCAAAAATCTACCAGTGGCCTTAATTATCTGGTTTGGCCATCTAGACTCAGCAAATTAACTAGAAAATTGCTAAGGTCCTGCATTTGTGCTGGACAGACACAGTTTTAGGGTGGCCTGCCTCCTTGCAGATACATAGATATCCGTCCAGATGTTATTATTAAGTATATCTCTCCACATGTTATTACATCTAATATATATTTGTAACCAACTCAGTGATTGTCCTAGATTATCTAGGACCAATCTTTCATACCAGGCTGGTTTTCTATAGCTACCTATCATGTGATGGAACCAAAGACTGAAAAACTAGGACATGCTAAACAAAGAAAAGGCCATTACTGCTTCTGTTCTCGTTAGTTTCCATTCTCTATTAATGTGTGCTCAGAAAATGCAATGAAGTTTACTATTAGCCTTAATTGCACATAACTGGCAAAGAAAGCCTGCTTTGAAAACAAAACCCCAAATAGGAAAATAAAAAAACAAAGGAAGAAATAGGAAGACGGCAGGTGTAATGACAACCTTTTGGGCCAAAAGAGAGGAGATTTGGGTTTGCACCTCAGTTTTGCTAGGGATTTGCTTTTGAAAATTTGTCAGGGTCATCACTGTTACTGTCATGGAGTCAGTGTAGGCGCTTTGGGGAAGTTCCTTCCAGCTCTAAAATACTGAGACTCCCCAAGAGTGTATAACTCAAGTAGATCATCGATGTTTACGAGGAGTGGTCTGATATGGTGGAAATAGTGCTTCTTAAACTTTAATGTGCAGATTAAACATGAATTGCCTGGGGATCTTGTTAAAATGCAGATTCTGATTCACTAGGTCTGGCTTTGAGATTCCTTATTTCTAACAAGCTTCTAGGGTTGGCGGATGTTGCTGGTCTGTGGATCATACTTGGAGAAGCAAAGGCATAAAACATAGTAGGTCTGGAGTGAAGTCCCAGGTTTCTTATCTTTGCTGCCCATAGTTTCTTATCTTTGCTGAGCCTCAGTTTCCTCTTTTGCAAAATAAAGAGTCTTAAATACATACTTCCCAGAGGATGTTGTGAGGCTATAGAAGATAACACATTTGAAAGCCCTCTCTACATTGTAAAGATCCTTACAAATGTTTTTTGTTATTCTTGTTTCAGGGTTGCTGGCTTTACCTTCCGAGAGACTCCGGATGCTGCTGACGTGGCAGGTGGACTGATGGAGTGATAGTGGTGTGCATCATGCATTTGCTCCACGGAGCGCTCACGTGAAGCTGTTTCCCTGGAAGCTGTTATTTGCAGCGCCAGATGCTCTCTGCGTCTCCCTCCGCCCTCTGATTGTCGGTCTGCTTGTGTTCCTGGCCCGGGACCCAGAGAGGCCACATGGCTTCCAGCTGTGCTGGGGCATCTGTTCACATTCCTCCCCCTCCCAGCTTGTGGGCTCTCACCACACGACTAGGGCTGGCCCTGGGCAGAACTCTGTACTAGGCAGTTTTTCCTCCCTGATTTCCCCTCAGGCAGCCAGTGCCATCATGCCCTCCTGCCCTCCTGCCCTCAGCTCACTCCACCCAACCCACCCCCATCAAACCTCAGGTCAGGAAAGCATCTGATGCTCAAACTCACAGAGTTAGCAATGGCTGATAAGACAGGGTGACCTCTCCCTAGGGGACGAAGCCAAGACGGGAGTGAGAACCACAAAGGAAGGGTTCAGGCCACAGTCCCTAGAAATGGCAGCAATTTTGGAAGGAGTTAGGAGGCCTCTCTACTACCTCTGAAATCCTAGACCATGGTGTCAGATCTGTTTGCCTTGCCATTTTCCAATTCCAGCCAGAAATATCCCAGCCTTGCGGTGTTCCTGATCTTGCTCCTGACCCGCTTGGTTCTTGGCCACGTAAGAACTTGGGCACCCATGTCATTATCAGCCAGGGCTTCTCAACCTGCTTCCCACCAGGACAAGCTCGGCAGTGGGTGCTCACGTGAGGACACAGTCTCCTCCAAGTCCACTGGGCAATGAATACTACCTCTTAGCTATAACTCTACCCTTTTCTCTCTTATTCAGTCCAATCTCATCCAAGTAAGGAAGAATATTATACAGATAACCTTGATTTGCTCTGATTATTATTTTTTCAAGTACAGTGTTCCTAAACTTTGATGCTTTATTTAACATTGGTAACAAACAGTGACATATAATACTCTGTTGAGAACTCCGTCCATAGACCCTGTTGCTCCAACATTGGGGCCACGGACTGCCTGCTCAAGAAGGGGATTTGATTTTATGCAACAAACTCACTGAATACCTATTATGTATCAGGCTGCCAGCCTTTAAAGATACAAAGGTAAATAAGACATGGGCACAGTAGCCAGCTGGAAAGGGAGGGAGCTCTGCCTGTCCTAGGACGCGGCATTCTCTCAGGCTTTTATCTCATCGACACCTCCTCTGGTTGCCATTATGGCTGTTTCTGCCACCTCTTTCATCCTTTCTTTTTTCTTCCTGGATGAATCTTATTTTATTTTTCTTTAAGTTTGTCAGGTTTAGCAATCTTCTCAGAAACTAGCATTTGAGTTTGTCAATTATTGCTCGTTTCTGGATTCATTAATTTTTGCTTTTATTTTTATGTTTCTACTTTCTTTGAATGTCCTCATGATTTTTTAATTGAATACGTAGCTCATTAACATTCAGTATTATTTTATTATCAATAGAGTTTAGACTATACACTTGCCAGTGAAGACTGTTTTCACTGCATCTGCAAATTTTGATGTGTGTTATTATTGGGTTATAATTTTCATAACTATATTTTTCTTTGACCTATAAATTATGTAGGAGAGCACTTGAAGTTTGCCAAATAAAAATTTTATTTATCTTTTTGAAACTGAATTTTTATTTTACTTCATTGGGGTCACAGAACATATAAAAATTATTTTTTGGTCTTTTTTGAGACTTGCTTTATGGTCTATTTTTGTAAATATTTTGTCATGTGTTCTTGAAAAGAATGTGTATTCTCCAGTTTGGGGGTGCAAGATTTCATACATGTCCTTCAGACTAAGACTTAATAATAGGTTCTATTTTAATGATTTCTGATTTCTGTTCTTATTCAATTTTTGACTTCTTAAGCTTTGAGTTTCTGAAAAAGATGAATGGGACCCTCTTACTCAAATTGTGGATTTGTTAATTTCTCCTTGTAATTCTGTCAATTTTTGCTTCACATATTTCAAGACTATATTGTTAAACACCTACAGATTTGGTTACTACTGTGTCTTCCGGACATAATATCTTTAAGTAATGATCCACTTTATCCCTGTAATGCTTGGCTTTTTTCTTGCTTTGAAGTCTATTTGCTATTAATTATTAATAATATTATTATTGCTAATATTAATATTGCTACACCAATTTTCTTTTTATATCATTTCACTTTCAACGTTTTTGTCTTACTATGAATTATGAACAAAATATAGATTGACTTTTAAAAATCCAATCTGAGAATCTCTGTCCTTTAGCAGATCCTTCATATCTATTCACACTATACACATTTAATTGCTGGTATCCTTGGGTTTTAAGCAGGAGGTATCCAGGGGAACTGAGGATGCCATTGCCATTCCCAAGAAAATGAATGTGAATTCTTCTCTCACAGTTCTCCTGAGTCCTGGCCCTGGAAGTTACCTTCTCCTGCACTGATCTTACCTTCTTCTTCCATGAAGGTGCTGTCATCTTCGGTCCCGTCCTCTGTCCCCCACTGCTTGGCTCACACAATCCACAGGAGCGTGTTTTACTGGGGTGTCCATTGCCTTCAGCATGTAGGAGGGATGGACAAAGGGATTGACTTGGTTCAGCACAGGGAGCCCCACTAGCATCTGCAAGTCTGAGCCAAACCCTCTGCTCTCCCAGGGTTTGTCCATCTGGGTCTTCCTCCATCCTTTTCTCCCTGTGTCACTGTGATTTCTGCTATCATAGTTCCCTCCACAACCCTGCAGCCTTGTGCACAGAGGCAGACACACACACACATGCACACAGACACACACACGTGCCTGAAGATTCTTATGCTGGCTCCAATATAAACTGGCTAGGGAGAATTTTGCTCTGATGAGTCCCATTAGCAGGAATATCTCTGCTTTTCTTTGAAGTTGGTGAAGCAGATATTCTTGTTTGAGGGTGGGAGTGGGAAAAGGGGAAGTGTAGGTAGGGACACTGATGTGGTGTCCAAATGGTGTTGATGGGGGAGACTAAAAAGCACCCATGTTTAACTCAGTTGTGAGTCCTGTGTTTCCTGCGTGCAGCAGGTTGGGCTTGGGGTGTCCAGACTCACTCCCCATCCAACCTGAGATTAGACCCCAAAAGGCTGCACTGAGCTTGAGTGGGGAGGTGATATCATTTCTGAAAGTCCCACCCTAGTGGCTTAGGAGTTGGAAACTGTGGAGACTGTGTGAGTGTCTGTGGTCTGGGGAAAGCCCTGAAAGGTAGGAGGCAAGGACCCTGATGTGCATGCAGTACATCAAGAGTCTGCAGGTGACGCGATGTGGGCAAGTCAAGAGAGGCCCCAAGAGACCTAGTGAGCAAAAGAGCACCTAAGATTTTCCTAATGCCTCATTACCTTCTGGCCCAGCAAGAGGGGGCTCTCTTAGGGCATGATCAGGTGCCAGGTGAAGTGTAGGGACCCAGGGAGACAGGGGTAACAGAGCCTGGGGGTGGGAGTGATGACGAGGACTTTGTATCATCAGGGCCATGGCCACCATCCAACCTTCACTGAACTGGCAGGATCTGAAGACCAGCTCATCAGAGACCCTACTGTGGGGTGGCGGCAGGGGATGGCTTCTATTGCTTGAAGGCCTTCTTGCTAGTGGGAAACAATCAAAGGGGCCAGGTTTTCTTGGTAACAAGAGAGTTCCAGAAACTCTAGCCTATGCTTAGGAACCAAAAAACCCCATTCAAAATGTATGTTCACACAAATCAGTGACCCAAATGATACATTGAAACAATTTCTAAACAATGTCCTATGGCCAATCATCCTCATTTTCAGTAACTCAAGGATGGGATTAAAAGTCGGCGACGGTGTGGGTGGGCATGTCTATATAACACCTGCTGCTTAAGCTAAGGGATCAAAGCTTCCACACGTGCTGATTGTGAGCGAGCTCTTTGCCCCTCATCTACAACAGGAACAGGGGCATATTCTTACCTGGTAACTCCCTCCTTTACTTCAGTTCCTCGACAAGCACACCCAGATATAACCCAGTCATCTAGCATCAGCTGGTCAAGACTGACTTGGATGGACAGAGCTAGATAACTACAGCATTCTTGGCTCTGGGAGCAGGGCAGCAAGAACACTGGGCTGGGGGCAGCAGGATCCCCTAATCTTAGGATCTCTTTATCACCCTGGATCTCAGGTTTTCTCCAGGCAGCTCAACACAAACCCAGATCTTTCGATCAACTCTGTGCAGACATCACCCCTGTGTCACCCACTAGCTCGGCTGAGACAGACTTGAGGTTTGTCTGTAGCATCTTGGGGATGGGGAAGAGCTCTCTGTCCCCCTTGACCTGCCTTGGGTCCTGTCTCCTCTGGTGGGGGTGAGGAGGGGAGTCATCGGGAGCAGAGGGTACATGGAGTTCCCAAAGAGCACCCAGGTGTCAGCCCCACTCAGAGCTCTGGAAGAAAGTATCTCAGCAGCGGGTGTGTGGGTGGGTCCCTTCCTCCCCAGCACCGGCAGTTAGAGTAATTGGCCCGATTACTGATTACCACCATGGCAAGTGAGGTGTGTAATTTCACTAGGGTGGGTGTGTGCTGGTGGAGGGCGGTCCTGAACCTAACAAAGTGAGTTTAGGAAAATGAAAGCTGGATTGTTGACAGGGAGGGCACACCTACACCTGGTGCCTCCAGGAGGAAGAATCTGCTCTAGGGGGTTCTTGGGGCCTGGAGTTGGGGGTTAGGGTGTTGATGGAGGTACTAATGGTACCCTGCGATCTCCAACTTTGAGTCGCTTGCTTGCAGTGGGTTTATCTTGCTTATAGTGAAGCTAATGAACTCTAAGTCATGTCCGGCCCTCAGTTTGTCTTTGGACACCAAACTGGGGAGGATCTGATGATGGCTGCTACCCCTGCCCAGTCCCCGTCTCCCCATTCAGCTTTCCAGCCTGCACTTCATGGGTACAAAGTCTGGCTGAGGGCTTCATGCCAAGCTCATGGGCTCCAGGAGTCCCTGGGGAGCCATGAAAGGCCTGGATGGCAGGAGCTATGACGCCTCTGTGTGCGTCTCGCCTGTGGTCTCAGGCAGGCTGCACATACCACAGGACAGCGTGGTCTTAGCCTCAGCCTCCACCGTTCCCACTGGCCACACTGACCCGGGCCTCCCACCTCCACCTTGGCTTGGTTTCCTTGTGTCTAGGGACCCAGGGAAGAGGGCCTGATTGTGCAAGTTTGGGGCCAGACCTCTGCTGTGGGGGTTTTCTCTGGGCTCGAGAGGGAATCGGGGCCACAGGGTAGAGTAAACAGGCTGTGTTCCTGGGAAGAACTGCCCTGACCAGCTGCTTGAGGTTGGGGGAGAGGGCCAGGGCTCCACACCCAGAGCTGTGGGCCAGGCCACACAGAATCATCCGGAGCGAGGGGAGACTGCACTCAACCAAAGGGTGAGCCCTCTCCTGTGCCTAATACCTCCCTGGCCCTTCATTTGAGCCTTCAGTCTGTCTTATCTTTGCTCGAAATCACTGACCTCGTCCTTAAAGTCCCACAGGGCTGGAGAAGCTGACCTCAGTGAGGCTGGGGACCGGGCCAACTGGGGGGTTAGGCCAGAGGTGAGAGATAATACTCAACCTTTCTGAGCCAAACATTGAGAGGGAGCAGGGAGTTGTCCAAACTGGGCAAGGAAGCCCAGTGGTGCATGTGGCGGGATTTGGGTGGCTCGAGGGCTCCATCTGTCCTAATAGTACTGACTTTGGCTCTTTACCAGAATTGATTTTTAAGTCTCTGGTTGGTCAGAAACTTTCCTAGGATCATTCTAAGCCTAAGGAGGATATTTTGGGAAAAGAATGTCCTTATTTAAAGCTGAAAAAAGCCAGTGTGATTCTTGCTGTTCTAGTAAATTTATCAATCCCCTATAATTTTCTTGACCCAAAAGATAACAAACTGTGCTCTTAAAGAAAGACTTAACCACATCCTTCCCCTGTGCGATCTCTTTGCTGCCCCTCTCCCTCCAAAACACAGCCTTACAGCCTGGCAGAAATGGTCAGTCCAGCCCACAACTCTAAGCATGGTTTCCCACCACTCTGAGTATATTGACCCTAAATAGTTCAGGCTGCCATCTCTGGGAAGCCCCTAATGACCTTTGGCTAGAAGCTCCCACAATGACATATGATACCTCTGTGTTTTGTGCCCCTCTGTGCCCCTCTGTGTTTTGTGCTCTCCTGTTCTGGGAGGTGATTGCACTCACAGAGGGTCCCTGAACTGGAGGGCCAAGAAGTGAGCTTTGCTGTCATGGGATCTTTCCCCCTTTGAGATCCTCCCCGCTCTGGGCCCCACCAGCATTAGTATAGCCATAACAAGGGTCCCAGGGTTAAGAATGGTCATGGCCAGGCCCATAAACAGCCCAGCTCATGGCCAAGTCAACATCACGGCAAGGCCAATGAGCTTCTTGGTTCCCTTATGTGCTGATCATTCTCTGTTCCTCACTCTACCTCTCCCCCAGACCCATTCTCCATCTTTCTCTGCTCTGTTCTGTGCTGACTCCTCTGGACAACATCTCCCTGGGCTCCCTTGCTGATTGGCTTCTGACTGGTCCAGGCAGGGGAGGCTCTTTCAGGCGATCAGAGGAAGGAGAGAGAGGAGAAAGAGGTCAGGTATTTCTCCCTGCTCCTCCTTGCTTCAAAGTAATTCTTTGGCAACAGTTCCATGCCCCCAGACTACAGTTCCTGCCGGGTGGCCCATTCTCCATAGTTTCAGCTCTCATTGGTCTCTGGCTACTATTGCTTCCATCATCCCTCGGGCCATTGAGGTCAAGGTAGTAATGATTTACTGCCATTCCCACACTCCATTTTCATTCCCCTAACCTTGCAAACACATCTACCAACTGACTTTTCTTCAAAATCTCTTCATTTGAACCCTCTGGGATGAATTGTGTTTCCTGAGATGACTGATACATCTCACTTCCTCCATTTCCCAAATAGACAGCGCTTCTCTGATTAACAAGATCCTCGGGTCAGTGCTCAGAGCCTTGCTGCCCTTACTTCTTCCAAACCTGCCTAAATGAGACAAGGGCTCTGGTCCACTCTATTCTTTCCATCTGGAGAAGTTGATTCTGCTCCTTCTCACCATCAGCCAGTCCCTTCCAAAGGGCCTGGTGGTGGACGTTAATGAACATTGTCAAGGCTATGGCCACACAAGTATGTCTTCTTCCCACATCATCAGGCAGAACTCCTGCGCATCCTCCTACCTGAAGGGGACAGTGCCAAGAGTGAACAGCAGGAATGATGCGGGTGGATATTGAACAGAACAGAAAAGAAAGACAGAAGCGAAAAAAACTGTATGGACATCCCAGACGTTAGTCAAATAAGAGAAGTATTTCCATGCTGGGCAGGAGATGATGTGGCTGCTGGCGGGAAAGAAGAGGGAGAATGTAGTGCTCAAGAATAAAGCCCAAACTCCTTGACATCCATGAAATTCAATGACTTGCCCAGCCTGGCTCAAACTCAACTTAGTAGACTCTCTGTGCCACTCCCTCATACTCATGCACCCCAAGTTTTCCAGCTACTTGTTCTCCCCTAAAGTCTCTGAGCACTCTAACATCATTGTGCTCATGCTTTGCCCTCTGAATAGAAACCCCCTCTGCAGTATTTTTCTATCACTGTGTAATAAGTATCACATACATAATGGCTTAAAAACAGCACCTGATCTCACCGTTCTGTAGGTCAGAGGTCCAGGTGGGCTCCACTGGGTTCTCTATTTAGGGCCTCACAAGGCCAAAATCAATGTGTCCTCCAGGGTGAGCTCCTATCTGGAGGCTCTGGGGAAGAATCTGCTGCCGGCCTCATTCAGGCTGGTGGCAGAATTCATTTCTTTATGGCTGCAACACTGGGGTCACTGTTTCCTTGCTGGCTGTCAGCGGGGGTCTCTCTCAAATTCACCCACGTTCCTTCTCATTTGGTCCCTCCATCTGCAAAGCTGCAATGGACCATCGGGCCCTTCTCATGCTTCACATCTCTGACTTAGTCTTCTGCCACCAGCTTGATAAAAGCCTCTGCTTGTAAAGGGCTCAGGTGATTAGATTAGGCCCACATGGATTATTTCCCTTTTGCCATATAATCATAAGAGTAACAGCAGGGGGTGAAGGTCATGGGGCCATCTTAAAATTCTGCTCACCACACTTTCTCTCCTTAGTTCAAACGTTGCAGAATTAATGACTCTCCTCACACTTCACTGACACTCCATTCGACCTCTTATCTCATTGTATTATTGAGCAATTTGAGAATAGGAACCATGCCCTACTCATCTTTGTATCTTCTATTGCCCCAATGCCTACCACTTAGGGGCTCAATAAACATTTTTTGAAAGACAAGAAGACAGGAAGGGAGGGAGGGAGGGAGAGAGGGTGAGGTAGAGGCCATAAGGACATAATGACAAGCACCTGAAGGGTCACCGGCTGTGAAGGATCACATTTCTATAAAGATGTTGAGGATACTAGGACCACTTCATTTTTTTTTTGACTTTCCTCTTCCTCCTCCACCTCCTCCTTCTCCTCCTTCTTCTTCTTCAAACTTGGTTTGGAAAAGTTTCAGACTCAGCATTTATTTACTACCCTCGGGAGGCAAGAACTAATGTTTTATACCTTTGTTTCCTACCAAACTGCATAGTCTATTCATCAAAAGAACCAATTCAAGAAATTCGTCCTAAATTGTGTAAGCCCAGTGGTCACTCCCTCTCTCACAGGGCAGGAACCAAGAGGACAGGCCACAGAGGAGAAAACCTGAGAAGTGTGGAAAGTTTTCCGGTTCAAACAGTTATGGATGAGGCAAGGTCTCTGAGTTTAGCACCAAGGTTTTCAGGGGAATGAGAAAAACCCAATCCTTTTCTATTTGGAGAATCATCCATTTCAATAACACGGTATCAGATTTCTCATTTGCATTCCACCAGATGAGGAGTGGGGGCAACGATCCCATTAATGCGGTCCTTCTCTTTCTTTAGTAATAAGGCATGGCCTGCAACACACCACTGATAAGGCAAGTAGCACCAAACCCAATGGCTTAGCCAGGCCCCAACTCCTCCTGCGGGAGTCCAAGTTGGCCCTTTCTTGCTCTTCCCACATGTTTCCAGTTTCCGCTTCTTCCTGCTCCAGACCCAGGTACCAAAATGGAGAGAGGTGACCCAATTAAGGAAGTGCATCCTTTTCATGCACTGACATGAAAAAAAAAAATAAAGGTGATACATGTATATGGTAAAAACCCAAACTATGGGCTGGCCCTGTGGTTTAGCGATTCAGTGTGCGCGCTCCGCTGCTGGCGGCCCGGGTTCGGATCCCGGGCGCGCACTGACACACCACTTCTCCGGCCATGCTGAGGCCACGTCCCACATATAGCAACTAGAAGGATGTGCAGCTATGACATACAACTATCTTTGAGGGGGAAAAAAAAAACATACAACTATCTGTGGGGCTTTGGGGGGGGGGATTAAAAACCCAAACTAAACAAAAAGATTAGACGAAAAGTAAAAATCTCCCTCCACACATTGCTCACCTACCCCAAGGTCCTCTCTCCAAAAGTTGTCATTGTTGACAGTTTCTTATAAAACTCCTTCCAGAGAAAATTTTTTATGGTACCTGCATTTTAGCCTCAATCATAATACTTCTGCAGTGAGTACACAGTTTAATTGGAGCCTGATTTCCATAAAGATCATTTTCTCTCCTCTGAACTATTAAGCCAATTTAGAAGCATTTAGCAAAACCATTTTTCAAGCAAATTAAAGTATTAAACCTGTTTCCAGTTCATATAAGACAAAGATGAGGTGTTATTTTCATTCCCCCAGATAGCAGCTTCCTCTTTTCCTACCCACTGCCATGCCCCTCTCATTTCCCAGTTTATCTGTCTGCTACCCAGATGAAGGCAGTCAAAAAGTTCAGAAAGATATTTCAATATTTTCTCTCCAAAAGATAGAATGTGGACAAAATCATCTCCTTGGCATTTTCCCAGCCTACCCTGACTTCAGCCCTTGATGGATGCAGCAAGAAGGCAATTACTGAGACATTCAAATAAGGAACAGCCATAATGTCAGGGAAGCAGGAATCCTTGCTAGTTACAAAATAACATCCTTGCTAGTTACATTCTAATTTACCTGTTAGGATGTAATTTGGAGGATTTATCAAAGTTGTGTACGTCGTGTGTGTGTAACTCTGTTTTTATTGAGGGTGGTAACTTTCCTGTTTATAAACAAACAGCAGAAGGAAGTGAGTCCAATGCTAGGACTGAGCTGAGCTGGGCCGAGCAAGACCTTAATTTAAAGACATCTCCTAAGAGAGATCTGAAGATCTAGATGTGGGGGTCAATGTTGGGCAAACGTCTCCATCTACTACTTCTGGGATCTTTTCCACTCTCAGTCCCGTTATCTACATATCTTCACTCTATTTATGGCTTCACAGATCATCGCAACTCTCCAATCCTCGAAACTAGCTTTCAGACAGAATCTAAAATTCCTTTAGGTGTAAAGTCATTTACGAAACCTAAAGCAGTGTCTCCAAAAGTATGAACAATGAAAAGGTTTTCACTAGATGCTCCAGGGAACACTTAAGTTTGGAAAACCCTGCAGACTACATCTCCTGCTTGAAGAGTTCCAATACAGACTTGTACATGGAAGGCCCTGAGAAGTCCTGTGTTGAAGAAATCTATTTAACGCTGGATCATTTATTCATTCATTCAAATATTTGTTGAGTTTCTACCATGTGCCAGGTGTTACTCTAGGCACTAGAGCTATGGCAATGAATAGTGTAGATACGGTTTTTCATTTTGATTGGGGGAGCAGATAATAGACAAGTAAAACTGTTAAAGATTGTTATGAAGAGTGATGTGGTGGTGGGGCGTAGCTACTCTAAATGGCATGGTCAGGGAAGACCCTCTCTGAGGACGTGACATTTGAACCGAGGCCTGAATGACTGGAAGAAGATCTGATATGAGGATCTGGGAAGAGCACCCCTGACAGAGGGGCTGACAAATGCAAAGATGCTCAGGCTGGGCTGAGTTTTGCATGTTTGGGGTCTCAAAGATGGAAGGCAGGTGCACCTGGACTAGAGAGAAAAAGGAGTGGTATAAGATGAGATCTGAGAGGTGGGAAGGGGCCAGATTATCCTGGATCTTGTCATCTACAGCACAGCATTTACTTTACCCAGCATTTCCCAAACTTAGTTGATCATAGAACTTTTTTTTCTGTTATAAAACTATCTATTAACATCCCATAGAACTGGTATGCTATGGATCTTAGTTTGCAAAACCCAGCCTAAAGCATTATCCCTCTCAGAATGTTTGCATCCTCTTGGAGTAATTGTGTTCTAACAGAGATTATTCTAACAGAATTAAGCTTTAAAGTTTGTTTAGACTCCAGGTAGCAAATGGGAGAGTATTTTCTTTTCTTTCCTCTTTTGATTTTTGTTTTAATGATAAAACATGTCCTGGTTGTCAAGGTTATTTTAAAAGTTCATAAAAGGTTATTTATGTAAATTATTGGGTTTTGTACATTTTAAATATTTTAATGCCAGTACTTCTCGAATGTTGGCTTTTTTTATTACACGCTAAAAAGGGTTTTTTTGGTGAGGAATATTTGCCCTGAGCTAACATCTATCACCAATCTCCCTCTTTTTGCTTGAGGAAGACTGTCCTTGAGCTAACTTAAGCAGTGCCAATCTTCCTCTATTTTGTATGTGGGATGCTGCCACAGCATCGTTTGATGAGTGGTGTGTAGGTCCACACCCGGGATCTGAACTGGTGAACCCTGGCCGCTGAAGCAGGAGTGTGTGAACTTAACCACTGTGCCACTGGGCAAGCCCCCTGAAAAGTTTTGAAAGCAGTATGATTGAACAACAGAAAGAGAGGAGGGAGGGACAAATAAGTTAAGATTCTTCTGTGTGGAAAAGAGATGAGCAAGTAGGACAGAGAGTTTTCAGCTATTATCATAGAGTTAAAGATAAAGGTCAATTATTCCTTATCCTCACTGAGGAATGAATAAGCAAAAGGGCACGAGCCCAGTAAAAGGAACTGAAATCAGCAATAAGGAAGAACCTTAAGACCAGCAGAAGAATGTGGCACTGTGAGGAATTACTGAGAAATAGCATAGAATGTTCTGGCCACTTAAGAGCTTTTTAGGGCCTGGGCAGGCTCCCCATCTGCCTGGGGAGATTTTAGGCTAACTTCCTGGAATCTCTTTTTGATACTAAGGCAGTGAAAGTGACAATAGGAGGGTAAGAAATTTAGAGAAAGGACAATTTTAGAGTTTAGGAAAGTTAACAAGAAATAGTTTCACCATGAGGAAGAACTCAGCTTCCAAAGCAAATCAATAATATTAAGATAAAAACAAAGGAATAATATCTGACGTTCATTGAGTGCTTGTTACATTTCAGACAACCTGCTAAGTGCTTTATGTGCATTACTTAATTTAATGTTCATGACACTGCTGTGAATTAAGAAAAAATTATCCTTATTATATAATCTAAGAAGCTAGGGCTTTGAGTGGTTGAATAACTAGCTCAAGGTCATGCAGTTCTTAAATGGCAGGACTGAGATTCAAACTTAGATCAGTTTGAGTCCAGAATCGTAATACTTCATTACTACTCTATACTGCCAAGACATAGAGGCAAAACATTGATCATTAACTTGTTGAATTTGAAGGTAAGGTGGGGAAAAGGAACCTTTTTATCCTAGGTTGGAACACAGACCTCTAAGCTAAATTTTTTTTCTTGTCTTCAGAGGAAAAGAACATAAACTGCAGAACAATAAGAAGAAAACTGAGATGCTGTGGGTGGGCAAGATTCCCACCAAAGAAGGTGACCAGAAGTTCACAGGAAACATGGAGACCTTCAGCCTCAGATAACAGGATCAATTTGGAAAGTAGAGCCTGAGGCCTGGGAATGTGCGGAGAGGTCCAGGCACTAACAAATCAGTCCTCATGGGAATAGAGTCGAGCAGATATGATTGTGCAGCCTTGGGAGGAAGCATGTGCCCAGGAATGACAGGGAAGGTCAGAGGGCGCTGATGAAGAAGACACTCTGACAATTGCCTGGAATGCCCGCATGGAACATGAAAAAACTTTAACACAAATTTAAAATGAGAAATTGGGTGGACTAGATAATGGAGTCAGCCTTCGTGTGGAGAAGCGGGAAAGGGATTCTATCCACTGAATGCTCCCAGCTCACTCCCACCACCGGCAATATGACTACTTAGCTTCTGCACCAGAGCATCTTTCATTGAGTTAGTTATTATGGACTAATGGGAACACATGTAATACACAAAGTGCATATTATGATTACACACACAGTTAAATACTAATACTAATATTACAGTGGATACCTATACACCTAGATTAAGAAAGAGAACACTATCAGTTCATCAGAAGCCCCTGTATCCTCCTCCCCCCACAGGTCACCATTATTCTAAACTTTGTGTTAATCATTCCCTTGTCTTTCTTTATAGTTTTGCACCTGTGCATGTATCTCTATTTATTAGATGATCTAATTTTGCATGTTTGAACATTAAATAAATGAAACCACTCTTTATATATTCTTCTGTCACTTGCTTCTTTTGCTCAATATCATATTTTTGAGATTCGCCCATGTGGATATGTGTTGTTGTAAATACCTTCATTTTTCACTGCCGTATGGTGGCATTTTTCAACATGCCACAAGTCATCTGTTCATTATACCATTGATAGATATCTGTTTTCCTCCAAGGCTTTTTTTGGTGACTATTATAAATAATTTTTAGTGAAGGTTTTGAATCTCCTGGTGCACATGAACAAGAGTTTTTCTAGAGTTCCTATCCAGGAGTTGATTTGTTGTGTTGTCTGAGCATATTAAACCTCATTAGGTAGTGATACACTGTTCTCTAAGGTGGTTCCAATTTACCCTGCCTTCAGCAGTGGACGAGAGTTCTGATTGCTCCACATCTTTGCTAAAACTTGAGTTGACTGACTTTTTAATCTGGGAGGTGTGGAGTGGTATTTTGCTGCGGTTTTAATTTGCATTTACCTGATTACTAACGAGGTTGGACTTTTCCCCTCATATATTTATGGACCACTTGTGTTTCCTCTACTGTAAAATGCCTATTCAAATCTTCTGTTTATCCTTTTATGTGATAGTTTGTGGGGTTTTTTTAAATGACTTTTATTCTTTATATATCCTTGATACTGATCCCTGGTTGGTTATCTGTGTGGCAAATATCTTGTTCCACTTTTTGGCTTGTCTTGTCTCTTTTGATGATGTCTTTTTAGAAATAGAAGTTCTCCATTCTAATAAAGTCAAATTTGTTAGTCTTTTCCTTTTAGTTTACCCCTTTTCTTTCTTGTTTAAGAAATCCCCCTTTCTAAACTTTCAATAAACTTTTAATTTTAGAATAGTTTTACATTTATAGAAAAGTTGCAAGAGTATTACAGACAGTTCTCATATACCTCACACCCAGTTTCCTCTATTATTAATATCTCACATTGCTCCAGTACATTTGTCACAACTAATGAACCAATATTAATACATCATTATTATCTAAAGTCCATATTTTATCCAGGTTTCCTTAGTTTTTCTGTTCCAGGATCCCATCCCGGATATCACATTACATTTAGTCATGGTATCTCTTTAGGCTCCTCCAGACTACGATGGTTTCCCAGACTTCCCTTGTTTTTGATGATTTTGACAATTTTGAGGAGTACTGGTCAAGTACTTTGTAGAATGTCCTTCAATTTGAGCTTGTTTGATGTTTTTTCGTGATTAGACAGGAGTGATGGGTTTTCAGGAAGAAGACCACAGAAGTAAACTGCCGTTTTCATCCTATCTTATCAAGTGTATATGCGTTACCATGACATCAATGGTGATGTTAACCTTGATCACCTGGCTGAGGAAGTGTTTATCAGGTTTCTCCACTTAGAGTTATGTTCTCCACTCCTTTCTGCACTGTACTCTTTAGAAGGAAGAGATAATGCTCATACCACATTAATGAGGAGAGAGTTATGCTCCACCTCCTAGAGAGAAGAGTATCTATAGATTATTTGGAATTCTTCTGAATGGAAGAGTTGTCTATTCTCCCCTACTTATTTACTTATTCAATCACTGATTAACATTTATTTATTTATCATGGATATTTATTGATAAAACGTGGGTGATGGAAACCAAATTTGTCACTGTTGGAGAGAGAGGTTACAGCTAAGCAAGGGACAAGGCTGGAGTAAACCTTGTGGATCTGGATGAGAGTTGAAGATGTTAATATGAACTCACGTTTAGCTTAGTATAGATCCTAATAGATAGATATAGAAATAATTATAGATGTAGGCGTGCCTATGTATAGCATATACACATATGTTTCCTGGCTCTGCCTGCTGAGAAGGTATACAATACCCAACAGCAATGAGCAACTTAACACCCAGATCTTGACTTCTCATACCATTCTCCAAAAAAAACAACCAGAGCTCTTTGGAGAAATGGCTGATTCTAGGACTCAGCAGGAAACATACAAGATGAGCATGGAGCATCTTATAGTGCCAGAAAGTGGTCAAAACCCCCCCACAATGTTGGGGGTATGTCAAAGGGACACAAAAGCCTTCAGAGCTCCCTATGGCCAAAGCAGAAACAATTTGAGCAAGAAAATAAAAGATGGAGTATTGGATTATAACCCAAAGGATAAAAGAAATCCCTTTCTAATGTCAATATTCTCCTATAACATTGTCTAAGAGTTTTCTCTTAGAAGGTTTGTATTTTCCCCCATTTAAACCCCTAATCAATTTGCAGTGGGTTTGTGTGTACTGTTAGAGGTAGAGATCCAATTTCATCTTTCTCCACATGGATAACCTGTTGTTCCAGCCTCATGTATTGAATAGCCCATCCTTTCCCCACTAATATGCAATACCCACTCTGTTACAAATAAGTTTCCAAACATTTGTGGATGTATGTTTCAATTCTGATTCATTGGGCCAGTTGTCTTTCACTGCCCCCATATCCCACAATATTAATTATTAGAGTTTTATACTATGACTTGATATTGAGCAGAGTAAGCAAATCACGTTGTTCTTTTTTTTAAATCAGGAGTGTTTTTTCTGCATTTGGCACTTGATTTTCCAAATAAATTTTAGAACTAGTTTACCCAGATCCAAGAAAAACTCTATTGGCTTTTTTATTGGAATTGCATTGAATTCATAATTCAATTTGTAAATAATTGACATCTTTATTATATTGAATTGCCTCAGCCAAGAACATGGTGTATCTCTCCATCTATTTGACCTTACCTAATATATTTCTATAGAGTTTTATATTTTTCTCTTTGAAGAACTCGAACATCTTTTGTTAGATTTTATTCCTAGGAAACTCATATGTTTGCTATTATTGCAAATTGCTTCTTTTCACTCTTTTGATTTTTCCACCAGATAATTGATGGTACATAGAAATGCAATTGATTTTATGTATTAATTTTGTATCCAGCAATCATGCTAAACTGTTATTAATTCTGATATTTATTTGTAAATGACTTTGGGTTTTCTGCACAGATAATCACAACACCTGCAAATAGTGACAGTTTAGCTTCTTCCTTTCTAATCCTCATAGCTTTTTTTTTTAATTTCTTGACTTACATAAACTGGTTAGTACTTCTAGTATGTCGAATAGAACTGGTAATAATGGGCATTCTTATCTTGTTCTAGATCTTAGAAATATTTCAAAGTGTCGTTAAGTATGCTCTTTTCTGTATGTTTCATCAGGTGGTTCCCATCTATGTCAAGTTTGCAAATATTTTTTTAAAAATCAAGAACGAATGTTGCATTTTATTGAACACTTTTTCTTGCAACTATTTAGATAATCATGTGGTTCTTTCCCCTTTAATCTGTTACTGTTTTACACCTTGCTGGATTTGGTTTGCTAATATTTTGTGTAAGATTTTCCTGTCTATGTTAATGGGTGAGATTAGCTTGTAATTTTCCTTTCTTTTACTGTTCTTGTCTGGTTTTAGTATCAAGATTATACTAGTCTCATAAAATGAATTGAGGAACGACTTTTCTTTATTGTCTGCAAGTGTTTGTATAAGATTGAAATGATAGGGTCCTTAAATGTTTGCTAGAACTTACTATATGCATCACCTTTTGTGCTCCACCTCACATCCTTCTGTTACCTCATTTACTCCAGCTATCACAACCACAACCAGCTACGCACTGGGGTAACCTGATGGCACCTTGCCTTGGCTGCCCCACCTATCTCTCACTTTCTGTCATAGGGCTTCTCTTCTACTGCTGTGAGGGGAGCCTGGAGAAACCTCTAGCACTTGAAGGTTTGCAAATCTGGAAGTTCAAGAGAGTTAACGCCCCATGAGGCAACTCATGACCAATGGAGGGTGGAAACTGGTGGATAAATGCTGACTTCTTCCATCCTTTGGGCAAACAATTCTTTTATTTATTTATTTTTTTGCTTTTTTGTTGTTGTTGTTGTTTTTATTATAATTTTTTGTTTATTGCAGTAACATTGGTTTATAACATTGTATAAATTTCAGGTGTACACCATTATACTTCTATTTCTGCATAGATTACATCATGTTCACCACCCAAATGCTAATTACAACCCATCACCACACACATGTGCCGAATTATCCCTTTCGCCCTCCTCCCTCCCCCCTTCCCCTCTGGTAACCACCAATCCAATCCCTGTCTCTATATCTTTGTTTATTGTTGTTATTATCTACTACTTAATGAAGGAAATCATATGGTATTTGACCTTCTCCCTCTGACTTATTTCACTTTGCATAATACCCTCAATGTCCATCCATGTTGTCACAAATGGCTGGATTTCATCGTTTCTTATGGCTGAGTAGTATTCCATTGTGTATATATACCACATCTTCTTTATCCATTCGTCCCTTGATGGGCACTTAGGTCGCTTCCAAGTCTTGGCTATTGTGAATAACACTGCAATGAACACAGGGGTGCATGTATCTTTACGCATTGGTGTTTTCAAGTTCTTTGGATAAATACCTAGCAGTGGCATAGCTGAATCATATGGTAGTTCTATCCTTGATTTTTTGAGGAATCTCCATACTGTTTTCCATAGTGGCTGCACCAGTTTGCACTCCCACCAGCAGGGTATGAGAGTTCCCTTCTCTCCACATCCTCTCCAACACATGTTGTTTCCTGTCTTGTTAATTATAGCCATTCTGATGGGCGTGAGGTGATATCTCATTGTAGTGTTTATTTGCATTTCCCTGATAGTTAATGATTTTGAACATCTTTTCATTTGTCTGTTGGACATCTGTATATCTTCTTTGGAGAAATGTCTGTTCAGGTCTTTTGCCATTTTTTAATTGGGTTGGTAGTTTTTTTGTTGTTGAGATGCATGCGTTCTTTATATATTTTGGAGATTAAGCCCTTATCAGATGTATGGTTTGCAAATATCTTCTCCCAATTGTTAGGTTGTCTTTTCGTTTTGTTGATGGTTTCCTTTGCTGTGCAGAAAATTTTTAGTTTGATGTAGTCCCATTTGTTTATTTTTTCTATTGTTTCTCTTGCCCTGTCAGACATGGTGCTTGAAAATATGTTGCTAAGACCGATGTCGAAGAGCATACTGCCTATGTTTTCTTCTAGAAGTTTCACAGTTTCAGGTCTTACATTCAAGTCTTTAATCCATTTGGAGTTAATTTTTGTGTATGGTGTAAGGTAAGGGTCTACTATCATTTTTTTGCATGTGGCTATCCAGTTTTCCCAACACCATTAGTTGAAGAGACTTTCTTTTCTCCATTGTATGTTCTTGGCTCCTTTGTCAAAGATTAGCTGTCCATAGATGTGTGGGTTTATTTCTGGGCTTTCAATTCTATTCCATTGATCTGTGTGTCTGTTTTTGTGCCAGTACTATGCTGTTTTGGTTACTATAGCTTTGTAGTATATTTTGAAATCAGGGAGTGTGATACCTCCAGCTTTGTTCTTTTTTCTCAGGATTCCTTTAGCTATTCGGGGTCTTTTGTTGTTCCATATACATTTTAGGATTCTTTGTTCTATTTCTGTGAAAATTTTTATGTGAAAAATGTTGTTGGAACTTTGATAGGGATTGCATTGAATCTATAGATGGCTTTAGGAAGTATGGACATCTTAACTATGTTAGTTCTTCCAATCCAAGAGCACGGAATATCTTTCCATTTCTTTGTGTCTTCTTCAATTTCTTTCAGAAATGTTTTATAGTTTTCGGTGTACAGATCTTTCAACTCTTTGGTTAAGTTTATTCCTAGGTATTTTATTCTTTTTGTTGCAATTGTAAATGGGATGGTATTCTTAATTTCTCTTTCTGCTACTTCGTTGTTAGTGTATAGAAATGCGACTGATTTTTGTATGCTGATTTTGTATCCTGCAACTTTACCAGATTCGTTTATTACTTCTAAAGTTTTCTGGTGGATTCTTTAGGGTTTTCTATATATAAAATCATGTCGTCTGCAAATAGTGACAGTTTCACTTCTTCCTTTCCGATTTGGATCCCTTTTATTTCTTTCTCTTGCCTGATTGCTCTGGCTAGGACTTCCAGTACTGTGTTAAACAGGAGTGGTGACAGTGGGCATCCTTGTCTGCTTCCTGTTCTTAGAGGGATAGCTTTAAGTTCTTCACCATTGAGGATGATATTAGCTGTGGGTTTCTCATATATGGCCTTTATTATGTTGAGGTACTTTCCTTCTATACCCATTTTATTCAGAGTTTTTATCATAAATGGATGCTGTATTTTGTCAAATGCTTTCTCTGCATCTATTGAGATGATCATGTGATTTTTATTCTTCATTTTATTAATGTGGTGTATTACGTTGATTGATTTGCGAATGTTGAACCATCCCTGCATACCTGGAATAAATCCCACTTGATCATGGTGTATAATCTTTTTAACGTATTGTTGATGTGATTTGCTAGTATTTTGTTGAGGATTTTTGCATTGATGTTCATCAGTGATATTGGCCTGTAATTTTCTTTTTCTGTGTTGTCCTTGTCTGGTTTTGGTATCAGGGTAATGTCAGCTTCGTAGAATGAGTTAGGGAGCTTCCCCCCCTCCTCAATTTTTGGAAAGTTGGAGAAGGATAGGTATTAAGTCTTCTTTGAATGTTTGGTAGTATTCACCAAGGAAGCCATCTGGTCCTGAACTTTTATTTTTGGGGAGGTTTTTTATTACTGTTTTGATCTCCTTACTGGTGATTGGTCTATTCAAATTCTCTACTTCTTCTTGATCCAGTTTTGGAAGGTTGTGTGATTCTAAGAATTTATCCATTTCTTCCAGATTGTCGAATTCGTTGGCATATAGCTTTTCATAGTATTCTCCTATAATCTTTTGTATTTCTTAGGTGTCTGTTGTAATTTCTCCTCTTTCATTTCTGATTTTACTTATTTGAGCCTTCTCTCTTTTTTTCTTGGTGAGTCTAGCTAAAGGTTTGTCAATTTTGTTTATCTTTTCAAAGAACCAGTTCTTGGTTTTATTAATTTTTTCTGTTGTTTTTTTCTTCTCTATTTCATTTATTTCTGCTCTGATTTTTATTATTTCCCTTCTTCTACTGATTTTGGGCTTTGTTTGTTCTTCTTTTTCCAGTTCCTTTACGTGCATTGTTAGATTGTTTATTTGAGATTTTTCTTGTTTGTTGAGATAGGCCTGTATCGCTATAAACTTCCCTCTTAGAACTGCTTTTGCTGTATCCCATAAATTCTGGCATGTCGTATTTTCATTTTCATTTGTCTCCAGGTATTTTTTGATTTCTTCTTTGATTTCTTCGTTGACCCAGTCATTGTTCAGTAGCATTTTGTTTAATCTCCACGTATTTGTGGCTTTTCTGATTTTCTTCCTATAGTTGATTTATGGTTTCATACCGTTGTGGTCAGAAAAGATGCTTGGTATTATTTCAATCTTCTTAAATTTATGGAGACTTGTTTTGTGGCTAATATGTGATCAATCCTGGAGAATGTTCCATGTGCATTTGAAAAGAACGTGTATTCTTTGGTTTTTGGATGGAATGCTCTGTATATATCTGCTAGGTCCATCCGTTCTAGTGTGTCATTTAAGGCCAATGTTTCCTTATTGATCTTCTGTTTGGATGATCTATCCGTTGGTGTAAGTGGAGTGTTAAAGTCCCCTACTATTATTGTGTTACTGTCTATTTCTCTTTTTATGTCTGTCAATAATTGCTTTATATATTTAGGTGCATCTACATTGGGTGCATAGATATTTACAAGTGTTATATCCTCTTGTTGGATTGTTCCCTTGATCATTATGTGATGCCCTTCCTTGTCTCTTTTTACAGTTTTTGTTTTAAAGTCTATTTTGTCTGATATGAGTACTGCAACCTCAGCTTTCTTTTCATTGCCACTTGCATGGAGCATCTTTTTCCATCCCTTCACTTTCAGTTTGTGAGTGTCTTTAGGTCTGAAGTGTGTCTCTTGTATGCAGCATATATATGGGTCTTGTTTTTTTATCCAATCAGCTACCCTATGCCTTTTAATTGGAGCATTTAGTCCATTGACGTTTAAAGTAGCTATTGATAAGTATGGACTTACTGCCATTTTTTAACTTTTTTTTTCTCAGTGTTTTAGTAGTCCTTCTCTGTTCCTTTCTTCTTCTATACAGAATTGATGGTCTCTTTAGTTTGACCTCTGTCTGAAAGCTCTACTCTTTAACTCCTCTCCTCCCTCCTTTTATGTTTTTGATATCATATCTAACCTCTTTTTTGTGCATTTGTATCCATTATGTTATTATCATGGAAATAGATAATTTTTCCTATTTGTGGTCTTCTTTTCACCTTAAATCAGTCCCTTTAACATTTCTTGTAGCACTGGTTTCTTGGTGACAAACTCCTTTAATTTTTGCTTGTCTAGGAAATTTTTGATCTCTCCTTCCATTTTGAATGATAACCTTGCTGGGTAGAGTATTCTTGGCTGCAAGTTTTTTCCTTTTAGCACTTTAAATATATCATGCCACTCTCTTCTAGCCTGTAAGGTTTCTGCTGAGAAGTCAGCTGATAGCCTTATGGGGTTTCCTTTGTATGTAACTTGACTTTCTCTTGTGGCTTTAGGATTCTATCTTTATCTTTAATTCTGGACATTTTGATTATGATGTGTCTTGGTGTGGGCCTCTTGGGGTTTATCTTGTTTGGGGCTCTCTGTGCTTCCTGTACCTGGATGTCTGTTTCCTTCCTTAGGTTAGGGAAGTTTTCATCTATTATTTCTTGAAATAGATTCTCTGCCATTTTGTCTCTCTCTTCTCCTTCCAGGACACCTATAACACGGATGTTAGTGCACTTGATGCTTTCCCAGAGGTCCCTTAGACTGTCCTCACTCTTTTTAATTCTTTTCTCTTTTACCTGTTCAGCTTGGGTAATTTCTTCTAGTCTTTCGTCCAGCTCGCAGATCCGTTCTTCTGTATCCTCTACTCTGCTTTTGAGTCCCTCTAGTGAATTTTTCATTTCCAGTATCGTATTCTTCATTTCTGATTGGTTCTTTTTTATATCTTCCATTTCTTTGTTGATGTTCTCACTGAGTTCATCTATTCTTCTCCCCAGATCAGTGAGCATCCTTAACACTCTTTGTTTGAACTCTCTGTCGGGTAGGTTGCTCATTTCTGTTTCACTCAGTTCCTTTTCTGGTGTTTTGTCCTGTTCCCTTACTTGGAATGTATTTCTTTGCCTCCTCATTTTGCCTCTTTCCCTGTGCTTCTGTGTACGTATTAGGTAGGCCAGCTACGTCTCCTGCTCTTGGATAGGTGACCTTATGTAAGTGATGCCTTAGGAGGCCTGCAGTGTGCTTCCCTCAGTTCTCAATGTTCCGGGGGTGACCCCTATGTGGGCTACGTGTGTCCTTCTGTTGTGGTCTATTTGCTCTCCCTGTAGGCACCCAGGGAGGCCGAGTTATGCTCCTGGCCAGCTGTTGTAATGCTCAGCTGCTTGTAGTTGTTGTGGGCCCTTCAGTCTCTTTATCAGGTATGGGGAGCCCCAGCACAATTGGCTGCAAGTTCTAATATCACATTTGTGTTGCAGTATTTCTTTTAAGCAAGTAGGCCGCCAGCGTGGCAGGTTGTTAGGCTCAGGGCCTTACAATTGCTATAAGCCTGCAGCCTTTAGGTCTCTTGTCAGCTCTCTGAGGATTGCAGCTGGGTGGGGCTGGCCTCAGGCACGGGAGCAGCTAATTGTTTCAGGCTTTGGAAGGTGGGGCAAACCCCCTAAGTGGGTCTTTGAGAAGCACAAGTCTTGTGCAGCTGACAAGCCCTGCCACCCACAGGTCCACACACACAGTCAACACAGTCCTGCCCTGTGTGCTCGCCCCGACCTCCCGAAGCGGACTCAGTCTCTCCACGGCGGGAGCCCCACACACTCCACCACTGCCCCACACTCTCCACCCGCTCCTTGTGCACGCCCTGCCCCACTGAATTCGGCTCAGTTGCCAGGCTGCAGAGAATCTAGTCACCAATCTATGCAGGCCCACAAGTTGCCTGAGGGCTTGTTGTTGTGTGGGGTCAGTCTCTAGGGTGGGCTGCCTGCCCTGGCTGAGCTGGATTAAATCGGTGCTCTAGTGGATGGGGCAGACCCTGAGCTAGCACGCCTCAGGGAGAACTCCAATGGCGTCTGTGTCAGCATGCCCACACCTGGCCACAACAATGGCCGCCGCCAATGTCCCAGTCCCTGGAGAGGTCTCACCTCTCACCAAGATGCACTCAGGGCCTCTCAGGTGAGTCTCTTTTCACCAAAGCACTGTGCACCTTTCTTTCTGGTGATTTTAGGTTGCTTTCTGAAACGGGTGCGTTTGCTCATGGGCCCTTTAAGAGCCGGTTTTGATTTCTCTGTGAACCAGCTTTTCTGGGGTTACTCCCCAATGTTTCAGTAGCAGGCAAAGTCAGATATTATGCCACTCATCTCAATTGTGGTGGGTCCACAAAATGCCCCCAGTGGGGGCGCTCCCTGGCTCAGGGCCCTGCTCCTCCAGGGAGGGCTGCATACCTTTGGGCTGCTCCCTGGTGGCCGTGAGGCACTGCGGCTGGTGAAGGCGGCATTTTTCCTCTCCAGAAGGGAGTTTCTGCCTCTTCTACCTCAGTTAGGATTGTCCTTTGTTGCAGGAGTTCCTCTTATCCAGTTTTCAGTTCTGTCTCAGGGGTAATTTTTCCAAGAGTAGTTGTAAATTGGCTGTGTCCACAGGAAGAGGTGAGTTCAGAGTCTGCCTACGCCGCCATCTTGACTTCATCCCTGGTCAAACAATTCTAAGGTACATTCCACCTGGCAGGACTGAGCATGAGCTGCCCATAGTGGTCACACCATTGGGTTGGCTGTCCCCCTTTCTCTGTTTCATTTTTCCTAATTCCTTACTCACTCTCCAAAAAAAACACTTCACTGCCCCAAATAAACCATCTGCACCCAAGCCCTTGACTCAGGCTCTGCTTTCTGGGGGAAAGCAGGCTACAACATCTACTTGTGATTAAGCTGCTTGGGCTGCTATTTTCTTTGTGGGAACATTTTTAACTGCCAATTCAATTCTTTTTCTCTAATTCTTATACATCTATTCAGGTTTCTATTTCTTCTTTAGTCAGTTTTGGCAAATTTTATTTTTCTAGGAATTTATCCACTTCTAAAACTTCAAATTTATTGGCTAAAATTGTTTATAATAGTTTCTCAACTATTTAATTTCCACAGTATCTCTAGTTAGACCCCCCTCCTTTTAATCTCTAATATTGTTTATTTGCATCTTCTTTTAGTCTCGATTAATCTTGCCATGGGTTTGTCTCTATTATTAGTTGTTTCAAAGAACGAATTTTAGACTTTGTTGACTTTTCTCTATTATGTATCTTTTTCAACTTAATTTCTACACTTTTTTCTTTTCTTATACTGTTTTGAGGGTCATTTTGTTTTCCTCCCCTTAACTCCTTAAATAAGATGCTTAGCACACTAATTTTGAGCCTTTAAAATTTTGTCATGCAAGCATTTGCAACTGTAACACACGGACTCTGAAGCCACATTGGCTGAGTCCAGTTCCTGGCTCTGCTACTTGCTAGCTGGGTGGTTTCAGTTCGCTTCTCTGTGCTTCACTTTCCTTATTTACACCTGCCTCAATGGTTGTTATGAGAATGAAATGAATAAAATATGTAGAGTACATAAAACAACGCCTACCTGAGTAAATACCAAGTAAATGTTAGCAGTATCTATTTCTCTCTAAGTACTGTTTTTCGGATACATAGTATTGTTATTAGTAAGTTCTTAGTATTTTTTCTTTTACAATATAATTTATTTTTCAGAAGTATGTTTTCCAATTTCCAGTTGTAAAGATTTTTTCCTGAATCTTTTGTTATTGATGACTGTGGTGTTCATCCATATTTCCAGCTCTGCTCCCTTCCCAGACCTATGGGAGGATCACACTTCACTGACCCCTGATGTTAGTCACAGCCAAGTGACTTGTTTTGGTTAATGAAATGAGAGTAGAAGCATTTAAGAGAGCAGCGTGCAACTTTCCATGCTCTTCCCTTTCCGCAGGGATTGGGAAAACACATGTTGTGATGCCGGTGCCCCCAGATCAGAGCAATCTGGGACACTGAGCCACATACAGAGGAGGCAGCTGCCCTGGAGGGCTGTCCACACCTTGAACAAAAAATGAACATCATTGTGTCAAGCTCCTCAAGTTTTGATATTTCTACTACATCATAATTTAGCCTATTCTATTTGATATTATTTCTATTTTAATTGAATGATAGTCCAAGAATGCAATCTGTTTGAAAGCAGTCCTTTAAAGTTGTTGAGACTAGCTTTATGACCTCCCCTGTGTCCAATTTCCATAAACAGTCCATGCAGGGCTTGAATAGTTTATTCTCTAATTGTTGTGTGCAAGGTTCCTTCAATGAATATTAGATCAAGCTTGTTAACTTCTCAATCCTCACTGATTTTTTGTTTCCTTAATTTATCACTTCTTGAGAGAGATATGTTAGTATCTCGCACTGTGATAGCGGATTTATAATTTTTTGACCATCCTGTCACTTTGTTCTATATTTTTGAGGCTATGTTGTTAATTCATACAAGTTTAGAATTATTTTAGTTTCCTGATTAGTTGACTCTTAATAGCATCTATCTGGAATTTTAAAAATGCAATCTATCTTCATCCTTTACTGGAACTTTAATTACAATTTATTGTGGTTATTGACATATTTTGATTTATTGCTGCCACCTTATTAAGGGCTTTCATTTGATTTTTGTACACATTACTTTAAATATACTTTTCTTGACTTCTTTTCTTCCACTTTACTTGGTTTGAAGGTATCTATTTGATGGTTATCGTAGCTATTTTTTATATTCATCCTTACTTTAATAAAGTCTGCAATTAATCAATTTCTACATCTTCCTCCTGAACAATACAAAGATCTTAGAACACTTTAACCCTAATCATCCCTGCCTGACCTATATGCTTTCATTACCCATTCTTTTACTTCTAGACTTTCCCCACCACCCAGAAATTAGACATTATAATTAGTATTTTAAACAGTTACTATAGTTAGGATTTACCTAGATATCCACCAATCTCTTTATTCAACTTTCCTTCTTGTATGTCAGATGTCCAATAGAAAATCATTTATCTTCTGCTTGAAATAAATTCTTGAGAAGTTTCTTTAGTGAAGATCTGCTGATTGTAAATGCTCTCAATTTTTATTGGAAAACATCTTTCTTTTCCCTCATTATTGAAGGATGGCTGCACTGGATACAGAGTTCAAGGTCCACAGTAATTGTCTTTCAGCACCTTGAAGATGCTACTACATCCCTGTCTTCTACCCCATTTTTGCTGTTGAGAAGTCAGCCAGAAGTCTAATCACCATTCCCCAGCAGGTGATCTGTCTCCTTGGCAATTTTCACAGTCTTCTCCTTTTTTAAAATTTTTTTTTTTGATGTTTAGTTTCCTATGATATTCCTAGATGTGAATTATTTTTTTTTTTATCCATCTTCTTGGCATTCACTGGGCTTCCAGAAGTTCTCCACAGTTCTGGAACCATCTCAGCCCTTGTCTCTTTGAATATTACCTCTTCCCTGTTCTATTTTATACTAGAATTCGATTTTCTCTCTCCTTTATGTCCCTTAATCTTTCATATTTTCCATGTCTTCGTCTTTCTGGTCTATATTCTAGACAATTTTTTCAGCTCTAGCTTCTAGCTTACTAATTTTTCCTTAGCTGTGTCTAATCGACTATTTAATCTAGCTAATCTAACTGAGTTTTAAGATTTAACATTTATTATTTTTTATTTCTGGAATTCTTTTTGGTTCTTTTCCAAGTCTAATTCGTTATTTATAGTCTCTTATTCCTTGCTCACTTTTTTGAGCTTCTCTTTTGTTTCTTTAATAAACCTATTAAACTTAGTTATATTCTGTGCCTAAAAATGGAAATATCTGAAGCCATTATGGGTGTATTTCAGCTAATTCTCACTCAATGTGCTTTATTTCCATGTGTGTTTTGTAACTTTCACTATGAGCTGCAATTTTCCTTGAAATTTCACCTGTGGCAAGTCTTTGAGTACTGGGATGAAGTTGAGTTCCTGCAGAGGATTTACATGTGATTCAGCCTGTGCAGTTCCAACCTAGGATCAGTTTACATTTTCTGCTTGAGTTTTTTTGGATCACACAGCCTATGAAATTGGACCACAAGCCCAGATGAGCACTGGCTTGTGGTTGTGAATTCTGAGGGGATATTTATTATTTTTCCTACCATCAGAATGACCCAAGCCAGTTTCCTTGATGTGCCCTTTTATGAGGAGGTTTATTTCTCATTCTCCTTACATAGAGAGTTCTGGGGTGTACCGTTTGAGGGCCTAACTTTATGCAGAATAATCCCTTGGCTGTATCTCCTGTCCCCATGCCCTGTGAAGCCATCAAAGGGAAAGCTCAAGGTTCCCAGGGTTCTAAATACACTCTCAGGGTGAAGGCTGGCTTTGGTTCATGCTTGTCAACTTGTGTTCCTACTTTCACTTCATTTTGAGTTCTGTCAATTTCTTTCTTTTGTGCCAGCTTGGTGATACATTTAAGATTAATGGTCGTTTAATTAAAATTGTTGTCGTTAAAGTTATTTCAACTGAGAGGGTCATTCAGGGTATCTAATCCATTGTACTGTTAGAAATGAAACATCTTTTTCAAGACTGGGGTTGAGATGAAGGTAATGCAAACTTGACACATACCATTCTTTGTCAATTGTTCTGATTCCAACACCGCTTCTTCTCAAATGCCCTCTACTTAGAAGGTGTTTGCTGTTTGGGAGAAAGAAACATGGCGATAAATCCTTAATTACTGCAGATCAAATGCCATCTGATAGTCTAATACAGTAAGATAACAAGTGATTAGAGAGGAGACTATTATTAATAACAAAGCAGGAATTGTGTCTCCTCACATTCAGAGCTTTGACAAGGAAGTAAACCAGATGTAGGCACCAAATTAGCCTCTCTATATGGCCAGATTGCATTGTCACACTGACAGGGTATAACATATTAGTCCAAAATTTAGGACTCATAGAATGGAGGAGAAGATAGGGGAGGGAAAGGTGATGTAGAGATGGATGTTTCTCTAGGGTTTCAGCTCCCAACATGATGGAAGTGGTTGAAATACTTCAATCATCTCTAGAAAACAACAATGGAGATTTTGACATTTGCCTTTGGGATTTACTTTAAATTCTTGTCAAGATCAAGAATAAGGTTCTTGGGAGGACGAAAAGAGGACAAGGTATGTCAGCATCATGGTGGAGTGAGTTGTTCCCTTTGTCTCTCCCCTCTAAGTTACAATTAAGTGGACATTCAAACCGACAGAGGATTCCCCACACAGCACAGTGGGATGCCTGAGAGATCCACGTAGCCTTACATCTGAAAGTGGGTGGATTGGATCCCTGGGAAGTGGCAGAACTGGGTGAGTGGAGCCCTTGCCCTCCCCGGCAGCAGTGATCCAGGTCATAGGTCATTATACAGTGGCAAGCATGTCTGTAAGATGAGGTGGCGGCAGCCTGGTCTCCGTGAACACTTTCAGAGTGGTGACCTGGCCCATGGGAGTACCCAGCAAGCAGCAGCAGCCTTGCCCATGGGAATGCTCCCCACCAAGTGGCAGCGGCTCAGCCCCCATGGAAGAGCCCTGCCCACCAAGTGCAGCAGCTCAGCTGAGCCACCCACAAGCTCAGAGTTGGCCAGCGCATGAAACAAAGTGCCCCTCCCCTCTTGCCTAGTGCAGCAACTGGCCATTGCCCTGCTGATTGCAATGGTCCTGTCCAGAGGAAAGCTACCCTATGGCGGAGCAGAGAAGCCCACCTGCATGTGAGTGCATGACCTACTAAGCAGCTGAGGCCAGCCCATGCAAACATTGAGCAGCCTTACCAGCACAACTTCCAGCAGACAGGGTGGGATCAGAAAACACAGCTCCTTCCCCCACCCCAGTGGTGGTAGATGGAATCTGTGACCTGATACTACAAGAAATGCACCGGCAAAGGATCAGTTCATCAAACACCATGAAGAACTACAGTAACACTTCAGAGCAGAGGGAAAATGACAAGTCTCCAGAAACTAATCCTGAAGTCACAGAAATTTACAATCTAAATGACAGAGAATTCAAAATAGTTGTCATAAAGAAACTCAATGAGTGACAAGAAAACACAAAAAGACAGTTCAATGAGCTCATGAATAAAATTAATGAGCAAAAAGAATTCTTCACCAAAGAGACTAAAACTAGGAAGAAAACAAAACAGAAATTCCAGACATGAAAGACACAACTAATATGATAAAAAAAAAATCGTCTAGAAACCATAAAAAATAGACCTGACATTACAGAGGGCAGAATTAGTGATTTAGAGGACAGAAATAGAGAAATACTTCAGGTGGAGGAGGAGAGAGAACTAAGATTTTTAAAATGTGAAGAAATTCTTCAAGAAATATCTGACTACATTAGGAAAAGTAACATAAGGATTATAGGTATACCAGAGGGAGAAGAGAGGGAGAAAGGAGCAGAGAGCTTGTTCAAATAAATAATAGCTGAGAATTTCCCAAACCTGGGGAAGGATCTAGACTTACAAGTACATGAAGCCAATAGAACTCCTAATTACATCAATGCAAAAAGATCTTCTCCAAGGCATACGATACTAAAACTGGCAAAAGTCAATGGAAAAGAAAAAATATTAAGGGCAGCAAGGCAGAAGAAAATAACCTACAAAGGAACTCCTATCAGACTTTCAGCAGATTTCTCAGCAGAAAGCTTACAGGCTAGGAGAGAATGGAATAATATATTCAAAATACCAAAAGACAAAAACTTTTAGCCAAGAATACTCTATCCAGCAAAACTATCCTTCAAATATGATGGAGAAACAAAAGCTTTCCCAGCTAAACAAAAGCTGAAGGAGTTTATCACCACTAGACCTGCCTTACAACATGATGAAGGAAGTCTTCCTATGAAATAAAAAGGCAAAGGTTTACCAAGCTTTGAGCAAAGAAATAAATTGACAGGAAACACTCAGAAAATCGCAGCTCTCTATCAGGATAGGTTAGCAAACAATTATAACATAAAACATAAACAGAAGGAAAGCATCAAAAATAACTATAAACACTTCCATTTAGTCACAAACTAACAGATACAAAAAAGAATTTGTGAAAAGAGTAACTCGGAAGGGGAAGAGGAAAGGGATGGAACCTGCTTGAGGTAATGGAGAAAAGAGGCTATCAGAAAATGGACTATCTCATCTATGAGATCTTATATACAAACCTCATGGTAACCACTAAACAAAAAACAGAGCAGAGGCACAAATCATAAATAAACAGAAAACCATCACAGAAAGCCACCAAACTGAAATGGCAGTCAGAAATACAAGGGAAAAGAAACAACGGAAATATAGAACAACCAGAAAGAAAGAGAAAAAATGGCAGTACTAAGCCCTCATACATCAATAATCACTCAAATGTAAATGGATCGAATTCTCCAATCAAAAGACACAGAGTGGCTGGATGGATTAAAAAATAAGACCCAACAATATGGTGCCTCCAGGAAACACATCTCAGCTCTAAAGACAAACACAGGCTCAGAGTGAAGGGATGGAAGATGATACTCCACGCAAATGACAAGCAAAAGAAAGCTGGTGCTGCCATACTTATGTCAGACAAAGCAGAATTCAAGATAAAAAAGACAATGAGGGGCGGTATATAATGATAAAAGGGACATTCCACCAAGAGGGTATAACACTTGTGAATACATATGCACCTAACACAGGAGCACCAAAGTATATAAAGCAACTACTAACAGACCTATAGGGAGAAATTGACAGCAACACAATAATAGTAGGGGACCTCAACAACCCACTTACATCAATGGATAGATCATCCAGACAGAAAGTCAACAGGCAAACAGTGGCCTTAAATGAAACACTAGACCAGATGAACATAGTAGATACATAGAGAACATTCCCTCCAAAAACACCAAAATACACATTCTTCTCAAGTGCACATGGAACATTCTCAAATGTTTCAAAACTGAAAGCCATTCCTCTGAGAACAGGAACAAGACAAGGGTGCCAACTCTCACCACTCCTATTCAACGTAGTGCTGGAGGTTTTGGCCAGAGCAATTAGACAAGAAAAAGAAATTAAAGTTATCCAAATTGGAAAGGGAGAAGTAAAACTCTCACTCTTTGCAGATGACATGATTCTACATATAGAAAACCATAAAGAATCCAACATAAAACTATTAGAAATAATACAACAACTACAGCAAAGTTTCAGGGTACAAAATCAACCTACAAAAGTCAGTTGCATTTCTATACACTAATAACAAACTAGCAGAAAGAATAGTCAAGAATACAAACCCATTGACAATCACAACAAAAAGAATAAAATATTTAGGAATAAACTTAACCAAAGAGGTGAAAGACTTATACACTGAAATCTATAAGACATTATTGAAAGAAATTGAAGAAAACATAAAGAAATGAAAAGATATTCCATACACACGGATTGGAAGAATAAACATAGTTAAAATGTCCATACTACCTTAAGTAATCTACAGATTCAGTGCAATCCCAGTCAGAATCCCAAAGACATTCTTTATGGAAATAGAACAAAGAATCCTAAAATTTATATGGAACAACAAAGGAACCCAAATACGCAAAGCAATCCTGAGAAAAAAGAACAAAGCTGGAGGCATCACAATCACTGACTTCAAAATATACTACAAAGCTATAGTAATCAAAACAGCATGGTACTGGCACAAGAAAACAGGCACACAAATCAATGAAACAGAGCCAAGAGCCCAGAAATAAAACCACACATCTGTGGACAGCTAATCTTTGACAAAGGAGCCAAGAACATACAATGGAGAAAGGAAAGTCTTTTCAATAAATGGGGTTGGGAAAACTGGACAGCTACATGCAAAAGAATGAAAGTAGACCATTATCTTACACCATACACAAAAATTAACTCAAAATGGAGTAAAGACTTGAATGTAAGACCTGAAACCATAAAACTCCCAGAAGAAAATATAGGCAGTACACTCTTTGACATTGGTCTTAGCAGCATCTTTTTGAATACCATGTCTACTCATGCAAGGGAAACAAAAGAAAAAATAACCAAATGGGACTACACCAGACTAAAAATCTTCTGCAAGGCAAAGGAAACCATGAACAAACTGAAAAGACAACCCACCTACTGGGAAAAAATATTTGCAAATCATATATCCTACAAGGGGTTAATTTCCAAAATATATGAAGAACTCATACAACTCAACAACAATAAAACAAACAACCCAATCAAAAAATGGGCATTGGATATGAACAGACATTTTTCCAAAAAAGATGTACAGAGGTCCAAGAAGCACATGAAAAGATGTTCAACATCACTAATTATTAGGGAAATGCAAATGAGATATCACCTTACACCTGTCAGAATGGCTATAATTAACAAGACAAAAAATAACAAATGTTGGTGAGGATGTGGAGAAAACGGAATCCTCATACATTGCTGGTGGGAATGTAACCTGGTGCAGCCACTATAGAAAACAGTATGGAGATTTTTCAACAAATTAAAAATAGAAATTCCATACGATCCAGCTATCCCACTACTGGGTATTTATCCAAAGAACATGAAATCAACCATACAAAGAGATTTATGCACCCCTACATCACTGAAGCACTATTCACGATAGCCAAGATGTAGGAGCAACCCAATTGCCCATCAACTGATGAATGGATAAAGATGTGGGGTATATATATATATATATATATATATATATATATATATATATATATATATATATATATATAATATATATATACACACACACAATGGAATACTACTCAGCCACAAAAATGACAAAATCGGCCCCTTTGCAACAACATGGATGGAACTTGAGGGTGTTATGTTAAGCAAAATAAGCCAGACTGAGAAAGACAAACACCATATGATTTCACTCATATGTGGAAGATAAACTAACACACGGATAAAGAGAAGAAATTAGTGGTTACCAGAGGGGAAGTGGGTGGGGGGAGTGGATGAAAGGGATAAAGGGGCACATATGTATGGTGATGGATGAAAACTAGACTATTGGTGGTGAGCACAATGCAGTCTAAACAGAAACTGATATATAATAATGTATACCTGAAATTACACAATGTTATAAACCAGTATGACCTCAATAAAATTGTTAAAGAAAAAAAAGGGGACAGGGAAGTGGGATATCGAGATTACTTCAAGGACAGCACCCTGCTCAACATCTCCATCCCAACCCTGCAAGGAGCCGATAGCTGGCATTTTCACGACGGGGCACCCGAACTACTTGCTTAAATGTTCTCTCTCGACCCATCCTCATGCACATTTTGGGTTTCATCAGAGGGAAAGGCAGGGAGAATGCGGGGGAGTGTCGGCAAGTGGGATATTATTCTCCTACCTGGGTAGGTCCAAGTCAAAGACTCCTGACCATCAGCTCTGGATGGCCCTTAAACTTCCCAGCACCTGACAGATGAGGAGCCTGGTGATGAATAAGGTACAGAGGTATGTGAGGTACACTGGGGAGCAGAGGGAGGGCAGGAAAGAAAGTTCGAGGGAGTACTTGGCTTGTTCAGACAGAGAAGAAGAGTTGGCAGAAGGAGAGTTAAAGGTTAAAACCTTCCAGTGAGGTAGGGCCTGTGAAGAAGGGATGGAAACCCCTGATGGTTCAGGCCTCTTCGCCACATTCTTTCTGGGCTTGGCAGCTTCCACTCAGAGGTCAGTCAAGCTGGACACCCCTACTCCCCAGGTTCCAGGAACCCCAACTGAGCGACAACTCTCCTCGAGAATGTGGGTTGAAGGAAGGTCCTTGGTGGTGGCCAAGCTTACCCACAAATGGCCACCACACCTTTTCCTGCTGGTTGCCACTGCTCAGAGAGCCTGTCCTGTTTGCCTCTCTCCTTGAATCTGGTTGGGGGACTGTGGCATGAGACTATTGGCAGCTGTGGTCCCAGTTACAGACCATAGTGGAATTCTACCTGGACCTCGCCTCAGGCTCTGCTTAAATAAGCCAAGCAGGTCAAAGAATTTAGCTTCTCAGCCTTCAAGAGATTCTCACTGATACACAGTGTGCTTCAATTTCTCCACGAAGCAGAGGGAAGAGGAGTTTCAGGGTGATGGAAAGAGTGAGACGTGGATGTCAAGGCAGTAGACTTGGTTTCTAGTCCCTGCTTTGCAGCTCACCAATCATAAACGTGGGTGGGTCACCTAAACTTGCTGAACCCTCTGGGTCTAAATCCCACTGAGGTCTGCAAGGGAGGATGCGTTACATGATCCACTGGGTACAAGAGGACAGTATCAAAGGCTTCCTTTTTGATTTGTTTTTTTGTCTTAAAAAAATTAAGCTTTAATATGTTTAATATACAGACTGACACCAGCACCCTCACTTGGTCCTCTTATCAGAAAGTCACGGGTCAGGTATGCTGGATGAGGTCTCTGTGTGTGAGGAAGGAGTGTCAGGGAAGTCAGTAAAAAGTTGCAAAAGTATCAACAACATCATTTGAAATATGAGTTTACATTCATTAATGTTAATGAGGAATCTCACCCTAACTGTATAGTATGACTTGAGATATGAGCTAATGATAGAATTTTGAAAATCATATTCAAATTTTTTTTTTTGCCAGTAGAGTTTTACAATCAATCAAGTTTAGAGACCACTTCTTGGCTCTGGGATGTGTAGATGATACAAAGCAACACAACTCCACTGTCATTTAGTCCAGAGTAAACCCCGCTGGAAGTGGAGGTGGACACCAAAAACAACAGTTTTGACAATGGTGACATCTTTCACAACACAGGACAATGGAGGCAAACACAACAGAGAGGGCCATCCGTGCTTTGTAGTATGTTTATCTCAGGTTAGAGGCCAAAGGCAATGGAGAAGAGCTGTCAACAGCCACATCTTCTGGAGTTGGGGCCCCAGGGAAGAGTTGTTTAACGCATTCCTGGGCTGCTGACGGAGTGTCCTTCCTGTTCTTCTGGAGAAAGACACAGGCGTGCCCAGGATGAGGCTTGCAGGGCTTCTGCTCATTGGTATGAAGAAAGGAGATCATTGCCTAATCATCTTCCCTGGAGACTTTCCTTTGGGGAAGGGGGGCTTCTTTTGAAAACAGTCAGCTTTTCCCTACTGACCTCTTCAGCAGTGATGTGACATTAACTGCACCGTCATCAGCGCCCAGGGTACCTACCCCCATGCCGCAGAGCCTCTCCACTTACCTCCCTCCCTAGGCTCTCCCCTAAGACACTTTTCCCCAGAAGAGCAAAATAAGAATTCCCCAAGGGTTAGGGGTCACTTTATCTCCTACTGGAGTCATAGTTGTTGCAAAACTTACAGCCACGGCAATAGATGTAGAAAGAACCCCAAGCCTCTGGTTTATTCCACGGATCTCTATGGTTGGAGTTGGGGCTGGAAGAGTCATCATTGTTGCTGGGGTTTGGATGGGAGCCCAGCAAATACCTGGGAGCCTAGGAGAGCTCTGGAGCTGCTTCTGCTTAGAGGTGGAGGTGGGAGTCTACACCTTCCTTTGGCCCCTAGGCTCTGCTTTACCATGCCAGCAGACGCTGTGTGTGGGCCAGCAGGCTGGCAGCCTAGGGCTCGAGGATGTGGGAGCAGGTGGGAAAGACAAGTGCCAAAAGCCCCGAGGAGGGAGACATGAGCTGGGCCACCGGGAATGGAGGCCTGGAGCCAGGCGGATTTGGATTGAAAAACCGGCGGTGCCCTACTCTTTCTGGGGCAGGCTGAGTCTGTGGACATTCACTTCTTATGACCTTGCACACAACTCTCCTAGGGCTGTCTCGTTCTTGAGAAGTCAGGATTTCTGAGATGCCATGAAGCATCCTGAGGCTGAAAGAATCCCCCCAAGCTGGTGAATACAGAGCATGGTATGATAACAGCTGAGTTAAGGCCACACAGGCAAACATTGGGTGGACACATACTGCCTCAGTGACCAACCCTGGCCTTGCCGCCTTGGAGGCAGGATCCTCCAAAGCCAGGGAGCCACTACGGGGTTCTGAGGGTGCTCTGTGTAAGTGAGGCTGGTCTCTCAAAGGCCTGTCTGGGAATCTGATGTTGCAGGTTCTAATTGAGAGGATTCCCACGGTGAGAGGGACTTTTTCAAACTTCGGGTCACAACCCATTGTGAGTTGTGAAATCAACTTGGTGGATCCCCAAAAGAAAGATGGAAGGAAGGGAGGGAGGGAGGAAGGAAGGAAGGAAGGAAGGAAGGAAGGAAGGAAGGAAGGAAGGAAGGAAGGAAGGAAGGAAGGGAGGAGACAAAATAAAAAACCTCACAGAGCATTTCTTGTTTCATAAAATTTATATACATGCATGGTATACGAGATCATGATAAAAACTTATTTCTTACTATGGGTTGCAGTTAAAAATTTGAAAAACATTATTCTAGGAAGACCCTTTTGTTTAGGTTGATTTCATTGCTTATAGTTTTTTCCATTCATTCATTCCACTTTCACCATCTGGAACATAAGCAGAGAGAACAGTCCTAACAGGGGTTAGAAAAGATAGATAAGTTAACCTTTCCGGACTTAATATTTTTTTAATCTCTAAAACAGGGGAACTGACTGAGAGGACGGCCTGGTGGCTTCTGTCTCTATGAATCCATGACTCTGTGTCTCTCAGAATGTTCTTTGGGAGTTTGCTGAATTAGAGTCTTCCCTTCATTCCCACCATGCCCATAACCATAAAATATTTAAGGAGAAAAAAGGGCCCTAAAAAAGGGAAAAGCAAACAGTTAGATGGGAGTGCTCCAGAGAGAGCTCAAAGGGCACCTTTTTACCTGGAGAGCAGCCTCTGGAGAGCTTATAAACCTCTGTCCATGGGGACAGGGTCTCCGGGAACCTCACAGGGACAAGGTGATCCACTCCAGCTCTGGCACCATGGCAAGAGGTTCTGAGGGTGCCAGCCAGCCTTGAGGACAGTGACCAGGCTGCAGAAAAGAGGAGCCCATCTGCTAAGGATAGGGTGCAGCCCTGTGGCCTGACTGCAGGCCTGCCCAGGCCACCCGCAGGCACCCATAGCCTGGTGGAGAGGCTGAGAAGCCAGACTCTGCCTTTCCCCAGATTTTGTGAAATGAAGTGCACAGGGGTGGACTCAGCCTGGCACCTCTGGAATCTCTCCTCCTAGGGAGGTCACACCTGGAAGGGCTCTTTTGTTTCTGCACAGACTGTTGAGTCTATAGCATGGTATCCTACACACCGCAAGCGCCTAGTAGATATTCCCTGATATAATTTTTCAGAGATGAATACTGACAAAAAACACAATCCGAACATCCTATAAGGACCACCACCCCTCCCAGGGACAAGTGAGAAAACAAGAACTGTTAACTTCAGGGAAAAGAAAGAGAAGATGAGTGTTTCCAGAGGTTCTGGTACATGTGTCCTGTAGCAGTCAAGCTAGAGGAGTTGAAAGCTATTAATTCTGTAGCACAGGACTGCTGCCTGTCATCAAAGTCTTCACAAGAACAGAATATGGATAGCAACCTCCCTTCCCAGTCCCTGGCTAGGGAGAAGCAAGATCAGGAGACAGGGAGTAATAACAACAAAAGCGGGAGAAGTGAATCTCATGTATTCCTGCTTCTCTACTTTCACAAAATTAAAATTCTTCCTAAGAATAAAGCTGAAGTGAAAAATCCACCTTTGTTCAATATAAATACAAGATGATTCATTATTAGGTGACAAACCAAGCAATATAGACAACACATGCTACAAAGACCAGAGAGTTGACAGGTCATTTTGGCCTGGAGATGTGGTGAGAGGCCTGATGTGATAGACAGGACCTGAAAGAGAACAGGGTCTGGAGAGACAGAGGAGAGAGAGCAGTTCATCTTCCCCTCAGGTACTGGGGGAAGATGAACAGAACTTGGTTAAGGACACAGGGATGGGGCTGATGACAGCATGTGCTAGGGGCTGTAATGAAACCTATATCCTGCAAATCTGCCAAATCCAGAACCTCTGAGTTTTCCAAAGCTTGCTTGCCTAGATTGTGGTCCAACAGGTGAAAAGCCCAAAGAAATATTTTTGGGGGGGGAGGCAGCATGGAACAGTGGAAAGTGCAGAGAGAAGTCCTGGGCTCAAGTGGCTCTGTCACTCTCCCGCCGTAAGAACTTCAACAACTCTGCACATCAGTGGTACCATGAGGAGAGTATTTTCTACTCTGCCTGACTCAAAAGGTCATGATGGACGTCAAATGGAGAGCTGTGAAAAGACACTAACAGTCAGTTACTATGGAATAGTTAGTACTCATCCACTACGACTTTTTTTTTTTTTTTTGCTGAGGAAGATTAGCCCTGAGCTAACATCCATGCCCACCTTCCTCTATTTTATATATGGGACGCCACCACAGCACGTCTTAATCAGCGGTGCATAGGTCCACACCCGAGGTTCTGAACCTGCAAACCCTAGGCTGCCGAAGCAGAGCATGGGAACTTCACTACACCACCGGGCCGGCCCCCTCTACTACTTTTTGATAAGGTTTATTTTTAAGATGCCTGGATCACCCATCTGGCCAATTAAGCACCACAAAAGTGGCTCCTGAGTGATCAACCTCTTACAGAGGCTCATGGAACTTCCTGAGAATGTCCCAAGGTGTTGGCTGCTAGAGATTTCCTCTTATACTTTTTTTGCCATGAGAATCACTGCTAGCTTTCCCGTGATGCTTTGGGCAAGGGGATTTTTTTCTTTTACTTTCATTACAAGCAGAGAATCCATCCATCAGACAGACAGGACCTCCAAAGGGGCACGTCCTTCATCTGTTGCTCAGAATAGATGGTCCATTCCCAAGTTCAATCAAACAATCTGTGTCTCTTCTATTTTTTTAAACCTTTTCGGAGAGACAGTTTCCACACTACTCCCTTAATGAACTGTTTCAGTGGTTAACACACTTCACTGTTTGAAGCTTCTGCCTTCTGTTTAGCCTCAGTCCATTTCTCTTGGTCCGATTATTGAGAGTTTGAGAGGGACTGGTTATCAGACAGTCTAGCATAACTGTTTCAGAGGCCAGGGCACCAGCCGACTTGCTGGGCTCTAGTACTGTCCTTCATTGAATGGCTGTGTAATGTTGGGCAAATCACTTAATCTCTCTATGCCTCAATTTCCCCCTATTTAGCTTGTCCCTTTGAGCCATGGTTTCCTCTTCTGTAAAAAGTGAATGGCAATATCTTCCCTGCCTAAAGGAGGTCACCAATGCTGGATGACCTTGTGGGCATCTCCATTATAGAACATTATGTTGTAAGCACTGTTTAAAACTTATACATTCTCCTACTGGACAATGAGGTGGAAGAAGGAGGGAACCATGTCTTTTTCATCTATCCTGTAGCATCTAGAGTGGTGCCTAGTACATTGCCATGGAAGCAATTGGAGTAGAGTAATTTTTAGCCAAAATATTTTATGGCGAGTTTTCCGCATCCACCTACAATTCCAGGTCTCAGGATGTACTCCTTACCTCCCTCCTTTCTTCACACCCATGTCGGGTAGGGGGGTGGGGGGGGGCTGGGGACCAGGGCCTGGGGAAGTTGAGACTGTGCTCGCTTGGATGAGGTTCGCGACGCACCGGGAACGTGGTCAGCCACGATCGCGGCCGAGAGGACATCGGGCGGGGGCGATGACGCAACTTCAGACTCCGTTTTCCGTTTACTCTTTTATCCTAGCGTGTGGGGTCGGGCTGGGCTCCCTGGCGCTCTGTAGCATTAACACGGCGGCGAGTGGCGCCCGGGATTTCCCACGAGCGCGGAGGGAACCGTTGGTGTCCGCGACAGCCGCCCGCCACCCCAGCGCCCCCCAGACGACGGAGGAGTCCTGGCCGGGTCAGCCTAGGTGCGGGTGACACACCTGAAAGAGGCGTCCGCAGCAGGCTGGGTAGAACCACGGCAGCGGGGATGGGGTGTGGGAGTGGGGGATAGGAATGCATCCCGGATCAACGCAGGCAGAAGCATGGACCTGCACACATACAACCATGGAAAACTCTCAGGCACGGAGGGCAGAAGCCTGCCTTGCCCTACGGACGGCAGTCGTGGAGGACCACACTGGGCAGAGCCTCCAGGCGACGGTGCAGTGGTTGATTCCAAGTCAAGATGGTTGCAGCGCGGCTGGATCGCCGGGCAAGCTAGGACTGGACCTGGGGGCGGGGCCCAGGGAAGGGGCGGGACCAGGGGCGGGGCCTTGCCAGGGGCGGGGCCAGGTGCTGGGCTGTCTCTGCTTGTCAAAAGGCAGCAGCCGAGCCAGAGGCGCCAGCAGCGCGGAGCAGCGTGCCCACCCGCCAGACCAGGTGCGGACCCCGGAGCGGCGGGGAAGGGGGTCCCAGGCTCGGGATTGGGCCCGGGGTGGGGGCGTCGGGGATAGTGGGCCTGAGTGCCCGGGTGCAAACACTAGAATCTAAGTCGCAGGGGCAAACTTGGCGACTGAGATCCGGGCTGTCGTGCCATGAGGCTGGGGCACTGAGGGGACACCGAGGTCTGAGAAAGAGCTGAAGTTCGAGCCAGGCTGGCCAGGGGAGCAGCGACTTCCTCCGCGCTCAGGCAGCCTAACGCAGAAATGCTCCACTAGCCCACTTCCCAGCACTTGGGCAACAAGAAGCATTTGTTTCCTTCCTCTGTCTGGGCACCCTGGCATGGAGTGGAGGAAGAGAAAGGGAGAGATTGGCTGTCGATGGTGCTAAGATCTCCTAGGGGTGGAGTGTGTGTAGCCTTATTATTTCGTAGGACCCAAGGATGATCACTTGCAATGGTAGAGTTGGATCTTTTAAGTAGAGCTTTTTTCTTTTTTTTTTTTTTTTTAACCACTAATGATTTTAGACCTAGTTGGCCCTAGTGCACTGGATTTATTTTTTCAGGAGAGCCTGTCCCTAGATGTCCAGAGGAACTCAGGGGCAAGCGTCTAAGCAAGGAGGGGCTCAGGGAGTAGGTTCTGTTTGGGGAGTGAGGGACCCCACCTTTGTGGGTGGAGGGTGAGGAGGATTCAGGGCCAGTATCTAGGAGGGAACAGCATGCTGTGTCGAGGGAGCAGTGGACATTGGCCCCCCTCCCCCCATGGACCACTGAGGCTGAGACCCAGGCTGCCTGGGCTGGGACAGCCCTGGGTCTCTGAGCCCCGGCCCTTCCCGCATCTCCTCCTCCTCCTTCTCCACCTCCTCTTCCTCCTCCTCCATGTGGTGAGTGAGTCAGCCTCCTGTCTGGGCTCAGTTGCAGCCAGAGGGGCCAGAGCCCAGGCAAGCAGTTGGGCAGGCATTTTCTGAGCTTTGCAGAAGCTCTCCTGGGCAGAGTTCAGCTCTGCTTCTGCTCCCTGCTGGAAGGCCGTCTTCCTCGTGGCTGGTGTGGCCACTCCTGAAGGGGACACCCAACATGGCAATGATTATGGGATGGCTATGGTATGATTCCAGAAGAGGTTGAGTGTGAAGGGATTATGGCTTTGTGGTAAATCCACATCTCTTATCCTTCTCCTAAGATCAGGAGGGGCATCCCAGCACTGCAGATTTTCCAGCCCCTCATTCCATTTCTGCTGAGTGATCTTGTTAGCAGCCGACGTCTGTTAGTGAGGTGGCTGTGCACAAGAAATCGGGAAGGTTCTGGGACTAGGGAAGCCATGGTGTTGGCAAAGAAGGTTTTTAACTCAGGCTAGGAAGTGGGGGTGGTTTGCTAAGGCGGGAATGGATTATCTGGACCCCAGATCCTCAACTCTATGAACTGAGAGTGTTGTGTGTTGGGGGACGTTCCTCAATCAGTCCCTGTCCAAGTGCTGGAGGGGGTTGTGGGTCCTTCTGAAATGGTGTTAGGACTGATGTGCAGCCAGACCAGGAGGTAGTAAGACTGCAAATTTTTCTCTGGCCTTTGTTTTGGGTGCTTCAGATCCTTGAGCAGCAATAGGAGCCCCAGAGCCGATTGCCCCCTACTCAGTGGCCTCTCTGGACCTATTTGAGAAGAATCCACAACCAGGCTGTGGAGCTGACTCAAACTGTAAAAAGCTGGGGAATTCACAGTCTGTGCCCTGGCTGGGTCCCATGGCTTTGGTTTGGCTGGTCCCTGATCAGCCACAACTTGGACCCTTTCCAGGGTAAAGGAAGAACTGGAGAGTGGGATAAGGAAGAGAGTTAGGAAGCTTTCTCGACCCCTCTCAGCTCTTCAGCTAAGATAGTCACTCGTCATTTGTATAAATATTGTGGAGGGCCGGCCCCGTGGCTTAGCGGTTAAGTGCGCGTGCTCCGCTACTGGCGGCCCAGGTTCGGATCCCAGGCACGCACCAACGCACCGCTTCTCCGGCCATGCTGAGGCCGCATCCCACATACAGCAACTAGAAGGATGTGCAACCATGACATACAACTGTCTACTGGGGTTTTGGGGAAACAAAAAAGGAGGAGGATTGGCAATAGATGTTAGCTCAGAGCCAGTCTTCCTCAGCAAAAAGAGGAGGATTAGCATGGTTGTTAGCTCAGGGCTGACCTTCCTCACACACAAAAAAAAAATTGTGGAAAGTCTGGTGCTGTTTGGGGTGCCTTGGTGATTTGTGTTTATGGTTTCTCAGTCTTCTCCCCTTACTCAACCTCAGAACTGATCCTCTTTTTAGAACTAAGTCCTGGAGGAAGCACCAAGAGGACCTCTTGGACCCCCACCCTCCACTCTCAGAACAAATAGCCAGTGTGCAAAACCAATATCTTCCATGTTTGGAGGAAGGCCTGGGGCCTAGTGGGCCAGACCAAGTGGCTATCCAAGACAGGACAGGGAGTCCCAGTCGTTCAGTTCTTTACCCCACATCCTATGGGGGCAGCGACCTCCTGGTCAAGAGCTGCCTCTGGAACCTCTGCTAGAAACCTGCCGTGGCCTAGTCGGGTTCTAGTGGCTGGAGAGTCAGAGTCAGGGGCACTGGAGACTCTGAGGTAGGACGGCATGCCGGTTTGTTGCTGGACAGGATGATTCTAGGACTCCAGCTTTCCATTTGTAGCTGCTGCAAGTCTGTTTTGGAAGCAAGAAGAGGGAAGTAAGGAAATAATGGGATTTGATTAGGAGCTTCTTGTATGCCCAGCATGGTGCTCGGCCCTCCGAGGAATGACAGGAAGCAGAACCCACGAGACCAGACCTCTTCCCCTGAGACGGTCTGAACCCCAGGGTGGGCAGCACTCTCGGGCTCTCTCTCCATTACTGTCTGGTTCTGAGAGGATCTAGCTGGACACAGCTGGTGGCTGTGGCTCTGGACCTCCAGGGCGTTGTTTTTAGTTATGCTTTCCTCTGATTCCTCCGTGCACGTCTCCTGTGTCAGTGCCCTCCTAGATGGGCTAGAGAGAGTGACCATCTAATTTATTGTCCAAACTGGGATACTTTTGAGAGTGAAAGGGGACGCTATTTATAGTTATGTGGGGACATTAGAGATAAACCAAAACTGTCCAGAGCAAACTGGAACATTCAGTCATTCTAGTGAACACCACTCCAAACCCAGTGGAGGCCACAGTGATGAAGAGAAGATGGGTGGGTGTGGGTTTAATGAGGAGAAGAAGATGGGGGTAGTGCTTAATGATGAGGGGAAGATGGGGGTTGCTTCATTCTGAGGGCAGCCTCAACACCCCAGCCTGCTCCCTGGGGTGCAGCCAATTGCAGTCTTATCCTTGAGGGCAGCGCTGCTCCCAGCCACCCTCTCCCAGGACCCAGCCTACTGCTCGTGCGACTTCCCTTCACCCTTGACTTGTGACTGGCCTCGCCTTTGGTTTTCCTGCCCCACCCGTACCTCAGACAGGGACAGGAAGGCCTGCCAGCTCCCCTTCAGCTGCCCCTGGGGGAATTGGGGTTCATACTGGAGCCAAGACATAATCTCATGCTTCCTCTTCCCTCTTCCCCATATCTGCAGCCTCTTCATTTTGTCTGTCCAGCTTCCAGACCTCTGGGGGCCACACCATCCCCCAAGAAAGTCCAGCTCTAAAGCAGGTAAACAACCAGGAAGGGCAAGGTAGTCAAACCTCGCCCATGTGGAAAAAGGGCACAGGTCACTTGTAATCGGGTTCCTGGGAAATGTTAAGCAAAGTGGAGGTCAGAGCCAGAGAGAAGCTTCTTAGCAGCAGATGGGGTCAGTTCCTTTGGACACTGGAGTCTGACTCTCCAGTCTGGTCGGACTATTGGGGAAATGGTCCAGGGTGGGGACAGACTGTTCTTGCTCAACCCAAGCTATAGGCGTTGGTGGCAGCAACTGCATCCTGCCGTGGTGACGTGTGGAAGAGAAACTGCCCCCCTTCTGAATCCTTGGTCTTCTTGGTCCAGATGCTCGGGGCAGGCTCCCTGGAGAGTCCCCAGAGGTCGGGTGTGTGAGTGATTGGGGTGTTGGGCGTGGTGAGGTGGAATCTTCTAATGACTTCGTAATGACTCTGTCTGCTGTGGCAGGAAGGAAATCATTCTCATCAGCAACAAATGAAAAGGGCAGGTGAGGACTTCTTGGGAAGTCTCACCCTTTGAAGTCACTTGTGGGGAGGGGGAAGGGGAGAGACCCCCTGGGCTGGCAGGGGTAGGAGGGGGTGGCTGGTCGGTAAATGGCGGGAGCGAGAGGTAGAAGCAGCAGGCACTTGGGGAGTCTGAGTGTGTGTCATGCTTTTGCAAACCTGCCCTGCAGGTCCCACGCCAAGGAATAGACCAAGCAGTGTTCCCAGAATCGGATACCACACAAAGTCCCCATTCTGCACAGGGAGAGTCTTGGTCCTGAGCAGGGCGTGGGCAGCTGCACCAGCGGGAAAGTGGAGTTTGGGCAGGACCCGGCAGCCAGTTCCTGGGAAGCTGCTGCCTCTCACTGGCCTCCTGATGACAGATTGAAGCTTTGAGGTGTTATGCAAGATGTGACATTCCAGGCACTGTGGGGCACCCAGGAGGCCCAAGGCTTTGCTGGTGACACACCCAGTGTGTGCCACCTGCTGACACTGGAGTTGTAGCTCCAGGAACAGCTACTCACTGAATGCTCAGCTCAGTTATACCAGGTGCCGTGCTGAGTACATGGCCCACGCGGCCACCCAGACCTGCCACATCCTGGTGAGATGGGAACCACTGTTATGTTCCTTTTACAGATGGGAAACTGAGGCTCAGTGAGGTTGAGCAACGTGCTAAGGTGACACAGCTGGCGAGTGGGACAGTCAAGACTTTCGCTTGGGTCTGTCTTAACCTCTGTGGAACTCTACCACGTCTGCATTCATGGGCATTCACGGGCGGCCACAGGGCGTTTAGGGCCATGACTTGCACACAATTTTTGTTGTTGTTAGTGCCATCTAGTCAATTCCGACTCCCGGCGACTCTGTGTACAGCAGAGCAGAACCCTGTGCTGTATTTTTGCTCCGTCCTCTCACCTTCTGGCGCTGTATCAGACAATGCTCCACTGCTATTCATAGGGTTTTCATGGCCCCTTTTTTCAGAAGTACATGGCCAGGTCCTTCTTCCTAGTCTGTCTTAATCCGGAAGCTCCACTGAAACCTGTCCACCATGGGTGGCCCTGCTGGTATTTAAAATCTTGGTGGCACAGCTTTCAGCATCAGAGCAACATGCAGCCGCCACAGTATGACAACCGACAGACAGATAGTGTGGTTCCCTGACCAGGGAAGAAACCCCGGCCGCAGTGGTGAGAGCGTGGAATCTCAACCACTAGACCATCAGGGCACGTAATAGGCCTGCAGTAAACATTTGTGAGCAGCAGGGTTAGATTTGCTGACTAGTTTGAGCAAGTTGGCCTGGGAGCAAGCTCAGTTTGCCCACATGTGACTCCAGGGACAGTGGGCTCTCAGAAGAAGGCTCCCTCTGCCAGCACCCTCAGGCCTCAGTACCTCTCCGGCAGTCTTGGGTACCTTACTCACGTAAAAATAGACAAGAACCTGAGAGAGGTAGCTCTGTGCAGAGAGATTGCATGGCATCAAAGAAGACTTGAATGGTCTGGAAGGCAAATAAGAAGCGCTCTTTCAGTTTCAAACAAGCCACTTTATTGATAACCTGCTATGTGCTAAGTGCACCAAGGAAGAAAAAGCCATGGTCCCATTGGCCAACTGGAGCTATTCTCACCTTGCTTACGTATTCCCCTCCTGGCTACTCCTTCAGGAATCCTCCTGAGCCCAGGCCACCTGGAAGGAGAAATGGACTCGAGCCTCATCTGAGAGCTTCTGCCAGGTGCTGTGCTGACCACTTGTCTTCTTTAATCTTCCCAGCTTCTCTTTGGAGTAAGTTACTGTTGTTCTCTCCAGCATGTATATGGGTAAATCAAGGCTTAAAGAGATGCAGTAACCTGCCCATGGCAACAAAGTCAGTCCGTGACCACTGTTCCACACTGCTTGCTGGTGTTGGGCTTGACCGTACAAGCCACTCCAAGTGCCAGAGCCAAGAGACAGAGGTAGGAGGAGGAAACACTTAGCTTGTTCCTCTGCTGACTTGTCCCTCAGCTGTGGTTCCCAGGGTTCCTTGGTGTATGACTGAAATCTTAGGCAGTGCTGTTAGAAGCTGTGCTATCGGCCTGGTGGAATAGGAGAAACACGGGGTTCAAGTTAGACACACTTGGGTTCAAATCCTGGCTTTGTCACTTTTTAGCTTGTGACCTTGGGCAAGTTTCTTAATGTCTCTGAATCTCGGGTTCCTTATGTGTAAACTGGGGGTTTAGAGTTGCGTGAGGGTTAGAGATGATGTAAGTCAAATGCCTGGCACGAAGGAGGCCCTTGAAAAGCATGTGCAGACAGTCATTCAATAGATATAGACTTCATATCTAAAATGAACAAGTTGTACTAGATGAGTTTCTAAAGCCCGTTTCAGCTGTAGTAATTGCATTGTCCTTCACGTAGGGACCTGGTTTCTGGCTTACGTGTGCACCTGTCTGATGTGCTGTGTACAGGTGGCTGCGTACACGCCACTGCCTGACTCTGAGAGCCCTGTGCAGGGTTTCCCGGTGCCGTTGAAGCCCTTCCTCACTGGACTTCCACCAGCAGTGGGTGAGGGATCCCTTGGTGACACAGCTTCCCCCACACTTGGCATTCTGTTTGGTTCAACAAAGAGCCTGGTGTTAGTGCTGAGCACATTCTAGGTACTCAGTTAGTACCCACAGAGGTATATTTTTGCCAAGTGGATTGGAAGGGATGTATACTTTCCTTGGGCATCGATTTTGAGGAAAGGACATGAAAGTACCAGAACCGTGTGTCTGCCAGCTAGTCAAAGCATGTGGGGCCAGAGCCAGTGATGGGATGTACATCTGTCCAGGGCTTCTTGATCATTTAAAGGCTCCAAGGGAGGTGAACTGAAGTTTAACAGTCTCCATTGGCCAACTGTTTGGAGCCTGGCCTTGTTCTTTGACCCTCTGGCTTGTCCAATCTGAGAAGCAGGGGGTGGCTGGAGGGTTGAGGTGGAAAGAACAGGGGAGGTGCCGTGTGGAAAGGAGCAGAATGCCCACAGAGAATCCCTTCCCATTCCAAGGATTGAACACACTGCCTGGGGTCACTGGGGAAAAGAAGAGTTAGATATACCCGGCGTCCTGGCAGCCACATAAACAGCCAGCTGCCCACCCACCCAGCCACCCACAGGACAGAAGAATGTGGCTGGCTAGGCAGTTGCATGGGCCACCCCAGCCCACAATCCTGTAATTACACATCTGGTCTGTGCCTGCCAGCTCCAGGGGCAGGCGAGTGCCTCTGCCCTGGGCCTCATCTTGGTCACCAAGCCCATGCTGGACTCCGTGGCAGGGCCCCACCTACTCATCAGCCACCTCCCACCCCCGACTCTGCCCCGGTGTCTCTCTCTACACCAAACTTTGACCCTTGTGAGGCTGAGATATCATATAATAGCTGACAATCATAATAAAACAATGGTTATTATAACTTCTATGTTCCAGGCACTGAGTTAAATGTTTTTCATGCATTTTCTCATGTATGTGTCTCAATAGTCTTATGAGGTAGGTAATATTGTTATTCCCATTTTATAGAAGAGGAAACTGAGGTTCAAAGAGATTAAGAGGTTAAATTTCTTGCCCAAAGCCATCAAGTTCCTAAATCAGAACCAGAATTTAAATCCAGGTCTTTCTATGTCCCGAATATATGTCCCTCCTTCACTTGGCCACTGCCTGTCCCACGTAGCGCCCTTCACCCAGCTCAGGCTTCTCCCTTCCTTCCCCTTCCCGTCTGAGGAGGGCTGGAAAAGGGGCAGCAGGTGGTGCCAGTGGAGGGTGAGTGGGACAGTTCCAGCCTGGCCAGGAAGATGCTGGAAAACACCTTCGGGGCAGAGTTCTTTGTTCCAAATGGCTCTGAATTTCCGGACTTCTGCCAGGGGCTGGAAGCTACTTCTGCCCAGCCTATTTGGCAAGCACACCCACCTCTTTGGTGCCATGATGTTAAGAAGTGGGGGATGGGTTGCCTCAGGTAAAATTCCATTATAATGAACTCCATTTGCCATCTGAATGGCTTTGTTGAACTGGAATTATGTTGACTTGTGTGCAGTGGAAGAATCAAGTATGCAGCCTGAGAAACTGGAGGTAAAAAGGAGCTAATTCATCATTGGATGTCTCTTAGTAAAGCTCCAGAAAGGTTTAGAACCTAGAAGGAGAAGAGTCAGACGCCCTTCTGGTTCCTCCTTGAATGCCAGTCTCCTGGATGGTTGGGGGGTGCGGGGGGCAGGGGGAGAGCTGTGTGCTGAACTCCACCTGGCAGTACTGTGACTCTTCAGTTGTGCATTTCACCTACTCTATTGTGAGCCCCTGAGAACAGGTCTGCATCCTATCTCTGAAGTGTCACCACTCAACACAATACCTAACACATCACAGATACGCTCAATAGATGTTTCTTGGATAGAAATATATTTGTAGGTAGACCGGGTCCCCGAGCGAGAAAGGAGAGTTGAAGGGCAATTGCTTTGTGTGGCGAAAACATCTTAAAAAATAGCTGAGCTGCAACTCAGATGAATTCTCCCCAGTTATTGAACCAATTGTGTGCAATAACAGGCACTAACATTTCCCGAGCAGGTACCTCATGCCCGGCAGCGTGCTAAGCACTTCACACGCATTATTATCTCATTTAATCTTCATGGGCTTATGAGGTAGGTATTGTTATTTTGCTCATTTAACAGGCGAGAAAACAGAAGGATAGAGAGCTCAGGTCATTGATTCTGGTCACACAGCTGGCAGAGAGGGAAGCCAGGGCTGGCACCCAAGCAGGCTGTCTCCAGAGCTCAGTGTCTTAACCATGTCTCCCTGACCACAAGGCTCTGCTGTCACTGTGGGCTGGATCTGGGGACCAGGGCCAGACGGGTAATGAGTGAGGCTGGAGGGATGCAAACCCTGGTGGGGTGGACCAGAGGGCACAAGCCTGGCCTACAAGGGCAGCCTCACTTCAGACCGGCAGAGTTGCCAATGGAACTACAGCCCAGTGTGGCCAAATGATCCAATTTTTTTTTATAGGAAGCTGGACATCCAGACTTTTTTCAAAAGTGAAATCTATTTTTTTTTTAAACACTGACAACTAATTTAAAAATTTATCATCACTGGTGGTGATCGGGGGGTGATGGTGGGATGGCGAACAGAACACATCCACGGTCAGGTTGGGCCTGCGGGCCTGCAGTGTGTCCTCTGGCAGTTTCTTTATTTTAAGCAGTGACTGTTACATAGAGGGTATTGTTTATATAGAATTCCTTCCTAAAGGCGGGAATGATCACTCTCCGTGGGCACTCCTCCCAGCCAGTGATAATACTTTAATGCAGAGTGTTTCTTTCTGGAGAGCTATCATGAAATCTTTCAGTCTATGATATTCCATGAATGAATTCTCTCCTTTCCTCCTTCCCTCCCTCCTTCCTCCCCCACTGTCTTCCCAGTCGGATATTTTCCCATAGGTATTAGAAAGAATGTTCTGGGTAGAGAAATCAAAAGGAAACTAACAGCCCAGGAAAGGGTCTCTAGGCAAAGAAAAAGTGGAATTTGGGGACTGGACTTAGAAGGCAACAAACGATGCTTGTCATGCATGATATGAAACCCGCTCTGCACCCTGGGCTTTCCTGGGCTGTCAGGAGCTCGTGCTGCCAGAGGGAGGATCGTGCTCCAAGTAATATTTCAAAACGCTTCTTCACAGCCTTCTACTTTATACGTGGATTTAGTCCTCCTCTTCCTCTTAAATACCCGGCAAATAAGAGTAAACTAATAACTAACGTTTTTATGGAATATAACAATTTTTATAACACACTTTAAATATTTTATCTCAGGCCGGCCCCGTGGCTTAGCGGTTAAGTGCGTGCGCTCCGATGCTGGCGGCCCGGGTTCGGATCCCGGGCGCGCACCGACGCACCGCTTCTCCGGCCATGCTGAGCCTGCGTCCCACATACAGCAACTAGAAGGATGTGCAACTATGACATACAACTATCTACTGGGGCTTTGGGGGAAAAATAAATAAATAAAAAATAAATAAATAAATAAATATTTTATCTCAGCTGCTACAACAATCTTGTGAGATGGGCAAATAGGTGTAGAATCCCCTTTTTGAGGCTTGGTGACGTAGCAGTGTTTTCTTCCTCTTTTTTCCTCCACTCCACAAGAAAGCAGTGGCCTTGGAGGCCTGAAACCCAGGGTGCAGAGAGCCCCCAGCTCCTAAAGGCCTTCCCTCACCTGCCACCCTCGCTCCCCACCTGGCGACCACAGGTGGGGGTAGGGGGGGCAGATAGTAAGTCCAGATCCCTTGACTAAGGTCCCCACCTCCCTGAAAATCCCGCTCCAGGGGGGTGCAGGGTGGGAATGGGAGAGGCCCTCAACTGATGAGTGGCCAGTGGCCAGCCTCCTCCCCAAGCCTACCCCCACCACCTGTCACCCTGAGCTATTGTTTCCAAAGCTGGGCAGAAAGTAGCTCACTGGAGGGAATTATTCCGTGTCTCTTAAACTTCAATCCTGGGCTACTGAAGAGCCTGGCTGCAGAGTTGTTTTCAGGTCAGGGGGAGTTCTGGGAGAAATAAGGGGTGGGGGAGCAAATGGGAAGCAGTGGGTAGAGGGGCCGCCACCTTCCCCCAGGGGTGGTGGTGGGCCATAGCCACTGGCTTCCTCCCCTAGAATGCTGCCCACTGGGCCACCTGACTCCAGCAGACAGAAGGGAGCCTGCCCAGCCAGCTGGAGCAGAGTTTCACTCACAGCTCATTTAATTGAGCACAGGCTCTGAGCTGGTCCATCAGATTCCTTCTCCAAGGATGTTGGCCTCTGCTGGAAAGAGTGTTGGGTAAAGGGAGTGGAAATTCTGTTACCTGGTGCAGAGGCCCGGGTGGGCATCAGGCCTGGTTCAGGGCAGCCCGGGGAGGAGCCTCAGCTAACTGCTGAGGAGAGAAAGGGGTTGTTCCTCTGGAGAGCCTGGATGTAGCTCCTCCTGTGCTCTGAGGCAGCATTGAAAGCTGCTCTGTGCATCAAATCTGTTCCATCTTTGCCTCTGGGTACCAAAGGAAAACCAGGAAGAGGAAGGTGGCCAGTGGGTAGGGCTGGGGGAGCAGGCTTACAGTTTGGAGAAGGTTCACGGGTTGGGACAAAGGCAGCTATTTCCTACCACTTTGTGGCCCTGGAGAAGAATCCTCCAGGCAGATTAGGACATTTTGGCCTGAAATGTTGAAAGAAGAAGGTTATCTTCAATTATAGATCCAAGAGGAAGGCTGGGCTTGTGTTAACGACAGCCAGCTGTGAGTGTGACATCCGTACTCAGGGTTTGGGCTGGCATGTGCACACATGTGTAGGGGACTTCCCACATGTGTCCATGTTGCAAGCTGTTTGTGACCATCGTGTGTTTGTGATTGATACCCTTCCTTAGAGTGATTCCTGGCAACAAGGAAGTGACCCTGTTGACTGGGAGAGAGGAGGGAGCTGAGCGGACTGTGGAGGCCAGTCTGGGCATCTGTGTGGTAACTCAGCTCTCCCCGTGCCCAGCAACCATATCTGGCCACTCTGGACAGATGGATGCACTGAGGAAGGATTGAGCGGGTGACCTGCGGCCGAGTCCTTCACCAACTTCCGTCTGCCCTCGCTGAACCTTTTGTTCTTTCTTTTGGTTTTTTCTCACAAAACCTCTTTTTTCTTATTCAGCTGGGCTGAATTTTCCAGAACTCGCTCTTCTTCCTCTCCCATCCAGCTCAATTACTGATGGTCCTATTCCCAGGGTAAAGGATTCCCCCCAAAGGAGGACAGGGGGTGATGGCTCTGGGTTGCAGGAGAGGCCCACTGCTTTGCTGACCTCCAGGGCCCTTTCTCAATGACCCAGTGTGAGAGAGGCTCCTTTTTATTCTCTTCACAGTGCTCAAGGTCAATTCGGGTTGAAATGGGGATCTGAATTGAGTCTGAAAGTCTTCAGTTTCAAACTATCATTACAATAATTGAAAATTCCTAATATTCCAGACTCAATGGGTTTACTAGAAGAAGTACTCAGTAGAGGAAAGAATGGACCATACTTCTGACAGGTCTTTAAAATGAGTGTGAGCTTTTATTGGTTCATCTCTTCCTGGTGCCCCTCTCTCTCCAGCCGTCAGGGACTAGTTTCTCTGCCTCGAATGCGCCCTTTCCCTTTTGCCCCTTAGCCTTTGCACAGGTGCTGTTATCTGCCCGAAACCCTCGTTACCCTTCTTAGCACTGCCACGTTAAACTACAATCCTTCCTGTCTCAGTTGAAAGGCTGAGAAGCGACCTCCTCTAAAGAGCCTGCTCTACCCGCCAAGACAAGGCCAGGTGCCTGCCCTCCCACGTGCTCCCATCATACCTGTGCTCACCTGTATTGTAACATGGATTGTACCCAATTATAGGTTCCTGTCTGTCTCCCCAAGTAGACTGTAAGCTTCAAGAGGGCAGGGGCTATGTCTTACTCACCAGTGCTTCTCTGACATATAGCGCAGGGCTTGCCACATAGTCAGTGCTTAAAACCAGGCAAGGGTCACCGTCAAAGATAAGGCATCGGAGGCCAGAACCAATGCCCACCACAGTGTGAGGCCAAGAAGAAAGACTGCAGCCTCCGTGGCGCTCCAAGGGGGTTCCCAAGAGGAAATCTACACAGAAGGATGGCTGGAACCCTGACCAAACAGAGGATCTGGAAAAGCCCTTTGGGGAAAATCATTCTAACAGAGGCACAGCCAGTGTCGCCTTGGGGTGACTGCTCTGCCCTCTAAAGAGAATGGAACCTCCCCCCTTGGCCAGGCCCTGAGAACTTCATGGATACATGAGAAGTGTCCACCTCCTCACTAATGACCCAGAAGATCGAGAGGATGTCTTTGGGTCAATCAGCCCCTTTTGGGACTGGAGCTGCCTGGTGGAGAGTTATCCCAGCCCTGCCCCTCTCAGAGGACGCAGGGATCCTTCACTGATTCTGACACATGGCCTCAGCCTCTATCCCAGGATAAGTGAATGGCCTTCCAGGGCCTCCAAGAGCTGGGAGCAACCAGGAGTCCAGGCCCGCTGAGCCGGAGCCAGCCCAGTGTCAGTGTTAGGGGCCACAGCGGGCCAGCCTGCTGCCAGGGCGGTTGCAGCACTGCCACTCCTGGCTCCAGTCCCCAGGCCCCCCACCTCAGCCTTTCCCAGTGCTCTGCCTTCTGCTCCAGGCGATGGGGGGCAGGAGTGGGGTGAGGTTGCCCTGGTAACAGACAGGGGGGCATCACGGGGCTGCTGAGCCCCAGGTCCCGCTAGGGGGAGAACAGATTGTGACAGATGTGTGACAAGCACTAGATGATGGAGGCAGTGGGAGAGAGATGGCACTGGGTGAGAAGAGAAAGGAAGGATGATGGGCAGAAGGGGTTAGTAATCAGTGGCACCTTGGGAGCCACAGTCCTTATCTTCCTTGTGGAGGAAAAGTCCAGTTGTGTGGCTCAGCTTCTCTGTTTGTTGGGGAGAGATTAGAATGATCCATTTTTCCCACCCTGAGCTGCCAGATTTTTGAAAGCCACAGGCAATGAGTGGGGTGGTCGGTTTTTCCCATTTCAGCAGAAATGTGGCTTTCTGGACAACGTTTTATTGGGGTGGAGCATTTGGAACGGAAGGCAGGCTTCCTGCCCTCCACAGTACCTCTCTGGGACCTATGAGTCTCCTCCTTTTCCAGGGCCTGAGCTCTCTGACGATTGTACTAACAACAGTGATAGCTCTAACAATGAGAGCTAACCTCTATAAAGCTACAGTGTGCCGGGCACCGTGCTGAGTGCTACGCAGAGATCTTGGTCCCTAAACAGCCCTGTGACCCAGGCACCGTTGTGTTCCTATTTGTAGATGAGGACACAGGGGTGGGCTTTGGGGGAAGCTAGACAGTAGTCAGGTAGCCAAGGGTATCAGGCTGGCCAAGGTGGTTGCGGAGGTCAGCGTGGGATCTGATACCAAGGATCCCGAATATCTCGGAGCTGGCGGGACCCGGGGTGGGGTGCTGACTTTTTGGTGCAGGAAGAGTCTGAGTGATTCAGAGATCATGTTGGTCCCAGAGGGAAAATAAGGCAAAGAAGGCTGGCTAGTGTGGCCTGGGGTGGGGCGGGCCTCAAAGCCGTCTGTCTGAGCAGGGGTGGACTCGGGCCTATGTGGACTTGGGCTGAGGGCCCAGCACTAAGAAAGATGCTTAGCCTGAGAGAAGCACCCAAGAGCACTGAAAACTGGGCTTGAGTAATACTTGGGAGAAAGAAGCATTTCTCTCCTGTTGTCCTGAGGCCACTTGGTTTTTTTGAAAATCCCATTTAGCCATTGGCTGCATCAGCAACAGCAGGAGTTCGGTCTCCCCCGAGTTGGGCTATACCTGCTCTCTCTGTATTCTTGGTGCTGTCCATTTGGGCTCCCTCAGTTTCTATTCCTTGATCTCCAAGTCACTGACAAAGAGCGTCCTTGTCCCATCAACTCTGGCCTGTAGCAGATACCCTTGGGGAGTACCCCTATCCTCGTATCCCAGGAAAGCCACCCAGAGGAGGGAGAGAGAGCAGGCCAGGTACATCCCACATCCCTCCAAAATACTCCCTGATTGTCTTGAGTCCTTGTCCATTTCTCTATGCCATGGAGTCTGGAGCCAGGAGCTGAAGTGGGTCAGGCAGGAGCGAGTGGGTAACCCTCACCCACCTCTTTGTTTCTCTGTATTGTTTGTGAGGGTGGAGTCAGTGTTGGGTGGTCCCGCTGTAATCTCCATCACAGCTTCCTCCATGGCCTCTCCACAACTCCCCTCCTCTGAAGAATGAAATTCCAACCTCCTCCCATGGCCCATTTTCTCCCCACCTCTGTCCCCCTGGAAGCTGGTGAGAGAGGTCTTGGGACTTTGCCAGGGGGAAGGCAGAGAAGCACTCTTCCTCGTTGTGTGCCCTTGGACGAGTCATTCCCTCTCTGATGGCCTCAGTTTCTTCAGCTGTAAAACCAGAGAGATTGGGCTGCAGCTTATGAATGGGCCGGTTCCCTATGTTTCATCAGTCACTGTCATTGCCCACGCTTTTCGGCAGTGACAGGACATGGCCTGCCTGTTACCTGGAGAGCAGTAATCAACCCAGAAATCTTGTTGACAAAGCTAAGGGCAGAGTTTCCACTGGAAAAAAGCAGCTTGCAGGAATAACTGTTGTTGATAAGAAGTGGAAATATATCTAAGTTATGTATCTCCTGCCCCCACTGCCTGTGGCCTCATGGGTTCCTGCCTCTGGGTTCTGCTCAGCTCCAAGAAGCTGCTAGTGCTCCCGAGAGTGACAGTCAGCCAAGAAAGAGTCTTGGTGAATGGCCAGTAGAGTGCAAGTTTGTAGCCTGGTTTCTATGGAGTGACCTGCTAACTTTGACATTGTATGGGGTGTCAGTCCATCACCTTTATCAGGTTCTCAAAGGTGATGTCTAGTCCCCAAAGGGTTAATTAAGAAGCACCTTCTGGGGTAAACGCCTTCCTGCAATTGTTGGGTCATCCACCACTTAATTTCCCATGGTTCAGTCAGTCATTAAAAAGTTGGATACACCTCATGGTGTTCTTAGAGTTGCGGTGCTGGGAGCCAGCCTCGCCTGGAAACAACTGAGCTCAAGACAGCGGAGGCAGGCAGGGCTGATGGAGCTCATACAGCCACTCAACACTCTTCCACGGAGCCCTTTTCATGGGCGGGAAACTGCTCTTTCCAGGTGAAGGCCATGGAGGCAGACGCTGTCTGCACTCACCACCTAACTTACTGCCTTTGTGGGAATCATGATAATTCCTGGCAAATTTACCAGGTATAAATGAAAATCAAATGTCGCCCAGGCTAAGCTTCTTCTGCTTTTCCCCTGCAATCTCATTCACATCATAGACATTGTAGATTTTTATATTTTTTATGACAATTTTCTGGCAGATGAGGAATGGCCCCCTTTTTCTAATTTGCATATTGGCTCCATGGTGTGGCCCCGCCAATCTCTCCTCCAGAGACCCTGTGGGAATGGCCTAGTAGATTTATCTTAGGTTCATCTTAGATGGCTGCAAAGAGCTGGTCTAACACCAGTGATGGAAAGCTACAGGGACTACTTCATCTGTGCATAATGAAGAACTTTCTAAGCGTAGAGCCATCCAAAGAAAACGGATTGCCATGAAAGATCATACCCCATCAAGAAAAATATTCAAGGACAGGCTAGAAAACTTGCTAGAATATTATAGGAGGGATTTAAGATGATTGGACTAGGTGGTGGTAAGTTTCCTTCCAATCTTGAGATATTCTGAGATGACTGGTATCTATTGGTTTGACTTTGGACATTGTAGTCTACACAAAATAATCTCCATCCATTCTCACCCATATTTAAAATATGTTTGTGTGTAGGAGCTGGGGAGACAATGGGGGCAAGAGGTAGTTTGGACAAGTTCTATTTATACAGTGCACTTTCCTCTCCCCTTTCCTTCTTTTTTGTTCTATTCCCCCTCAGCTTCTTCTGGGAGGTAATGCTGAGACTGATCTGGAAAAAGAATGTGGGTATACATTGGGGATGGTGGAGAAGGAAGAGAGGGACTCACCTTAGCTGCCCATGATATTGCTGTGTCTGAGTTACACTAGAATAAAGAGATGACAAATAAAAAGTCACATAGGTCATCCAGTGTTCAGTACTCTATGCGCAAAGTCGAAAGGATGATGAAATGAGAAACAGCAAGAAAAAGGTGTGCATACACAAGCACATATGCAGTTGTAGCTGGCGTGCACACGCGCCTATCTGCTCCAGAGAGGGCCCACATGTGGTTGACTCTGTGTGTGCCAATTTTAGGAAGAAGAATTTTCTCCTTCTCTTCTGGGAAATCACTTGGCTTTCTATTTCTTTCTAGAGGGAGGAGGAGCTTTGAGCCAATGTCAACAATTAGAAAACCCAGTTTTGGTCACTCCAGTCCCAACCTGGCTGAGCGAGGCCCCCTATCCTGGGCTCCCATTCTCCCTGGGGCCCATTAGGGCCACGTCACTCATCCCCTTCCCGCTCCTTAGCATCTGGGGTGAGTGGGCCTCACCTGCGCCAGCTGTATGTTGGGGCTCATCTGGTTACTGAGGGGTCAGGAAGAAAGCTCAGTGAAATGGTCTTAAGGCCTCACCACGATGGGGATTCTGGCCTTGGAGTTGTGTACTTTCAGAGCTGGAAAAGACCCTAAGGTCAGACCTCTTGTCTACCCCACTCCTCTGAGTCACAGCTTTACCGCCCTCGGGACTCCAAGGAGGGTCCAGGGAATGTGATGGAGTTAAACTGAGCCCAGCAGCACACTGATCCTTGTCTTGCCAGGGCTCTGCCCAGGACCCCCCACAGGCACCACCCCCCGAGACTGTCCTAGGCGAGACTCTTCCCCGGGGATGCCCATTTCGCAGAAGCACTGGAAGATGGCATGATTGTTATGTGAGTTGTCTGGCAGATGTGTAGAAGAGACAGTGCTTGTGGCTTCAATGACTGGAAGGAAACACGTTATCTCATTTCTTGCTAAGGCAAGGTCAGGACTGAGGTCAGGCTCTGCCAGGGGTTTTGATGTGGGATGCAGACCCCGGAGGAATGGAAGCCAGGGGCTTTCTGCAGAGCTGAGCTCCTCCCCACTGCTTTTCCGAGGCTCAGTGCTAGGGGTTTGGGTTTTTCTAAAGCAGGGGTAGGAGGGGGTTGCTCTGGGGACAGCCCCAGCAAAAGCAGTGGGATGTTCTATGTATTCAGAACATGAATTGGGAGTGGGGTGGGGGGTTGTATGACGTGGCAAAGGGGGGTGGTATTAATCTTTTTGTTCCATTTGTCCTTTTTTTACCCTGTGTCTTTGCCCCACTTTCCATGCACTTGGACCTAGAGGCTAAATCTAGCATAATCTCTCCTAAAAGGACCGTCTCGTAGTGCACAATTGCGTGGGGAGGGGAGGCCTGCCTGGTGAATGGGGTTTTCCCGGATAGGAGGGGCTGGCTGGCAGAAAGGGGATCCTGGCTGAGGCCTGCCATCCCTTGATCCTGGGATCCTTGGAAGGAAAAGCGCCACGATGTTCTTCTGACCTGGGGATGGTTTTCTCCCTGACTTAGTGGAAGTGAAGGGCGTCCAGGCCTTAGGGTTGGGGAAATGACTGAGATATATCCCTTAGGAGAGGCAGCAGAGCAGAGCCTCTAAGCTGCCTCAGTTTAAATCTAGGCCCCAAAGACAGTCAACTTCTCTGTGCCTCGGTTTCCCCATGCCTAGAATACAGATAATAGCGATAATAGCAGTACCTGCCTGCGAGGTTGTTGTGAGGATTAAACGAATGAGCGTAGGGAAGAACTTGGAGCAGGGCCCAGCACAGAGCACTAGTGTCTGTGCTGATGGTTATCACCAGAAAGGGAGGAGTCAGGAGGCAAGGGAAGCACTTGGGCATTGCAGACAACCTGTCCTGGCAGGGCAGGTCCCCGCCCCTGCCGTGGGACCCTGGCCAAGTCACTCAAAGTGCTCTGGACCTTGGTCTTGCCATCTATAGAGCAGGACCGTTCCTCACCTCACAGAACTGTTATGAGGCTTACGTATGATCCTGTGTGTAGAGCTCAGCAGGTTGTACATAGTCGATACTCCATGCACCTTTTTTTTAAACTCAAGGGTGGTGGTCCACCTGGGTCTCAAATCTGACTTCTGAAAATCTTAGGGGTTGAGGACACAAAAGCAGTGGTCCTTTCTGTACCCACTTGGTCCTCGCCTCAGTCTTCCTGAGGAACAAGCAGGGAGCCTGGGAAATTGACAAGGCCATGGGGTAGAATCCAGAAGAGCCTGGTCAGCTGGGGGCCTTGGGCAGTACAAGCAGAGGGAGCAAAGGCGAGCCTGGCTTGGGGGTAAGTGGCAATGTGTCTGTCTCCAGCAGGTACGCCTCCTCCGACCACGGTCCTGGGGAGGGGACCAGCCTAGTTCAGATTGCCTCAGCTCACCATCCACCGGTGTTTTCCTCGGCTGTTTCTTGGGGGCTGCCAGTGCCCGAGGGGGTGGCAAATGGGCTCAGTGGGCTGGCAGTCCTAAGATTGGCCCAGGTCTTGGAAGCCCATCGGGCTGTCCCCTTCCCTGCCTAGTAAAGGCACTAAGGGGCAGAGAAACAAAGGCTGGGGATCTGGACCTTCCCCATCTGTGGTTTGGCTTAAAGGCCTTTGCTAGGGCTCGGGGTCAGGTACCTGCACATCTATTATCTCCCCAGCCACCCCCTGTAGGTGTCAGTGAAGGGAGGAAGGAAGTGTGTGTATGGGTGGGGGTGTGTGTGTGTCTGTCTCTATGGGTAGACAAGCAGGGCTGGGTGTGGGTAGAAGTGGGGAGGGTGAAATTCTTGGTGACCCATCATGCAACTAAGACCTCGAGTCTGGGCACCAGAGTCAGCCCACCTTCAGCCTTCGCTGAGGCCTGGGGTGTTGAGCACGTCTGGGGAAGAGCTAAAAGTGGCAGAAAACATCCTGTTTAAAAGCAGTGCGTTGCTGTATTTAACCCCTGCGGCATCTGCTCCGCCTACACCCAGTCTCTGCAGACGGGAGATCCCAGACGCCTTTCTTTGACGCCAGCACAAGAGGCCAGGCCCTGGGCTGCGTCCCAGCCCACACCATTTCCAGGTCCCCTGAGGCTCCTCTGCAATCTCACCTGGAGCGTTGGTCTCCTTCCCGCCCTCAGCAGCGTGCCAGGCCACCTTCTGGCTCTGCTTCCCTGAGCATCCCTAAAATGTAGGGTAGGGGCCATGGGAGCAACAGGGATCCCTCAAAAGAAGCCCTTCCTCCCTCCTGACACCCTCTGCTGCGGAAGGAGAAGGAGAGCCTACAGCAGGAAGGCTGTTTCCTTTTGCCCACGTGCTAGTTGCTGCCCCCACCCCTTCCCACTGCTTCTTACTGCTCCCTGCCTCAAGGGAGGGCCGCTCCTGGCTGCTGCCGGGCTCCCACCCCTCACCCCTGCCAGCGATGACATGGCACACCTGCCCCCAATAAGCCCCTTCTGTCAAGTTTTCAGTCCTTGATCTGAGAATTAAAGTCCCTGGAAGGAGCCTCTCATACCCACTTGTTGGGCCCATTAGAGGACTGGCTACGGGGTCAGTGCTGATCTGTAGATACAATGTTTCCCCTTTTTCATTTCAGAGTCTTTTTGGTTGGAAGTGTCCCGGAGACCTCACAGAAAGGCGCCCAGGGCTGGACTTACCTGCCCCCTGCTCCTTTAGGTTAGTGTACCCTCATCAGCCACAACCTCCCTGGCTTTCTGTTTTCCAGGGACAGGGGTGGGCCTCGGAAGGTAATACTACCCGGGCTTTGCAAATGTGGGTCCTGTGTCAGCAGAATCCACAGCACCCCAGCAGCCCGCAGCTGAGCCCCAGAGCCATGCTGGAGTCAGGGCGGGAGCTCCGAGAAGGGCAAGGAAGGGAGGGGCTTGCTGACTCCCAGGCTGGGACCCCAGGGGGCTGTCCAGCATGGTGATGCTATCCACCTCCTATCCACCTCCCAGCTCCTCTTTCTCTCTCCTGCCCTCCCCTCTCTGCCTGTCATTCCGGGGAGGGCCAGCTCTCAGGCCATAGATGCCTAGGCATCTTTTCCACCTCTGGACTCTGGTCTTGGGCCCTGGCTTCTTGGTAGCAGCAAATAACCCCAAACAGGGCCGAGTTTTCTCTCAGTTCACCTGAAATGGTCCTGTTCACCTAGGCCTCTCGCTGCCAGGTTCAGCCTTCTGTCCAACCTAAGCCAGTGCCTGGGACCCCACCCCCGGGCCAGGAGCCTTCCTGACGTCAAGGCAGTACCTCACCCCATTGCAGGAAGGCGCTGTTGCCGTGCCGTGGTATCATGTTATTCCAACACCTTTGCATCAAAGCCTCTCCAATGAGCCCATGTGATGCTGAACACCTGTTAGACTGATTTGACTGATATTCCCCCCACCCCCACATCTGATTTCTCTTTTTTCCACCAAATTCACCGGATGTTTGGTCGCACGGATGACACAGACTCTGTAGCAACATCATGATGACTAGGAGTTGCAACATCTCAGCCGACCTAGGGTTAAGCCACAAGCATCCTAGACAGTTTCTCCTATTGCCCCACAATGGTACTGGGCCTCTGGGATCCCTGCCCACATCTTGGGTGTGTGCATCACTCTAGAAACCAGGCAGTCAGACTGGACTTGAGAGGGGCCATAGGGACAAGGCTGACAAACCCACAGGCACTTTTTCTTTTCTTTTTAGTTGTTTTAAAATTATAGGACAGGCATATAAAACATAAAATGGTGTTTTAATAATAATAAGATACCATATACCTGCCACTCAAAGAAACAGAATATGGCTACTACATAATGCCTCTGCATGCTCCTCCCGTTCTCACTCCCTGAAAGGTTTCTGTTAATCATTCCTTTGTTCTTTTTTTTTTAAGTGTTTCTGTCTCTGTGCATATGTATATGTATAAACATCATAGTTCAACAAGGATCAGTCTAGCTGTGATTGGGATGGGCCACAATGTAGCTATTATTACATTTAAGTTCTCAGGAAAAGAAAAGCTGAGAGAGAAAGTCTGTCTGTGATCAGGGTCCCCTCTACCCCTTTGGGATTGACGGTATCTATCCTTATCTGTCCCACTTCCTTCCTTTGGCGTGAAGCTCTTTGTGGAATTTTTTTTTTTTAATTAAGTATTTGTTTTGTGCATTTCGTAATTGTAGTTGCTAGAGGTACCTCAGGGTTTGGGCTACTCTGGCCTCATTTGTAAAGAGATTGATGATAATAGGACTCGCCTCATTGGGGTGATATGAAGATGAACTGAAATGAGACTCTACCGGGCTTTGAGATGCCAAACCTTGGCTCAGAGGTCGTGGGCCTAGTCACTGAAAAGAAGCTCAGAGCCTCCGAAGGGCCCCCCAAAATCTACCTCTCTTATGTCAGGGAAAGCTTTCTCTCTTATTTTTCTTCTGACTTGAGGGACCCTCCTGTCCTGGGGCCAAGGGGCCACTTAAACCTGTAATGACCCTTGTGAGGACTCATAAAACTGGGAGGCAGTGGCGTCTGACACTATTTGAGGGGAGGTCTGAGGTACCCCAGAAGCAGCTCTGAGCCTGACAGCGGTCAAGATCAGAGGTGGCAGGCGAAGCTGAGGGCCAGCTGCTTCCTGGGAAGGATTTCCCGAAGCTGTTACATTTTGTTCTCTCTCTCTCGTCTCTCCTTTCCTCAAGCGTGAAATCCATCTCTAGATGATTATGCCATTGATAAAAACCATCTCTGAAAACAAAATTAGTTAATCGCGTGTGACTCATATTACTCAGAAGGATGTTCGGAACAATCTGTTAAATTTGTATTGGAAAAAAAGAGGGATACGATTTTGATTACCTTGGTACCAGGACAGCAGGGCCCCAGGCCTGTCAGTCCGGAGCCGTGTGGCTGCGATGAGCTGGAACTGGAATGACAGGTCTGATTTGGGCCTGTGATCTATTCTGTTCCCCTCGCCCTCAAGAAAAGAAAGGCTGAGAGTTTCACTCTGCATGTGAGGCTGTTGGAGGGCTCCCACTTTTCTCTTGGGGGGTGTTGCTGGGCAAGATGTAGGCGTCTGAGCTGCTGCAGGTCTGCTACTGAGTGGTGTGCATACGTTCATTCATGTAATCCTTCCTCACATCCAAGAAAGTAAACCGCCGTTTATTCTTTGGTGGGGTACAGAGAGGTGGAACACCTCACCCAAAGTAGCCACCTAGTCAGCGGCAGATGCAGCCTTTGAACCCAGGTGGTTTGATTCCAGGCCAGGCTATGAGCGGCTTCACCACAGGGCCCCCCACGGAGTCACTCCAGCCGTGGGTGAGGGAGCCCTGCTGCTGCTCATGGCCAGCGGAGTGTCAGGAAGGTGAGCTGGGGTAGGGAGAGCCATGAAGTGAGGGTGCCAAAGAAATCCCGCTCAGGCCTGGGCCCTGGGGAGCTGCACAGCTTTACTGAGCTCCCGGCAGATGGGGGTGGAGGTGTGCAAAGGATGCCAGCTGGCCCTGGCACTGACTCCAGCTCTGGCCACGGTCTACCTGCTGTTCCTGCAGGGATGGAGGCAATGGCAGCCAGCACTTCCCTGCCTGACCCTGGTGACTTTGACCGGAATGTGCCCCGGATCTGCGGGGTATGCGGAGACCGAGCCACGGGCTTTCATTTCAACGCTATGACCTGTGAAGGCTGCAAAGGCTTCTTCAGGTGAGTCCTCCCCAAGGGCGAAGGGAAGGAGAGGAAGCAAGGCTTCCCATGAAGAGAAGCCCTGCATTTTCCGTGTCTCTTTCCTCACTGTGCCCATGGAATATGCCAGCTGTCACAGCCACTGGGAGCCACAGGGTCTTGGGGAGGCGTATCTTCTTTCTCCCCTCCCCTCAGCTCCAGCTGTGTCCTCTGACCGTCTCAGGAATTGCTTTTCTGATTTTGCTATGTAGGTCCCCATCTTTCCATTACCCATTGACCCATGGTACCCCTGCGCTAACCCATGTGTCTGCCCTTCCGGAGTGAACCTCCTAACCAGTTGATGATCACAGCTTCTTAATCCAAGAGACAGGCATGTCCTTGGAGAATCCCAAGAGTTTGGCCTCAGAGCCTGCCCGCCCATCCAAATCAAACCGTTCCTTGGAATGAGGAAAACTGCATCCCTGGTTGTACATCCGTCCTTGACCTGTGCGCATGTCTTCACCCAGGTCAGAAAGCCAGCCTCAGAATGCCCAGGAATGTCAGTAATGTGCCACCTTCCTGGTTGATCAGGGCCAGTTTCTCTACCAGCTGCCTCTTCTCCTGAGAGCCCAGCATTATAAGTGCAAGAGTATGGGAAAGAACTGGAAGGGCCAAATGAAGGATGTTCCCATCCAGAGCCAGGGAGGGGGGATGGGAAATTGATGAATTGCAGGATGGATGGGAACCATGAGAAATTAACATTTGGCTTATATTGGAGAGAGAGAAAGAGAGAGAGAGAGGTCTGGAAGAAGGCAGCCGAAAAAGAGCTTCTGTATAATAGTCTTGATTGGAGGTGAGTAAAGAGAAGGACAGGGCATTAGCTATCAAAGACAGGAGAGAGTGAATCAAGTCCAGAACAAGGACGCAGAGGTTGGCCTGGTTCTGTGAACTGAAGGGCTCACCAGCTTTGGGGGCCGAACAAATCAGAGGCCTCGGGACTCCCCCCCAGCTCAGGGACTCCCAGGCTTTATAAGGGCATGCTCCTGACTCATTGCCTTGAGCCGCAGGGTGTCTGTGGGTCATAACAGCCTGTTTGGCCAGGCCCGAGTTGCCTGCTTACCTTCCCGGCAGGCTGCTCCCCAGCTCGGGGAACCAGACCAGCAGCATCGCTGGCTCCAGGTCCTGTTGCCACGTCTCTTGTTCCTCTGGCCTAAAGCCTGCACTTCCTGCAGGGTGGGCTTTCCAGAGCCTGGGCTGTGTGTCCCAGGTGCCACCTGGACCCTTTCCTGCCAGGGTCTGGGAGTGGGGAGCTGCCTTCTGAGTGATCATGGAGAGGGAGCCGGGTGCACACATCAGGGCCGCTTCCTCTCATCAAACTGATCAGAAAGGTGTGGCCTGTAGTGCCGGCTGTGTCATTAATTAATTGTATGTCCTTGCGCAAATCTCTTGACTTCTCTATTTCAGTTACCTCAACTAACTATATAGGTGTATTAATATCTGACCTCTCTTGTGTATAGCATTAATGTGAGGATTAACAAGATGACATACATAAAAGAGCTTTAAAAACATAAAGCACAATATAAGTATCTATTTTTTGAGCCTGATGGGTCAATACTCAAGTCCTTGGTGGAACCCTGCCCTAATAAAATAAGCAGAAGTCTCTCTGGCCATTTACCCTCCTTTTATTTTTTCTTTCACACACTCCCTCTCCTGATTTTAGAGTGTGTCTATGATCCAGGCATTGGGCTAGGAGCTGACAATATGGAGACTCTCACCAAAGGTCACATCTCACCAATCTGCAACCCAGAGGTCTCCACGAGCTCTTGGGGCTGGTTTGGTTAGTTCATGGACCCCCACCCCAAATCTCCTCTCTTCCTAGGCGTCAACCCCTGGGATGCAGCTCTGGGAGATGGGACCCTTAGGAGGCTGCTTGTTGGATTAGGACATATTGGAGGTCAGTTCCTCACTATGCACCCCTATGCACCTGTGCTTGCTGCCCTCAGACACACCACTAGGCTCTGAATCCGTGCGAAGGACGTGTTAGGTATCTGGGTAGAGGGAGAAGAGGTTCCCCCATGCTCAGGGCCTGGTGTGGGAGATGGCAAAAGGGACAGGAATGGCACATTTGCCATCTCTCACACCAGGTTTCCTTGTGCTGTTGCTGGCTGGTGGCCACAACCCCTGCCTGTAAGGCCTACCATTGGGGCACAGCTGCTTTTGTCTTGTTACCCTGTCCTCAGTCTGCCTTATGTCTTTACTGTCCCTGTCTTGATGACTGAGCCAGGCTGCACTTTCTGAAGAGCCAACATCCCTGTTGTTGTTTGGCTTGAATTTTGTTTGATACACACACACACACACACAAACACACTCACACACAGTCAATCCTCATTATTCATGGATTCCATATTTGCAAATTTACCCACCTGCTAAGATTTACTTGTAATCCCCAAATCAATAGTTGCAGCACTCTTGTGGTCATTTGTGGACATGTGCAGAGTGGTGAAAAATTCGAGTCTCCCAATGCTCACGTTCCCAGTTGATGTCAAACAAGGTGATGTTCTGCCTTCCGTTTCAGCTCTCCTGCTATAAATGTGTCCTTTTTGCAGTCTACTTATTGCCACGTTTTTCGCATTTGTATGCTTTTTGATGATGATTTCACTTTTTAAGATGGTCCCACACATAGTGCTGAAGTGCAGTCAAGTGCTCCTAAATGCAAGAAAGCTGTGATGTGCCCTGTGGAGGTAATCCGTGTGTCAGATAAGCTTTGTTCAGACGTGAGCTACAGTGCTGTTGGCCATGAATTCAATGCTAATGAGTCAACTATATATATTAAATAAGGTATCTTTAAAAAGAAAACACACATGAAATAAGGTTATGTATTGATCAGTTGATGAAAATGTCAACCAGAGGCTCACAGGAACCTAGCTCTGTATTTTCCCTAGGAACAATGGTTCAGAATTCACTAACTCAGTGTTCACGGTGACTTTATAAAACATAACTACCACAAATAACAAGAATGGACTATGTATACATAATTTCTCCTCTTCTTTTTACCTCCTCTACCCACTTTTCCTTCTTTGCTTCATCCAAATTCTATTTGCTATTTTTCCATTTTAGTTTAGTTCAGACAGTTGTTTGAGAATCCTGTTGTGACTTATATCTGTTTGTGAAATTCTGATCCCAGGAAGGAAAGTCTATGTCAGTGGTGGGTACCTTCTCTGTGACATGCACCACATCCTTGGGAAGACAAAGATAAATGCAGTCCTTGCTCTCAAGGAATTCACTCAGCCCTTTCAGGCAGTTCCCAAGGAAAGAGCATCACTGTAGTATTGGGTCACTGGCAATTTTCCAAGCCCTAGGGGCCAGTACTCCTACTTGACTGTTTAGTGTTTGGTTGACTTCTAAGATAGTCAAACTAAACTGCTCTAGGATCTAGTTGTGGTCATCCCAGCAGGTCCAAGACTCATAGCCAAACCAAAGTATGATTATGAAGGTTGGACAGTGACCACATTCTATTGGTCTATGGTCAGGAATCAGAGACCATTACTGACCAGTTCCTCCTACAAGCTATTTCATGTTGTTTCTGCTTCCTGCTCCTCTGGCATTCATGGACATCCTCAGAGAAAACATTTCCAGTGTGAATAAAAGGTTGGCATGGGCAGGCTTGTAGATGATTATATGTCTTGGCTGTATATTAACAACCATAGTGTAAGTAAGGGCCAGAGGGGGCAAATACATAGGTCCACTACAAAATATAGATATAGTGGATGATCTATGGATGGGGTGGATCTCTGGTCATGGATAGCTTTGTCCAGGCTTTCATATAAAGGGAAAGGCATAAAGGACAGAGAAGAAAATCAGAGGGGCTCTTTTGAGGAAGGGAATGAAGGTTATGGTGAAGTTTAAGAGGTGGTCCTGGGAGGCAATGTTGGGAAAGACTACTGTTGGCCTCTCCATCTTGTCTTCTTCCTCCCTGTTGATACTTCCTTAATCACGACACTGTGAAGCTGCGTGCTACAAACACCAAGCTAACAAAGAGAGTGTGGAGAAATGCCTTCTTGTTTGCTGGCCCCAAAGTTCTCAGGGACCTTGTTAATTATGGGTCTTGTGGAGTTCAGTGGGCAAAAGGCAGGCTGGTGAGCATCCAGGAACACGAGGAATGTTCTGGCTTTCAGGAAGTTCACCCAGCTGATATTTGTAGGAGGCATGATGTGAGGGGAAGCAGAGAAAGGGGGCAGATGTCCAGCCACTTAAAACTCAAAGTGCTTAAAGGCAATAGAGTAAACAGAGAGGAGGGAGGGAAAAGAGAGTGGCTGCCCAGGGCATTCTATGGGCACAAGTGAATGGGTCACCAAGAAGTCCGTGTTGCTGGAGAGAACTTTGTCCAGGTCAGCTCGGCAGCTGGCCTCCCTCCACAGCTGCTCAAGGATGTGAATGGAAGAGAATGAGGGGGGTTATCTGTGGATGGGCCAAGAGTAATCTTTGGAAGCTTGGGTAGAGGATGCCAGAATATTTGGAGAAGGAAGGCCACTGGAGTTGTCAAGAAAGGCAACTGCAAGGATCTGAGATGATCTTGCATTTCTTTTTGGTCAGAGTTTTATTTCTTTAGGAACTCAGCCCTTCTATCAGGGCTCATTGCATGAATTTACTCTCGGCACGTCTTGGGGATCCTCTCTGTGCTTAGGCAGCATAAGGCCAACAGAGAGTATGGTCAGATGTTACCCTACACTTCCAAACCAGCCAACTCAGGTGCTGCCTCCAGCTCAGTGGCTTATTTGTCCTACAGGAGCCCTTCAAACAGCTTCTGCTTCAGGCTCTTGGAATTTGGGGGCATATTTTTGGCTGCTGCTCTGGCTTGGATTGAGACATGGTATATTTATGACGAGGACCATATTATGTGAGAATCCCAGAGGCTTTGGAATCAAACAGATCTTGATTCTAATCCCAGCTTTCACACTTATGGGCTGTGTGACATTAAGCAAGTTATTTAACTTTCCTGTCCTTTTTCATATCACCTGTAAGATAGGGATAATATCTATCCTGAAAGGTTGTTGAGAGCATTAGAGATAGGATGGGGAGTACCGGCATAGAAGGCTGTCAATAAGTGGTAGCTATTATCATCATCCCTTTGTTCTGTCTTAGTTTCTGAGAACAGACAATCCTTTCCTCTCCTCTATTGTGGAACCTGGAATGTGTGTGACTGTGATGTGTTGGCAGGGGTCTCTGAGAAAAGGTCCCTGAGCAGAAGGAGTTCAATATCAGGTGTGAGAAAGGAAGGACCAGGCCAGGGACTCTAAGAGTCCTTCACGTCAGTCATGGGCTCCGTGGGAACTGGCTGGTACTCAGAGAAACTAGACAGTGGTCACTGTAACTCGCACAAGGGCTGTGGGTCTAGACATCAAGAGCAACAACATATAAAGCAACAATGTTCTGAGCCTCTGCTGCCTGCAGAGGCCTGCCCTAGGCACACAGAGAGAGATGTAAGACATGGTGTCTGCACCAGGGTCTCAGACTCTCACTGGGATGGTTAAATACTGCCTTCTCCAGCCACCCTTCAGCACTCCCGCCCACTGCCTCTCGCTGCCAGCTTCTCACCCTTCCTTTTATTTTGTGCTTACTTTGTGTCAGGTGCTGCTTCTTTTATTTAATTCTTACAACAATCCCCCTCTGTAGGGTTGCTTCTGTTTTACAGATGTGGAAACTGAGGCATGGGGAGATGAAGTAACTGGCCCAATGTTGTGCATTAGGATTTAAACCCAAACAGATCAGTCTAACTAAAGCCTGTATGTCATTTTTTAGTTTTTAAATAGTTATAGTGGGTGGTGGATTTTTTAATAAGTAACGCCTATGTATGGTTTTAAAAAAGATGCAAACAGTTCAAAAGGGCATAGAAGTGAAAAGTAAGTCTCCCTCTCAACCCAATTCTTGGGGCCCCACCTCCTCCCCAGAAGCTGTCACTGTTGCCAGCTCATTGTGTTCGCTTGCGGATTCTTTGTGTAAAGTGTGGAAGTGTAAAGTGTGGAAGTGTGTTTGTGTGTATGTGCACACACGTGCATGTATACTGTCCTCACTGTCCTGCATCTTGCTTTTTTGTGTGTGTGTGAGGAAGATTAGCCCTGAGCTAACATCTGTTGCCAATCCTCCTCTTTTTCCAATCCTCTTCTTTTTTTGCTGAAGAAGATTGGCCCTGGCTAACATGCCTGCCCATCTTCCTCCACTTTATATGGGACTCTGCTACAGCATGGCTTGACAAGCAGTGCGCTGGTGCGCGCCCAGGATCCGAACCTGCGAACCCCGGGCCGCTGAAGCGGAGCACGTGAACCTAACCACTACACCACCGGGCTGGCCCCTGTGCATCTTGCTTTTATCAGCTAAAGAATGTTTCTTCAAGCTTGCTCCCAGTTCAGCATTCTTCCTCTGTTCTTTTCACAGTCACGTCGTTTGTGTGGAGGTACTTACTGTGAATTAATGAACCAGTCCTCTGTTGAGGGGCATTTAGGTTCCATCCTCCGCTTCTCCAGACAGTGCTGCAGGCACCACCCTTGTGCATGTGTCTTTGGGCCCATGGACTGGTCTACCCACGGGATGAATTCTTGGAAGTAGATTTACTGTGTGGAAGGCTCTGTGCATTTTACATGTTGGTAGATAGTTGCCAAATTGCCGTCCAAAAGAAGGGATGTGGGCTCTTTACCAGTGTTAACCTACCTTCCTTTAAAGTTGGTTTTTTTAACCCACCTGCTGAGAACACCTTGATGCTACCGCATATGAATGTGCTGTGTAGGTCCCACCTATCAGACCATGTTGGTCTTTCACATCAGGAGCTCCATCAGGCTCCTGTGTCCAGACCAGGCTCTGGGATTGCTGTGACAGTCAGACCTGCAGCGGAGACAAAGCCCAGAGCTGGTACTTGGCCCCAGGCTTGGGTTTTATACCATGTGTCTCTGCTGGCAGGGGTCACCTACTTAGAAGGACCCTCCTGTCCCAGGTGCTTGACACTTTTGTGAGCTGCTTGTCTCTCATGTTTTGATGAATTGGTCTCTGGCACAAGAATCGGTCAATGTCCTCTCTAACCCCTGGCTTTCTAGAAACTGTGTCTATATTTAGTTGCACCACCCCTACTCCCCTTCCTGAGCTGGGGTATAATTGCCAACCGTCCAGAGGATGACAGGGTTCCAGGCTCAGGGAGCAGCTGAGGCAACTGGCTCCCATGGAAACCCGAGGCTCTTGTTTCTCAAAACCAAACCAGCTCACAGGCAATTAGTGTTGGGAAGAAGGCAGGGCAGGATGTGGATCTTCAGGACAAAGCACAGAGCCAGGGCTGGCCAGTCTGGCTGCCCTGACTCCTTGTGGGCAGAGGCTAGATGACAGCCACATGTGTAGAAGTGCCCTTACAAGGCGGGAGAATGGGGATGAACTGGGCCTCAGAGCCCACAGGAACTGTGGCCCAGCAAACAACCATGCCGGGTCGGACGCACCTGCAAGGCAGCTGGATCTGCCTGTCAGAGCTGACGAAGGAGCTTTCCATCCCCCAACGCTGACCCCACAATCCAGACTGTGATGATGCTCTTTGTGATGTGTAACCTCCGTCTTCCCAGCTACAAGTCCAAGGCCTTTCTTCTGCTTCTGTATTTAGCAGAGCCAGGAAAGAGCTGGTTATCATATTTTTTTAATAATAATAATCTATGAAAGTTTTTAGGCTGCTTCTGCATTGCTCAAATAATGTGGGGACACACTGCAAGTTTGGTGGGCTTCCTTCCTTCCTTCTTCCCGTCCTTGTGTCCCTCTCCTCCTTCCTTCCCTCCTTTCCTTCTTTCTTCTCCTCCACCTCCTCCTCCTCCTTCCTCTCCATCTTTCCCTCCTCTTCATTGTCATCATGGTCCTCCCTGTCCTCTTCCTGCTCCTTTTCATCTCAATGCTCTTGGGCTTCATTCTACAATTATAAAGCTGGACGCACGGGCACTGCTTTTCTTCCCCGCTGTATTTTAATTTAACCCAGCTCTGCGTTCTTCTGGATCCCTACCCTCAGCCTCATTAGAGTCCACTCCTGTTGTCAGGTGAAGTTGGGCTGAGCGGCTGTCCCCAACTCTCCTGTATGGGGAAGCCTGGGATTGGGCTTCAAATTTACAACGTGAGAAAAAGAAAAGAAAGATGGTGAAGTTCCAAAATCTCTTCCCGAGCAACCTTGCCATTGGGCGAGGAGCCCTCTGGTGAAGATCAGAGACAGGCCCCCTAGAGCCTGAGGAAGGAGAGGCAGCCTTAGAAGGATGCAGGGCTGCTGCCTCCAGGGCCTTGGGAGCCTCTCAGCCTCCAGCACACAGCTGGAGAGAGGCTTTGGCTCATGGGTCTGTGGGGCCCCAATATGTGCTTCACTTAGTGACCATGGCCCTGGAGAATTAATAGGAAGAGCTCTGAGCCAGACAAGACAGTGGTGGGAGAGTAAAGCAGCCCCTCGGCCCCCAGGCAAGTTGCCTGGTTGTAAAAAAAAAAAAATGAAAATGAGAGTTTGCTCTGAATTAGAAACTCCTGGTCTTTGTGTAGGTTTAGAGAATTATGGGCATTCTGGGGCCTGAGCATTTGTGGTAACAGCTGGAACCTCAAGAAGTACAAAGTGGAAAGGAGTGAAAGAGGAACGAATCTCACGTCCTGGAATAGATAGCTATGTCCCATGGTGATGACAGTATCTCATTTCTGGGTGGCCCTCAAAGTTCTCAGGGTACCTCCATAGTCTCCTGTCCCTCTAGAAAGCTGCAATAGAGGGATAGAGGCTCAAGGAGAAAGGCTTCCTGTTTCCATATAGGCACGCAAGAACCCGGTGTACAGTCTCTCCCTGGGAAGTCACTGCATGGGCTGGATGCAGCCCTCAGTGGACTGGACTTGGGGCTAGACCACCCCCAATAGCCTAGCGCTACTCTACCCCCCATATGGCCTGGTCTGCTGGTGGGCCCCTTGGATGACGAGGGTTGTGACAGGAGTGTCCTGGGGCCAAGGTCCAAAGCGAACAGCAGCTACTTCCGGAACCACTAGGTCGTCCTTTGCCTTGAGCTGTGCTCAAGGGCCAGCTGCCTGGAGCTGTTTGCCTGTGGGCTCAGCTTCACTGAGCACCTTGAGTCTCTGAGGATGAAACAGTCTGTTCAATCCGGGAAGCTAAAAGCTGAGCCTCAGATACCTAAGGGTCCCAACTTGGGAGCCTTCACTTCTTGCTGAATCATTTCACTGATAAGTTTCTCTGCCTTACTGGTCCCATCTAGAAAATGTGGGGGTATATTAACAGTCTCTTGGGTCCCCTAAGGATCTTAGAGTCTGATTACCTGTGACCACCAGGAGAGCTGTTCCTCTGGTCTCTTCTCCACTGTTCCCATAGGTCAAGTTGGTTTGGCCCCCATCCGTCCATGTTGACTGATGGGTGTGATTGTCCTAAACCCGTGTGTGTTCTCACAAATGTGAACAGTGAGCCATTTTTCACCAAGAAACGTAACTAGAGTGTGACATCTGGAGAAGATGACATTACCAGCTCATCCCCTGGAGAGGGAAAGGGTTGATCCTGGGCCTTTGCTTTGAAGGCTAGGGCGTCTCCACAGCTCCTTGGAAGATGCTGCTGCTCATGGAGAAAGTGATTCCACTACCATCTTTCCCTGCTACATCCTGTCACCTGTCCTGCAGCAAAAAAGAAGGGCTTGCCCCTGCTGGGGCTGAGGAGAGTAAGAGGAACCTCTAGAACACGGATAATGAGAGGCCTCTAGGGGGGGTGTCCTTTATGTGGCCTCCCAAAATTCCCATGTCGTGTGGCTCAGGAGAGAAAGCTGGAATTAGGAAAATGAGCTGTCATGCTGTACATGGCCACACAGGCACAAGTACACACTTTTTTACATAGGATACCAGGGATGTGCTGGCTTCCTAGCGAAGAATCTTTGGTAGTTTTCCGCTCTTACAGAACCCTTGCTTCCTCTGCCTTTTGAAAAGCCGAGGCCAGACCTCAGAGCTCCCACCCGCTCCTCTGGCCTCTTCTCATTCTGGGCAGGTTATCTGAACGTCTACAGCTGTGGTTGGTCCTTTTCTCCCTTCTCCATGCACCTGTGCACATGTCTGTCCCTGGATTGGGGATGCTTTCATTATAGATCTCTGGACCCTAGAAGACTTAAAGCCAAGACCCGCATCCTCGCCTCTTATCACGGCTCACTAAAAGCAGGGAGGGCTACTCTGCAGATTTCAGTATTTAAAAAATTTTTCCTAGGCTAATTCACTCATATATTTCCTGTGTAACAAAAAAGGAGGGAGAGCAGAGTGCTGTAAAAGTAAATAAAAACAATGATGGGAGCAGAGTAGGCAGTGAAGGAGGAGGGTGCGGCTGGCACACACAGCCACGGGTGGATGGGGGTGTGGTGGTCACAGAGTGGCCCAGGGGCTGGGATGGGCCCCAGTCCTCTGTGGGAGAAATGGAGATCTGGAAGCCTCGTGCGCAGGTCTCGGTGGTCACAGGCCCTGTAGGCTGTTCTCCTGCAGCCAGGGTTTAGAGGCTGGAAGGTGGGTGACCCGGGGGAGGGCGTGTGCTGTCTCGGCAGGCGAAGCATGAAGCGGAAGGCGCTGTTCACCTGTCCCTTCAATGGGGACTGCCGCATCACCAAGGACAACCGCCGCCACTGCCAGGCCTGCCGTCTCAAGCGCTGCGTGGACATCGGCATGATGAAGGAGTGTGAGTGCTCAGGACCCGGGCGGGCGGCTGGAGCGGGACTGGTGTCAGTGGAAAGCTCTGGCTCCTGTGTGTTCAGGTTTGGCCAGAGAGGTCTGCCTGCCCTTCTTCCTTCGCTGCTGGCATCCGGGGTCCCGCGCTGAGGCGTGAGTGGGACCAGCAGCCTGGGGCAGTGTGGGTGGAACTCCAGGGTCAAAGGCACCGATGGGTCCCGCGAGCCTCTTTAGGATCTGAATATGTGTCTCGGAGGCCTGGGAAGGGCCCCCCCAGTGTGAGGCCTGTGAGGAGGAAGGCAGGGCACTGCCTTCATGAGCCCCCGGGTCAGTCCTCCTCCAAGACATCATCACTATTCTCACAGCTCCCTGTTCCCTAGACCTGTGGGGAAAGGATGAGTCTCTAGGACTCCAAGGTTCTTGGGACTTTGGGAGAGAGGCTTGCCTGGGTGGGGAGGGGCAGGAGGGATGTGGAGAATAAATATTCAGAGCCTAGCTGGTGTCAGGTCCCACCCCACCCCAGCCTTCTAGGCACTCTGGTGCTGTGAGCAAATCTGGGAGCTGGTGCCCAGGGGAGACTAGGTGGAAAGATGTGATAAGGGGAAGCACTGGACTCTGGCATGACCCTCTAGATCCAGATGGAGAAAGAGGAGCGATCCTCTAGGACTTCCTGCCCAGCTCTGGGGTTGGAGGAGAGGGCCAACAGGGCAGATCCACATGTTCTGACTCACGTTAAAAACAACCCCTGGACTTTGCATCTGAGCTCAAGTACCAGTTACTTGGTAACCAGGGTAGCCATTGAATTCGGCAGACCCTGGAGGGGCTAGCCAGGCCCTCCCTGGGCTGGAGGCAAGGGCACTGGACTGGAGGTAAGGGCACTGGACCGGCCTGAGCATGGGTGCCCTCTGCACGTTCAGCCCCCACCCTGCCCCTGGCTCCCTTCTGCCTGCAGTCTGCACCCTGACCCCCTCCCCAGCCCTGGGCAGGGCCTATACCCGGCTGAGCTGTGGGCCTGGGAGGCTCAGGAGGGGTGCTCAGATGTAGGCACCCTGGATGCCCTCCTGGCTATGGGGCTGTTTTCTGGCAGGGATGGGGGGGCAGGTACAGGAAAGAGGCATCCTTAATAAGGGAAAAGTCACTAGGTGGGTCTTAGGAGATGGAAAATGTCTTCCTTGATGGAAAACAAATTTTCTGTTGTTGGGAAACAGAGGCAGGGTGGAGGCCCTTGACAGGCTCCCCTCTGGTGGGTCATAGCCCCTCACTCCTGATTCTGGCTCCCCAGCCAATACTGGCAGCGCTGGAAGAAGTTTCCAGGCTGTCGTTCCTCCTCGCCCCCCCCCGGGAACATGCAGGCCTGGACATGCTGATCACTCCTAGCCCAGTCCCCGGCCCCACCCCGACTCCTGTGTTTATCCTGGAGCAGTGGAGGCTCAATGCCTGGGTGCCCTGTGGGGCTTCTCACGTGTTGACTTAGTGGGGCCTGCTCTGTGCGAGGCACGAGGGTAGACTAAGATGCAGCTCGCAGCCCCAGCACCTGCACCCACAGATCGTACAGCCTCCACAGGGCAGGGAACCTGGCTCTAAGGCTCCAGCCAACCAAGACTGGCATGGAGTCACACCATTGGGATTCTGCCACAGGAGATCTGGTAGGGCCACCCTCACTGATGTCCCAGAGCCCCATCTCCTATCTCAGGAGGAAGGAGATGTTCTATCAACTTAGAGTAGGAAGAACACTTAGAAATCATCTGAGAGCCAGAAAGGTAAAAATATCAAGATTAGAGTCAGAAAGCATGTTGGAACTAGAATCCAACGCCATGTCCCCTCCTAGATCCTTCTGGTCCCCACAAAGAGCACTGTATCCATGGTGGTGAGCAGGCCTTGAGTGTATCAGGGTGCCCCTGCCCCACATGGTAGGTGGGCCAGCAATCCAGAAGTAGATGCTCACCACCAGCCCTTAATCAGCTTTATGCCTCAGCCACCTCAACCCCAGCCTCAGTCCTCCCCCATGGAGCCCCCGGCTCCCATCCCGCTATAGCCCAGGGCAGCCCCAGGCCCCCATCCTGCTATACACCCAGTGGAGCTCCGTGCCCACCACTGTCGTGATGCCAGAGTAGGGACCTATAGTGAATTAAGGATGGGCTGATGGGGCTGAGCTCTCAGGGTCTGGGCCCCAGAGCCCCAGTTCAAGTTAAAGCCCCAGAGCCCCCTCTAGGCTTGTTCTTTCCAGTGACCTGCAGGGAAGGTCCTCCAGGGGGAACTGTAGCTCCCTGCCAGGTTAGCCCAGCTGTGGGATGCCTGTCAGTGTGCCTGGGCCTGGAGCTCCTAGTGCAGAACTCTAGGAGAGCTGCTCATTTGTCACCTGAGCTGGCTGTTGTCCCCAAGGCCTAGCCTCCCAGAGACAATTGAGTGTCAACATGGGTAAAACCACAGGATACTCTAGGGCTCCCATGAAAGGAGCTGCAAAACCAGGCTCCTTTCTGGAGGGGGTGGGGGGTGGGGCCCTTCCCTAGAAGAGGCATGGGGAGGGGAAGGGGAGGAGCCTGGGAATGAAGGTTTATTGACCACCCACTGAGGGCCAGATACAGCATCAGGCACATGCCCTTGCTTGTTAAATTCTCACTACAATTCCTAAATATGTAAACACTTCTGTTGTTTTTAATAGATGAGGAGACTCAGAGGAATTAAAATATCACATCTCTAAGCTAATAAGACGTGGGTATCGGCCTTCTAACCTTGGTCTGTCTGCTTCCAAAGTCCAGGCCCGTGGGTTCCATCCACCCCAGCGCAGCCCCTCAGACACCCGCAGGGCCAGAGCTCCTCCACATGGGCTTCCAGGCACTGCCTGGGGCCCTCAGGGGTGGGCTGAGGAGGGCTTTGTTCCCCTTGAAGACTCCCTTTCTCTCTCTTGAAGTCCTAGGGACCTCTACATCCTTGAGCTCAAAAAATCGCATAGCTGAGTTCTTGCTTCTTGTAGATCTGTCCTGCACAGAAGCACATTTCGTGTTAATTTGCTTCATGCTCTTCCAGATGTGCGTCTCTTCTACCCAGCATGAGCACTGCACCTGGCAGGTAGCAGGTGTTGAATGACTGAATGTTAGCTCCCCATCATGCTTCTTTGTATGTCTCCATCTCCTGTGGGTCTAGAGATCAGGAAGATATCCCAAACCGGACACTGTCTGTGTCATTCACTTGGAAAAGCTTGATCCCCACTTCCTTGATGCTGTCCGTAGGCCTCCAGGGGCAACTTGAAATTTTTTCAAGTTGTTTGTGCTTTCAGATCTTGACTCCCTAACTCGATTCTCGACTTCCTGGAACAGGGAATGTCTTGCACGGGAATAACTTGAGCAAAACCGTTTGCACCCTCAGCAGGGAGCCTAGATGGAAGGCAGACAAGTTACCGAGCAGCCATACGGATTTCACAAAGTCAGTCACAGCTCATGCTCTTGATTTGTGGGAGAGCCCAGCAAATGCTCTTTCAGAATCTATCTGCTCTTATTCTAGGTCAAAGGCTTTTAACTTCAAAACAGGTGTCCTCCTACATGATAGTAGTGGTATTTTTAGTAGCAATTCATTGAAAAAAATGATAAAAAAAATTCCTATGAAATTAATAACCCCTTTAAACAAAAGATTTATTTCATAAATCACAACAGCATCTGTATATGTGATACTTAAGACTTCTTCAGTCCCCAGACCGTGTCACCTGGAGGGAGCCCCGTGGATTGGCACCCCCGTTTGAAACTAGCAGATCTCAGCATTTCTCTCTCTAGGTTGGTGGTCGTGTGTGATACAAGTGATCCAGAGGAACAATGTCGGAAAGTTAACCTTGAATCTTCTTAACTTCATCCTTCTAAAGTAAATCATTTACAGACTCTGCTACTTTATTTTTTCACACTCTCCAGATGGACTGGAACACTTTGTGTGTTCCATGGCTGAGGACCAGAGTCCTACTGAGCAGTCATAGCCGATTATAATCAGAGGCAGTGTGGGGTAGTGGTTATAACCACGGACTCTAGAACCGTACTGCCCAGGCCTGGATAGCAGCTCCACCACTTGATGGCTGTGTGACTTTGAGCAACAGGTAGAGCCTCTGGGCCTCCGGTCCCTCATCTGCAAAATAGGGATAATAGCACCTGCCTTAAGGGGTTGCTACAAGGACTAAATATATATGAGTCAATATGAAAGAAGCACTTAGCATAGTGCCTAGTACATAAAAAACTCTCTATATTTTATCCATTTTTATTAACACTATCTTTATTACATAAAACTCGATCACAAGTATGTCCTGCTCCCAACAGATTAGAAGTAACTCTCAAGGGGGATAAAGGCTCGCTTCTAGAGATAGACACCAATGAGAGGAGACGACATGTAGCTTCACAGAAGGGAGGAAACTGAAAGCCATGAAAAGTAGCACAAGAACTCAAAATCAAAGCAGGCTGAGTCATATAGTGCAGGAAAACAGCCCTAAACAATTCCGAGGTCATAACCTTGTTCCTGCAAAGTACAGTAATTGTTCAGAATGATACCTCTGAATCATCAAGAAAAGGTTACATGATGTTACAGGTGTTCCGTTAGAAGGTAATCTGTCTTGAAAATATTTAAATCACAGTTATTTAAATTAAACTTGTAAGCTTTGCTCAGTTATCGGTGGACTGGCCTATGCCATTCCCGATGTGGTAGGGTGTACATGCAGCATTGGTGCACTGTCCTTTCCTGAGCCAGGACAATGACAAGCACATAGTAGGTACAATCAGCATTGATGTGTTAGGTGTCCAATCTATGAGACTACTGAGCAAGCACCATGGCCAGGAAGCCACACTGGGCTGGCCTTGGTGG